>NC_134691.1:279553086-279903711 GCF_050947455.1 Rhinoderma darwinii | reverse complement strand
ATTATTTGATTCTGTGACAGCAAAATGGCCACAGTCTCCTTCCTCACATATGTCCATAATCTTTACATAAAATAAACATACAATTCCTCTGGATATGACCTCATTTTTCTCTTGTTGAAAAGCAGCTGAAATTGGTTTTGAAATATCCATATGTCTACACAAAATCGAGTTTAAGCACAAAATGTGTCTGCGTAAAACATAGTGGAATATTTTCTCACATGATCAACACTCTGGGAATTATTTTATATGTTATAAATCAAACAATTATAGCTTTTTTGTTATTTTAACAAATTGACAGTAAATGTGAACATATTATACATAATATTAAGGCAAATACATATGTAACTCAAGAACTAAAATCCCTGAAAAAGATTGGATTATTCTTTGGAGTAACTTTATCCCTATTAGAAAAAAATGTCAAGACTTCAGCTTTTAACCTTTTGCTGCAAAGATCATTATCCTGAGATGAATGTATACCTGGGCAGAACTACATACACTCACTATATGGACAAAATTATTGAGACACCTACACATTACACCTACAGGATCTTTTTAAGGCATCCCATTCTAAATCCATAGGCATTAATATGAAGTCGTCCCCCACCCTTTACAGCTAAAACAGCTTCCAGTCTTCTAAGAAGGCTTTCTGCAAGATTTTGTCTGTGGGAATTATTGCCCATTTTTCCAGCAGAGCATTTGTGAAGTCTCACACTGATGTTGGACGAGAGGGCCTGGCTGCAAAACTCCCAAAGTTCATCCCAAACGTGTTCAATGGGGTTGATGATAATTCTGAGGGTCCAACCTCCATCTATATAGAACATGTACATGTCCACTTTTTATTCCATCATTGCCCTTGTTATTATCATTGTACACACATGATTTATCATCAATATGGTCTAATAGGTAATTTGTGAATCATCCCATAAGAAATAGACACCGGTGGCAAGTGATTGGCTCCAAAAGAGATCCAAATGGAGTTGTCTTCTACTGGACCATTAAGGCCCATTATTGTGTTAGAGCCAGGGCCCACTGGAGGATCCTTTGGTTATCTGGTGGGCCAATCCGACCTTGATGGTAACGCCCCTGGAGCTCTAAAGCATTAAAGGGTTAAAAGTAAACCATCCCTGTTGGTATAGGGAATGAAAGGTGTTAATGTTAACCTCCCTGGGGGTCTTGGGTTTTGAAGGACTTAATGTTATCTTTCATAGTGGTCCAAGACAGTGAAGGGTTTAATGGGTAGGAGTTAAACACCTTTTCCCCTTTGGTTACTCACCTCTCTAGGCTCCAGTGATGTCCTGCTATGACAGGAAGCTGAATGAAGTTTAGTTTCCTCTGCCTCTTGACACTGATCATTGGCATAAGTGCAGGAGACAAATAGAACTGTGTGGCTGTGATTTACCAGTTGCATGGATGTCTCTATAGTCGGATAGAGCATTTTGAATGATTTCTGGAGCTGACCGGTGGAATGAGTGGAATATCTTTCGCTTCACTGCCAGATTGCTGCCAGGAGTCTTGTTCTCGACAACCCACTATGAAAGGTGAGACCTGGGCAACTATCCAGTTTGCTCCTCTTTCCCCCAGTCCCAGGCCTGTCTTTCATACACTTTACCAAAACTAAATACATGATGTGCAATATGTCATTCTGCCAGTTTGTTCTCAGGTACTTTTTCTGGTAACACACTGCAGACGTACCTTGATATTACACGGCAACATATTTATTGTATTGAGGTATTTTATTTTATTACAACTTGTCAGTTAATACATATTCAATAGAAACAAGGCTGTCAACACATTATTCAAATAAGAACATACACGCATCGATTCTTTTATATGTGCATTGTACCGGAACACAATTACAGTGGAATGCAGATTTTCTAACTTTGTGGTTACCTGATATTTCCCCCCCTGCCATACCTGCAAAATAAATAGCAGATGTTAGATTATACTCCTCTTTAGTATATACAATACAAGTACACAAACCCAGCACTACAGTACTCTGATATTCATTACTAAGTACTTTAAATGTTATGTAAACCTTTGAAAGCAATTTTTATTTCAATAAAAAGGTCAATCAGTGTGTTTTGTGCAACTTTATAATTAGGTTTGTCTTTTTTAAAATCATTTTTACTTTTGTATCGTGCACGAAGACCTGAATCCGTCTGTGCTCGTGATTGACGATGTCAGTATCAGTGGGTCCTGCATGTCTCTGACACGCAGGATTCACCTGTAATCGATCACATCCTGATGCATACAGGATTCAGCGTGAGATGCAGCTGCTCTGCAAACAGAATACAGAGCAGCTGTATATCAAAAAGTAAAAATATTTTTTAATAAAAACAAATTATTAAGTTGCACAAAACACACTGATGGAGCTTTTTACAAAACAAATCGCTTTCAATGGTTTAAGCCTTTAAATGCTATGTAAACCTTTGAAAGACATTTTTTTTATATAAAAAGGTCAGTCAGTGTGATTGGTGCAACTTTATAATTCGTTTTTATTACTTTTTGAGATACAGCTGCTCTGTATCCTGTATACAGAGCAGCTGTATCGTCTGCTAAATCCTGTTCCTGTCAGGTCCACAGGACAAATGGGTTCAGTGCAAGCGGGTCCTGCATGTCTCTGACACGCAGGATCCACCTGTAATCTATCACATCTAAATTCATAACAGAGACACGCAGGACCCGCTGACACTGAACCCGTCAGGTCCGCGGGACTGACAGATTTAGGTCTTAGCGAACGATACAGCTGCTCTTCATAGAGAATACAGTGTATTTGTATCTCAAAAAGTAAATAGAATTTTTAATAAAAACTATTTATAAAGTTGCACCAATCACACTGATTGACATTTTTATTTAATAAAATTACTTTCAAAGGTTTGCACAGCCTTTAAGTAGCATTGAAGTTGTTTGTCCCTAACTGTACATATACACGAAGCACTTTGCGTATCTAATAATTTCTTTATGTAATTACTATGTAATAATTCTATGGCATTTATTTGTATGAATAATACATTTCCATAGCTGTAAGCATTTCTTTTAAGACTGTGTGTTTGTGGTATATTCTAAGTGTGCTTGGGAAACAGGCAAATGAAATGTTAGTGTCCTCAATATTACTTCCTCTGTAGGTAAAAAACACTACAGACTTCTAAAAATACATACAATGTAAACAGTTTCCTCTCTCAGCACACAGTAAGATTTGTCACGCACATGCTACTTCCGTGTACCTTAGGGTTGCGTTATCCACAGAGACTTTATAGCGTTGCCACGACAGTGCACATATAGTAACAAACAATATGCAGTGAATAAACTCATAGCAATATAACTGTTTTAGTCATATAAATGTGTTAAACATATAAAATAAAGTATATTTAATCTCACAAAAACAAAGAACACAAATCAGCTGAATTGAGCATCAGGATTTACCCTGAACGTGGCCGATATAGCTCTTCAATAAGAATTAATGAATTGCAATACTGCAAAAATGTCCACAACTGTTTAAGATTAGCATAGCATTACTATCCCAATCTTTTATAACGGAAAGGGATTTTTCTGGGATTTTCAATTGATCAATTAATGTATGATCAATGCCGGAGTGCCACAGTCCATTCATTGTTTATTCAGGCACAGCGACATCCATACAAGTGAAAACAGAAAAGATGTATATTAATTATACATCCATGTTAGACAAAATCACCACTGTGCAGCATTAAAATTTGTAGTAGCAATGTTCTGGGGAATAACCTTCACTAAAAAGTCTCAGTGGTTCATCGGATATCCCCTAACTGTAGAGTACTGACCCTCTTTTTGTTTTGCTCATATGTACTGGTGTTTAGGAAGTTCGGCCATTCAGGTTCCTGCACCAATCAAAAATTATTCATTATTTAGTGAAAGTGCTGCCCACTTTGAAGCTTTTGATCCATACAAGTGTGGCTGTGCCTATAACTGCAGCTCAGCCCTGTTCCCCTGAAAGGGTTGAGCTGCAGTACCAGGCAAAGCCAAACTCGTATGGACGTTACTTTGAGCGGAATAAAAAATCAAGAAGGACTTTGTACATATAATAATCTCTTTATGTAATTACTATATATCTTCAGTCTGCTAATCATTGGTTGTCCCAGGCTTTGGACCCCCATTAATCATACATTGATGGCCTTTCCTTAAAGGGGTTTTGCCATCTTAGACTTAGACAAGTCCTAGTTTGCTCAGCTGTTTTCATCATTCCCATTGAACAGAATGGTTGTTACAGAAAAAGCCTAGCAGCGCTTGCTCGTCTATTTCCAGAACTTCCATTGAATAGAAAAGAGAGCTGCGTGCACGCGCAACCCTCTCTCCACTAGTCTCCCCTCGATTCTCCAGCTGGCGGCCGCTGTACTTATCAAAACGGGTCGGGAGACCCCCGTTCTCAGTATAGGTGAGTGTCGTTAAAGGCGCACATTTCACCTGTAGCTTCATCAGGAGGGCTCCTGACAAAGACAGTATGGGTATGTGTTTTTGATCTAGTGTCACTAGGCTTATTTCTTTTTTCTAATATTCTATAAGCTTTCACATATTTTTAGCATATCTCAGGTTTATATACCTGGGCTATGCTGTAGTCTGACTCGCTGGTATTCACAATTTTTTGGGGAGTCATGTTCCATGAGTTCTAGTGATTATTACATCCCTTTGTAGTGAAAACCATACAGCTTTGCATTCATTGTGGTAACTTTCTGGCCCCTTTGTATTCTCTATATCAAAGTTTCCCAACCTTTTCAGGTTAGAGGCGCCCCTGAAAAAAAAAATTCTTCAGGGCACCCCTACCACAAATTGTTTACAAAACAACAAAAATGGCTAAAAACAAGCACTACTCCTATGGCATTTCGTTAGATTTAGACATGGTTTGCAATCCCGATGCTCCCCACTGACTTCTGTTTTTGGGAATCCGGGGTTCCCCTCGTGTCTTCAATGCTCAAATTTTCAGTGGTGGTACTCTAAACATTTAACTAAAGTTCATGATTTCATTAAGAAGGGACGTTTGATCTCATACATGCAATTCACTGAAGCCCATGTCTCCCCTGCACCTAAGCAATACAGGGATCTCCAGCTGTTCTCTTTTTTGCACAAGTTAGTTCCTGCCCAATTTAGTGCGTCATACACCCCTATGGAAAAATTTTTACTTTACTCACCCTCTCGACTGGGTTTGTTGTCTATGTTATATAGTATTTTTAATACACCGCATCCTGATACCAAATTGCCGTATATGCTGAAGTGGGAGAGGGACATGGGTGCCACGCTCTCGCCTGCACAGTAGAGACAATGCTGTGACACGATAAGTAAGGGTAACTGGCAGGTATCATTGGTTGAGACGTCTATGAAATTGTCCCATAGAGCTTACTATGTTCCAGCAACGCTTCCCACCACCTATCCTATGGTTTTGGCCGGTTGCTTTAGAGGTTGTAGCCTTGATGGTACTATGTATCATACTTGGTGGTCTTGCCCTCGAGTGTTTACTTTTTGGTCAGATGTCTGTACCTCCAATATCTGCCAGTTTACCGTCCCAAAACGGCTACCTACATGTCTTTTGGGGGCTATCCCTCCCAGAATGTCTAATTCCAAATTTAAACTTGCTCAGTTTATATTCCTGGCAGCTCGAATTTATATAGCTTCAAAGTGGCGTACAGCAGATCTTGATTTCTCTATGGTTATTAATAGAGTTAATCGTATCGCTATTTTTGAAAAGTTGGAGGCTGTGAGAACTGAATCTCTCCACCTCTATCGTGCGGTGTGGGATCAATGGCTTTCCTCCCCTCATTCACCTGACTTTCAGTATACCATTACCTTATAATGTGTAATCCTCTAATGAGATACTGTGCTCTCTCTCTACAATTATGTGACTAATATGTGCATTTTAATGTTATGGCTCAGATGTTTGGTTTATATTTACCTGTCCTATGTCCCTCCACGTCCCTTTATCCCTATATATGTCTCCCTATTTGATACCAGCATTTTTCATTATATCCTCCTGCGTGGGGATTGTTTTTCTTTTATATTATCCTCTTTGTCCTTAACATAATTGTATATCTCATATCTAACCTTAAATACCAATAAATGCCTTTTGAAACTAAAAACAAGCACTACACTCCTAGGATATGTTCACACAGCATTTTTTTGTAAGGCAGAAAAAAAAAATCAGCCTCAAATTTCCTTTAGGAATTTTGAGGCAGATTTTAAATTGACAGCGTTGTTTGACGCTTTTTTTTTTTCGTGGTTTTTATTAGGTGTTTTTTTGCCCACATTTTTTTAAAGCGTTAAAGCTAATGCAAAAAACAGCAGGGAAAAAAGCACTCCAAACGAGCGCTGCAGCTTTTTTCTGCCTCCTATTAATTTCATTTGGAGGTCAGAGGCGGAAACCACTCAAAGACCATCAGCCCCCTACTCACAGTAAAATTACCATCAGACCCACACTCACAGTAAAATTACCATCAGACCCACACTCACAGTAAAATGACCATCAGACCCCCACTCACTGTAAAATGACCATCAGCCCCCCACATTCACTAAAATGACCATCAGCCCCCCACTCTCACTAAAATGACCGTCAGCCCCCTCACAGTAAAGTAACCATCAGCCCCCTCCAGTAAAGTGACCATCAGCCCCCTCCAGTAAAGTAACCATCAGCCTGATCATCAGCCTCAGTCCCTCCAGTAAAGTGACCATCAGCCTGACTATCAGCCTTAGCCCCTCCAGTAAAGAGACCATAAGCCCCCTCCAGTAAAGAGACCATTAGCCCCCTCCAGTAAAGTCACCATCAGCCCGCCACTCACAGTAAAATGACCATCAGCCCCCCTATTAAAGTGACCATTACAGACAGAAGGTGTGCTTACTCCTGGGGAAGGAATAAATAAGGAGCTATAAGAGGAGAGAACTACAACTACCTGCATGTCCAGGCTGTTCTTAAGGGATATCAGAGGACATTACAGGGACGAGGTGTAAGAGGAGAAAACTACAACTCCCAGCATGTCAAGGATGTTATTATGGGATATCAGAGGACATTACATGGAGGAGGTATAAGAGGAGATAACTACAACTCCCAGCATGTCCAGGCCGTTATGGGATATCAGAGGACATTACAGGGAGGAGGTATAAGAGGAGAGAACTACAACTCTCAGAATGTCCAGACTGTTATGTGATATCAGAGAACATTTACAGGGAGGGGGTATAAGAGGAGAGAACTACAGCTCCCAGCATGTCCAGACCGCTGTTATGTGATATCAGAGGACATTACAGGGAAGAGGTATAATTGGAGAGAACTACAACTCCAAGCCTTTCCAGACTGTTATGTGATATCATAGAACATTTACAGGGAGGGGTTATAAGAGGAGAGAACTACAACTCCCAGCATGTTCAGGCTGTTATTATGGGATATCAAAGGACATTACAGGGAGGAGGTATAAGAGGAGAGAACTACAACTCTCAGCATGTCCAGACTGTTATTATGGGATATCAGAGGACATTACATGAGGAGGTATAAGAGGAGAGAACTACAACTCCCAGCATGTCCAGACTGTTGTTATGTGATACTGGGGACATTACAGGGAAGAGGTATAAGTGGAGAGAACTACAACTTCCAGCATGACCAGACTGTTATTATGGGATATCAGAGGACATTACAGGGAGGAGGTATAAGAGGAGAGAAATACAACTCTCAGCATGTCCAGACTGTTATGTGATATCAGAGAAGATTTACAGGGAGGGGGTATAAGAGGAGAGAACTACAACTCTCAGCATGTCCAGACTCTTATGTGATATCAGAGAACATTACAGGAGGAGGTATAAGAGGAGAGAACTACAACTTCCAGCATGTCCAGACTGTTATTATGGGATATCAGAGGACATTACATGAGGAGGTATAAGAGGAGAAAACTACAACTCCCAGAATGTTCAGACTGTTGTTATGTGATACTGGGGACCTTACAGGGAAGAGGTATAAGTGGAGAGAACTAAAACTTCCAGCATGACCAGACTGTTATTATGGGATATCAGAGGACATTACACGGAAGAGGTATAAGAGGAGAGAACTACAACTTCCATCATTCTCCTGGCTCCAGTACTCACACAATTGCTAACAAACTATAGAAAAAATACTTATACTGCCCAGTGTTAATGGCTCCTCTCCCTCCGTCAGGCTCTTCTAGTGGGAAGTGGTGGGCGGTACTTGTAGCAGACGTGCGTCTTTTACAAGCATATCTGGAGTAAGCGTTAGGGGCGGAGCTAGTAGAAAAAAATATATAATTTTTTATGCAGTGGATGAGCGGAGTGTCGCGGCACCCCTGGACGATTCTCACGGCGCCCCGGTTGGGAACTACTGCTCTATATATACACTTATAGCATTTTTCTGTGTGACTAATAGTCCTTTGTCCAGATATGTGATAACTGGTATTATCTGTACATGTTATTTACCTGCTCATATTTAGTCCTGTTTTGTGATGGAGAAATGCATTTTTTCTGTGTCCTTGGATTTTTCTTCCATTCTGTTATTTTCATCCTTTTTCATACATATTGTTCTTTTCATCCTTTTAACTGTCTTTTTGATACGGCTATTTATACTTAATAAAAAAATTATTGTTACATATTATGGGCAATTTTGTCCTTTTTTTTTTGGGGTTCGCAGATAGGTTTTGATATATACTTATGGAGGGCCCTTCATGGTTTAGTTAGAGGTAACTGTAGGTTTTGTATTAATCATTAAAATAGTCATAAGTCATAAGTCTGTGGCTGGCCTAGAAAATATGTGTAGCTGCTATCATACGGTTCCCAGGCATCTTGAGCTTGAACAGTTTTGTGAAAGATGAAATTGCAGGGTGCACAGACTGTAGTTACTGTCAAATGCATCTGACTTGAGGGGAGTGAATGGTTGTTCTCATTAAATATTTTGTTTAATAACTGTAAATATAAATAAATTAATACAAATAAGTATCAATTTTTTTACAATTAGATATTAAAAAATCTTTATCTCTTCATTGATGTCTGAATAGCCAAATTAAATCCAATAATTTATTATTGTAATACAATAAAACACTGAAAATTTCAAGGGGGTGAATGCATTTTCTAAGTACTATATATTCATTATTGCAGAATATATTATATAATGTAGGGCTAGTCCTGTATGTCTCTGACACACAGAATGCAGCTAATAACCGATCACTTGTTAACATCTAAGTTCATCAACTTAAATCTGATCGTTTTAAGCTGGATCCTGCATGTCCAGCTTTTAGCTGAGCCGTCAGTGCAGCAGACCTGACAGAAACGGCTCTGACGGAATGATACAGCTTTTATGTACACAGAATACATAGAAGACATATCTTAAAAAGAAATAGACATTTTTAAGAAAAGTCAATACAAAGTTGTTGCGACTGACTTTCAAAGTACATATGTCAAACATAGGGCCCATGGGCCGAATCCGGCCCGCCACCTCATTTTACGTGGCCCACGAGGTTTGCTGCATGTAAAAACCTGAATCAGGTTTTTACATGCAGCGCCACAACACCAGGACTACTAAGTTTGACAGGAGTCCCTGCAGCACAGGGTTCCCATGATCCACTGTGATGCAGCAGGCCCCGTCCTTGCCTCCACAACGTAGCGTGGAGGTGGAGCCACAGCGCACTGCTATTATCAATGTCAGCGATGTTTACTCCAGGGTTGCCAACTGTCCATAAATTTACGGACAGTCCAAAACAACAGGTGTTTTTTTCTGCCGTCCGTAGTGTCTGACAGAAAAAAGCACCATCCGGGATTTAGTTAAATTCTACCAGAACATTGCACTGCGTATGCGCCAAAAAGGACATGCGCAGTGCAAAGGGAAGAGAAGGCGGCCGCGGGAATATTTTCAATTTGAAAATATGCAGGCCGTGGCCAAGTGTGTAAGTCTGAGTGAGGTCGGTGCCGGGAGTGGACCACTCCGGTCAGATGACTGACTTAGGTCAGGGGACTGGACTGGTTTATTCCTGGGCCGGCACCGACCTCACTCAGACCGCCGCGTGATCTGCTGCTAAATGTGAGTCATGTTAGGCAAAGTGTTAGCGGTAAGCTACCCATCTCACTCTGGGGCCTATGTGGCCTGGGGTGCTCTGGGCCCTATGTGTGGGACTATCTACAAGGGGCGGACTGTGTGGTATGCTCTACAAGGAGGACTGTGTGGCACTCTCTACAAGGGGGCTGCGTGGCACTCTCTACAATGGGTGGCTGTTTGGCACTCCGTACAAGGTGGGATGTTTGGCTCTCTGTACAAGGGGGGCTGTGTGTGGCACTCTGTACAAGGGGGGGGGCTGTGTGGCACTCTGTACAAGGGGGGCTGCGTGACACTCTAGACAAGGGGGGGGGCTATGTGGCACTCTCTACAGAGGGGTTTTTTGGGGGGATGGCTCTATCTACAGGGGGCTGTGTGTGTTGGGCTATCTACAGGGGGCTATGTGTGTTGGGCTATCTACAGTGGACTTTGTGTGTGGTGCTATCTACATGGGGCTCAACTGGGTCATTATTTCCGTGTGGGCGACGGGTTACTGAGGGGGTACTTTTATTGTGTCGAGCACTGATGGATCATTATTACCATCTGGGGCACTGTAGATTACGAGTTTGTTTAGACTGTGATGGGGTATAGGTGGGAAGGATGCTGGATAAAGGAGAAACCAACATATCTGTGTGTCAAATTCTGCAGAGACGAGTCGTGGCTGGAATAAGTCATCACAGTGGTCTGGACCGGATGGAGAAAAAAAGGGAAAATGAACGACTCTAATCAGAGAAAACATCACCTAAGTTTGTGTGGGAAACCTGCAAGCGGAGCCGTGATTGGTGAGTCACTCCTAGCACACTGCACAGTGCACAGGCAATGATTTTGTAATGTGTCCGTAAAAATTTTGGTCTGTCTGTGATTTTCAGCTCAGTTGTCCAGAAATTTCTGATGTAAAGGTTGGCAAACCTGGTTTACTCCCACATCGAGATCGAGTCTTAGCCGTGCATAAATCCTTAACAATTAAGCGAGCTGTTACATTTATACAGTCTTACAATTACAATCGGCCCTTTGAAGGCAATGATAAGTCTGATGTGGCCCTCGGTGAAAATGAGTTTGACAACCCTGACTTAAAGCATTAATTTATTTACAGAAAAATTGCTTCAAAGGTGTACATAGCCTTTAAGGCTCTCTAAAGAATGTATATCATGGACCACTGGAGGCTGCAAAATGTTTAAAACTAAGGCTAAGTTCACACAATCGTCTCCCGTTTAGCTCTATTCCGTGAGAGTTAGAGATGACCGAAAATCCAAAGCATCGCTTCCGTTTGAATTACCATTGCTTTCAATGGTAATTCTTTTGTTTCAGTTGGATTACATTTGCCTCCGTTCCGCTAGGTTTCCGTTTTTTTTAATGAAAGCAAAAGTACAGTCCGCAACACTTTTGCTTCCGTAAAAAAAAAAAAAAGTGGAAACCTAGCGGAACAGAGGCAAACAGAATTTAAATGAAACAAAATAATTATCGGGTACCCCTGGTGGCAGTGGGTACCGGGGTAATAATGGGGGCTAGTGTTAACCTCTGCACAGGCTAACACTGTGCTAGCGGCCATTACTAAGGCGGTAGTAATAAAGTTTAAAAAAAATACAAAGACATAGAAAAAATATTTTATTGAAATACAAAAACCCCCACGCAACATTCGTTAACCATTTTATTGAAAATAAAAAAAGCCGTCATTGACGTAGTCCCGAATCCGACGTAGTCCAACAACCGAACCTGTAAAAAAAGCACAAACACAAAAAAACAAAAACATTAGTAACACGTGATAGGCTTTAGATATAGGGCCCATGTGTGATACTGTCTGTTGGACCCTGTATCCAAGTTTACCAGAACGTAGGCTTAGATACAGGGCCAAGCAGACAGTAATCTTATACAGTATACAATTACTGTCTGCTGGAGCCTTGTATCTAAGCCTACCGTGTGGTAGGCTTAGATACAAGGCGCAGCAGACAGGATCACACATTGGCTCTGTATCTAAGCCTACCAGGGCCCATGTGTGATACTGTCTGTTGGACCCTGTATGTCAGCCTACCACAAGGTAGGCTTAGATACACTGCACAGCAGACAGGATCACACCATGTGTGGTCCTGAGTGATGGGCCCTGTATCTAAGCCTACCACATGGTAGGCTTAAATACAGGACACCAGCAGACAGTAATGTTATACTTAAATTTATACAGATTTTTTACAGATTAAATATTACCTGCATACTGTTACTGAACAGAACTCACTTTTATAAGACCAATATTACCAATAATAACACAAAATAGGTCCAAATAATACTGCAACACCATAACCACATAGTGACTGGATAATAACCCCATACTGTTACTCAATAAAAATCACTATACAAAGACAAATATTACCACCATATAGTGATCATATAGTGGTAGATGCCAATTTGACACATAGACATGTTGGTTTCTTGCTTTTCCAACACCCTCCACACCTATACCCCATCCTCTAAACAAACTCGTAATCAATAGGGCCCAAGATGGTAATAATGATCCCTCAGTGCCCGACACAATAAAAGTGCCCCATTAGTAACCATGTCCCCTTTGTGCCCCCACAGTAATAATTCCCCCTTTGTGCTCCCTGTATATAGCGCCACACACAGCCCCCTGTAGGTAGCACCATACAGCCCTCCCCCTTGTATATAGTACCATGCAGACCTCCCTAGTAGATAGTGCTACAAAGCCCCCCGTAGTAGATAGTGCCACTCAGCCCCCTGTACATAGTGCCACACAGCCCCCCCTTGTATATAGTGCCACAGTCCCCCCTTGTATATAGTGCCACACAGCCCCCTCCTTTGTATATAGTGCCACACATCCCCCTCCCTTGTATATAGTGCCACACAGCCTCCTCCCTTGTATATAGTGCCACACAGCCCCCCTGGTATATAGTGCCACACAGCCCCCTCCATTGTATAGAGTGCCCCACAGCCCCCTCCCTTGTATATAGTGCCACACAGCCCCCCTCCCTTGTATATAGTGCCACACAGCCCCCCTTGTATATAGGGGCACACAGTCATCCCTTGTATACAGTGCCACACAGCCCCCTCCCTTGTATAACATGCCACACGGTTCCCCTTCCCCTTGTATAGAGTGTCACACAGCTCCCCCTACCCTTATATAGTGCCACACAGCTCCCCTCCCTTGTATATAGTTCCACACAGCCTCCTCCCTTGTGTATATATAGTGCCACACAGTTCCCCCTTCCCTTGTATACAGTGCCAAACAGCTACCCCCTTCCCTTGTATACAGTGCCACACAGCTCTCCTCCCTTGTATATAGTGCCACACAGCCCCCACCCTTGTATATAGTGCCACACAGCCCCCCTTGTATATATAGTATATAGTATTCAACTGCATCTGCGTCCTGAGGATGCCGATACAATTAAATGTGGTTGTCGCAAGCACCGCTCCCCCCCTGTGGTAGTGACGCCGCCAGTCATGCGGGGGCCCATGCCGGGTGGAGCAGTCCCCCCGGGCCCCGTAGCAGCCGCTATGGCTGCTATAGTGGGCAGGCGGCCCTAAGAGGATGGGGGCCCTGGGCAATTGCACAGTTTTTCCTCCTTAACGCCGACCCACTGACGTGGTGCAGGGGACTGTGGGCCCCCCTGGCTTCGGGGCCCGGTCACAATTGCAACCGCTGCTACATCTATTGCTAATCCATTGCAATGCATTGACTTAATAGTGTAGTAAAAACATACCAACCAAAAGTAACATTGAAATCCTATTCCTTTGCACGCTTTTCTATCTATAATTTATTGAACCATGAAGGATCAAGCGGTAAAATAGCCAAATTTCCAGTGAGTCCATTAATAAAGAGGTCTGTGAAAAACTTCAAACAAGTCAAGTTTTATTTGGGGTTTTGAAGACCTGAGCTCTCTGGTTGCTTTGACTGAAGATCTGCTGTCTAGCTTCAAAGTCAGTAACATAGACCACAGGAATCCAAGCCTCAGTAAAGAAAGAAGGAGGGTCTGCTAAGTTAAACAGAGCCTATAGCTCAAATTATGTGGACACTGTTCACTTCAAAATAAAAAAAAAAACTAAATCTAAATTCTGCTATAGATGTTGATACCAAGTCATGATGTCACAAAAAAAGCCACCCCTGAAGCAGGATTGGCCTCTGGTATAAGGCTGACAAAGTAACAGTGGGCCCTCTGTATACCCACCGTGTTTCTCCAGTAGGGCAGAGGCCACCTGTACCCAGTGGTTCCTGGAATCTGTCCAGGTTTGCCTGTTGCTGACACTGATCCTTCCCTCAACCTAAACCAGCTTTATTTGGTTAGAGTGAATAACATATTTAAAAATGTGGCTTACATACCAAACATATGTCCTAGGAAGTTAAACTGGGAAAATTACTTGTTGAGAAGTATCTGGTGTACTTGTAGATCATAGACTAAGTAACAGCATGCAATGTCAATCAGCTACTTCTAAGACTAGCAGGATACTGTCTTGTTTAAAAGAGGGATGGACTCACGGGACAGGGACATAATATTACCACTTTCCAAAGCATTAGTGTGGCCTTATCTAGAGTATGCAGTTCAACTCTAGGCACCAGTTCATATTACTAGTTCATAAAAAGAATGCCCTGGAGTTTGAAAACATACAAAGAGGAACAACTAAACCAGGGGCGTAACTAGGAAAGACTGGGCCCATATCAAACTTTTGACTGGGGTCCCCCCTCCCCTGGGTATCACACAACCCACCTTGTAGATAGTGCTTCCCTATAGATTCCGCCACACAGCGTCCCCTATAGATAGCACCATGCAGCCCCCTGTAGATAACGCCTTACAGCCCCCCTGTAGATAATGCCATACAGCCCTCCCCTTGTAGATAACGCCATCTAGCCCCTTGTAGATAACGCCATACAGCCCTCCCCTGTAGATAACGCCATACAGCCCCCCTGTAGATAACGCCATACAGCCCCCCTGTAGATAACGCCATACAGCCCCCCTGTAGATAATGCCATACAGCCCTCCACCTGTAGATAACGCCAGACAGCCCCCCCTGTAGATAATGCCATACAGCCCCCCTGTAGATACCGCCATACAGCCCCAAACCCCCCCTGTAGCTAATATCATACAGCCCCCTGTAGATAACGCCATACAGCCCCCCTGTAGATAACGCCATACAGCCCCTAACCCCGCCCTGTAGATGACGCCATACAGCCCCAACCCCCCCCCCCCCCCAAAAAAACGGTCTATAGTTTGTCCTACAAAACAGATTAATTCAATGGAGAGCCGCTCGCGCATGAACAGAAGACTCCCATTGATCTCTATGAAGCTGCCGGACACAGAACGCAGAAGTCACAGCTTCTCGTGCAGCGCTCTTGGTAACGTTCGGTCCCCGTTCTCCTTATCGATTACACGTGTATCCCCTAACCTGTGCATAGGGGATACATGTGTTTTATGGCACAACCCCTTTAAACTGCCAGGAACAGCGAAATTGCTGTTCCTGGCCTTTAGAGCAGCGACACCTGCAGTGTATGGAGCGTGTGAGCCCGCTCCATACATCACCCCCCGCTCCATACATCAATCATCCCCCCCGCTCCATACATCATCCCCCACTGCTCTATGATGTGCCGGCACATCATGGGTCGGGAAGGGGTTAAGTAATAAAGCGGTCATGGGGACCGGCGATGCTGTGTACCTTGACTGCTGACTATAAGACGCAGGGACTTTTTAGCAAGATATATTCTTGCTAAAAACTGCGTCTTATAGTCCGAAAAATACGGTTAGTGAATACAATACAGGAAAATTGGACGATTAACAGTTCTCTATGATTGCAGTCATTTTCTTTTATCATCTTTTCATCTGGCCAGCCAGCCATTAAGTCTTCTTTTAGCCACCACTGGTCTCTGCAGAGTTTGCTGCCCAGACATCTTTAACTCCTTACTTTTCCAGCATCCTCCCCACCTTTCCCCCACCTACACATACTCCTCATCCTGCTGCTACTTTTAAATCTTTGTCTGTTGCTGCCCCATTTGCCTCCATTACTGTATATGCTGTTGAAAAGTGCCCCATATACTGTAATGCAGAAATAATGGTTTCATAACTATAGTTACCAAAAAAATAGTAGTGCCACACAGTGTCCCACATGAATAGGCACCACTTGGTAACCCACATTTTAAAAGTGCCCCTCTTCATGCTCCACATAGTAATAAAGTTACCTTTTATACCCCAAACAGTAATAGTACCCCCTGTTATGCTCCTACACAGTAATAGTCCCCTTCTCAGTGCCCCACACAGTAATAGTGCCCCCTTTATACCCTTTATTACTCTTAGTGGCCCACATAGTAATAGTGCCTGCAAACAGTCATAGTGCCTCTCTTTGTGCACCTACACAGTAATAATACCCACCTTTGTGCCCCCTACAGAGTAATAATGTCACCTTTGTGCCGAAACATAATAATAAAGGCCACTTTTATGCCCTGTTCAAAATAATAATGCCATCTTTGTGCATCCTAGACAATATTAATGACCTCCTCCATGCCCCCATACAATAAGTATGTCCCTCTTTGTGTCCCCTCACAATAAATATGCCTACCACTGTGCCTGTGAATTTTCTTACAATATAAGTACATACACCTACATAGAGTACAGAAAATACATAAAACAATCCACCCTCAGAACCACTCCCCAACCCCCTCCATCCTAAACCGGTACACCTGGGAATGAGTTTACCCCATTCCTTACAAACGGCATTTCAGCAAAAGGCTAACATCAGACGGTATTCATGATAGCAATGGATAACAGGGTTATCAGCAGTTTCATATTAGTACATCAACATTGCACCACTATACATCTATGCAGTATTTTCAAATAATCCCCTATCTCTTAGCAAATCATCTAGCCTGAGATCCCTCATCTCTGTAATGACAGGGGGGTTGGGAAACAGACAGTGAGCCCTAATCTACACACCACTCAGTCCCTGCCTACTTGCAGCGACCCGCCCTAGGCGACGGGGTACAACTGGGCGACGGTCCCTATGCTCAGTAGGTGCACGACAGACAAACAGACAAGGGGACACAAGCAAAGGGAAATGGGGCAGTTGCACACGGCAACACCGTGAGCAACAAGAGAGGTGAACGAGCCGAGTCAAACCAGGAGTGTACGAGGTACCAAACGCAGAGCAGGAGAGTAGTCAGTAAGCCGGGGTCAGTATGAAGCAAGGTCAAATAGCTAGGAGCTGCAGCAAGGCCAGGAAACCACACGAGAAGAATCACAAGCAAAGGAGGAACAGGAAAGGCAGGTATAAATAGACAGAGGGCGGGAGCTAGCTCCGTCTGGCCAGGCTGCGATAGGCTCTCCCACTCCTAAGCCTGCCATCCTGAGTGGTGGAAGATGGAGTCAGTCTCAGAGACATAGAACCAGGTGCAGACTGATTACCCATGGGCGTATACACAGAAGTTGTGCCTGGCAGATCCTTTACAATCTCCTCATATTTTTTCTGGTCTATTCCTTCTCAGTGGAATAATGCTACGCTCCGTTGCCAATTCCGCTGAGGCCTTTCTGAAAACGTAAAAGATCTCTTAATTAATTATCCTCCCCCCTTACTCTTTAGGGCACTATGACCCTTGTTGTACGTCTGGACCGACGACTAGGTGAGCGCAAAAATGAAAAAACTGTTATGGCTGCTCCCCTTTCCTGTGCTGAGAGCCCTTCTTCTGATGCACAAGAGCCCATGCAGTTGCGCTCCACTATATCTTCTCAGGAACGGAGACATTTTCGAAAAAGCAAGGGTGTTTCTACTGTGGGGATGCTCGTCATACACTCAAGAACTGTTCCAAACGTCCAGAACATCCAGCTCTGGAAAACTGCAGAGCCTAGATGGTCCCCGGCAATGTCATCTGGGCAGTCAGGTTTTTCCAACATTTTCTAAAAAAGTCCTTTTGCCTGTTGATTTGGGCTTTGATAATGTTTGTGTTTCTGGACAAGTTTTTGTAGATTGTGGGTCTGCAGCAAATTTCTTAGATTTTCAGGTTGCTAAAAAATTTAGCTATCCTTCTTGTTCAGTTGAGTACCCCAGTCAAATTTTCTGCTATTGATAATAATCCTCTTTCTCAGGGATCAGTTAAGTTCTCTACTCTGCCTGTTACATTGAAAATGGGTACTTTGCATACTGAACAAATCTCTTTCTTTATTTTAGCAAATTTGTCTTCCTAAATAATATTGGGTATCCCATGGTTACAGACACATAATCCTTTTATTGATTGGGTGAAAGCAGATTTGATTAAGTGGAATTCTAAATGTTATGATTCTTGCATATCTTTGTCTATTACTAATATCTCTTAAAACGCACCATTATTGCCTGAGTGTATTCAAGATTTTGAGGATGTCTTTTCTGAAGTCCGTTGTGAATCTTTCCTTCTTCATAGGCCGTACGACTGTCCTATAATACTTCTCCCTAATACCAAGCTGCCCAAGGGGCGGATGTATAATCTTTCTGCTCCAGAAAGACAGGCCATGAAAGATTATATTACAGACAGTCTCCGTAAGGGACATATTCATCCGTCTACATCTCCGGTGTGAGCAGGTTTTTTCTTTGTTGAAAAAAAAGATGGCGGTTTAAGACCCTGTATCGACTGTCGTGAATTAAATAAGATTAATGTTAATCAATATCCTCTTCCACTGATCCCGGAACTGTTTAATTACAGTGAAGGAAATAAGTATTTGATCCCTTGCTGATTTTGTACGTTTGCCCACTGTCAAAGACATGAACAGTCTAGAATTTTTAGGCTAGGTTAATTTTACCAGTGAGAGATAGATTATCTAAAAAAAAAAAACAGAAAATCGCATAGTCAAAATTATATATATTTATTTGCATTGTGCACAGAAAAATAAGTATTTAATCCCTTTGGCAAACAAGACTTAATACTTGGTGGCAAAACCCTTGTTGGCAAGCACAGCAGTCAGACGTTTTTTGTAGCTGATGATGAGGTTTGCACACATGTTAGATGGCGAACACGGCGAGTTGAGTTAATGCCAAAGAGCTCAATTTTAGTCTCATCTGACCACAGCACCTTCTCCCAATCACTCTCAGAATCATCCAGATGTTCATTTGCAAACTTCAGACGGGCCTGTACATGTGCCTTCTTGAGCAGGGGGACCTTGCGGGCACTGCAGGATTTTTATCCATTACGGCGTAATGTGTTACCAATGGTTTTCTTGGTGACTGTGTTCCCAGCTGCCTTGAGATCATTAACAAGTTCCCCCCGTGTAGTTTTCGGCTGAGCTCTCACCTTCCTCAGGATAAAGGATACCCCACGAGGTGAGATTTTGCATGGAGCCCCAGATCAATGTCGATTGACAGTCATTTTGTATGTCTTCCATTTTCTTACTATTGCACCAACAGTTGTCTCCTTCTCACCCAGCGTCTTACTTATGGTTTTGTAGCCCATTCCAGCCTTGTGCAGGTCTATGATCTTGTCCCTGACATCCTTAGAAAGCTCTTTGGTCTTGCCCATGTTGTAGAGGTTAGAGTCAGACTGATTAATCGAGTCTGTGGACAGGAGTCTATTATACAGGTGACCATTTAAGACAGCTGTCTTTAATGCAGGCACCAAGTTGATTTGGAGCATGTAACTGGTCTGGAGGAGGCTGAACTCTTAATGGTTGGTAGGGGATCAAATACTTATTTCTCTGTGCACAATGCAAATAAATTAATATAATTTTGACTATGTGATTTTCAGTGTTTTTTTTAAAATATAATCTATCTCTCACTGGTAAAATTACCCTAGCCTAAAAATTCTAGACTGTTCATGACTTTGACATTGGGCAAACTTACAAAATCAGCAGGGATCAAATACTTATTTCCTTCACTGTAGATCTGAGGAGCCAAGTGGTTCTCTAAACTGGATTTACGCGGGGCCTACAATTTGGTTCGTATCCGCAAAGAGGATGAGTGGAAGACAGCAATTAATACTCCAGACGGTCATTATTAGTATTTGGCCTTTTGGTTTAGGTAATGCTCCTGCAGTTTTTCAAAACCTGGTTAATGATATTTTCAGAAATTTTATTGGACGTTTTGTGGTTGTGTATCTAGACGATATTCTTGTGTTTTTTTTCCAATTGGTCCTCTCATGTCCAACATTTAAGGTCCGTCCTTCAAGTACTGAGGGAAAATTGTCTTTAGGCAAAGTTTGAAAAATGTATTTTCGGAGTTCAAGAAATTTATTTCTTGGGGTATGTGCTGTCTCATGATTTTCGTATGGACTCTGCTAAGGTTCAAGCAATTCTTGATTGGGCTCAACCCACTTCATTAAAGGCTAGACAGAGGTTCTTGGGTTTTGCTAATTATTACCGAAAATGTATTTATAATTTTTTCCTCCATTGCCAAACATTTGACGGATCTTACTAAAGTGATTTCTGATCTTGTTAAATGGAAGCCTACTGTGGTTTCTGCCTTTGAAACCTTAAAACAATGTTTTATGAAGGCACCTGTACTTGTTCATCCTGACTTTTCTAGCCCCTTTATTGTTGAGGTTGATGCCTCAGAAATATATGTGTTGGCTCAAAGGTCTTCTGTTTTGACTAACTTGCATCCTTGTGCTTTTTTTTCTCGCAAATTTTCTTTCACTGAAAGAAACTATGATATAGGTAATCGCGAGATTCTTGCTATTAAGTTGGAGTTTGAAGAATGGCGCCACTTTCTAGAGGGAGCCAAACATCAAGTCTTTTTTAGAATCAGACAAAAGACTCAATCCCAGACAGACTAGGTGGGCCTTGTTCTTTACCAAATTTGAGTTCATTGTAACCTACAGACCCGGGTCTACAAATATCAGGGCTGAGGCATTGTCTCGAAGCTTCTGTTCCTTACAGGTCCCCGACATTCATCCTGAACCTATTTTATCTAAGGGAATTGTGGTTTCTGCAATATCATTGGATCTTTCAACAGAGATTAAAGAATGTCAGCAACTCGCTCTGCAAACCATTCCTGCTGGGAAGTTGTTTGTTCCTCCCCAGTTCAGATTTCGTTTGCTCAATGAGTTACATGATTCTGTTTTGTGTGGCCATCCAGGGATAACTGGTACTAAAAGGTTGGTGTTGCGGCTCTATTGGTGGCCATCATTTTCTCATGATGTGAGTTCCTATGTCTCTAATTGCGATGTCTGTGCTCGCGCTAAGACTCCTTGAACTCGTCCTATGGGTGAATTGCTGCCATTGCCTGTTCCGCAGAGACCTTGGTCTCATCTGTCCATGGGGTTTGTTACTGATTTACCTCTCTCTAAAGGGAAACCTGTAATTTGGGTTGTGGTGGACCGCTTCAGTAAAATGTGGCATTTCATCCCATTGCCTCAACATGCTAATTCCAAAACATTGTCTAAATTGTTTATTGATCAACTAGTCATCTGCATGGTATTCCGGAAAATGTTGTCTCTGATAGAGGTATACAATTTGTGGCTAGCTTCTGGAGAGCCTTCTGTAGGAAACTTGGGGTACAGTTATCGTTCTCTTCTGCATTCCACCCTGAGAGTAATGGTCAAATCAAACGTTTTAACCAAACCTTTGAACAATATCTTAGGTGTTATATTGCTGATAACCAGGCTGAATTGGTCTCATATCTTCCTTTAGCGGAATTTGCGATAAATAATCGCCACCATGTTTCTCTTGATACCTCGCTGTTTTTCTGCAATTATGGTTTTCATCCTCATTTTGTTTAATTTTACGCCTCTTTTAGTGATAAACCTGAAGTGGAAGTTGAATCAAATAAACTGTGCACAGTTTGGGCTCAGGTTCAATCGACCCTGAAGAACTCCCAAGTTATTCAAAAGAAAAATGCTAATAAAAGACCTACTGTAGGTCCTGTGTCCAGTGTGGGGCAAAAGGTGTGGCTTTCTACTAAAAATCTGCGACTGAAAGTGCCTTCTCGCAAGTTTGCTTCTAGGTTTATTGGTCCATATGAAATTGTTGAAATAATTAACCCTGTTTCTTTTCGTCTGGCTCTTCTTCCATCTTTTAGGATTCATGATGTATTTCACAAATCGCTCCTAAAAAATTTATTTCACACCATCTAATCCACTCGGGAAAGCTCCTCCTCCAGTTCAGGTTGAGGGAGATGTGGAGTTTGAGGTTCAGAGAATTGTGGATTCTAGAAGAGTCAGAGGTATTTTACAGTACTTGGTACACTGGAAGGGGTATGGGCCAGAAATGTGAACTTGGGTTCCTGCCCTTTCAGTACATGCCAGTCGTTTGGTTAAAGGTTTTCATTTAACCACTTAATGACCAGCCTATTTTAAACCTTAATGACCAAGGTATTTTTTACGTTTTTCCATCGTAGTATTCCAAGAGCTATAACTTTTTTAATTTTGCGTCGACATAGCTGTATAAGGTCTTGTTTTTTGCGAGACAAGTTGTCATTTTTAATAGCACCATTTTGAGGTACATATTATTTATTGATTAACTTTTATTTGGGGGGGAATAGAAAAAAACTGACATTTTGCCACTCTTTTTTGCATCCTAAATCTACGCCATTTATCGTGTGGTATAAATAACACAATAACTTTATTCAGTGGGTTGTTACGGATGCGGCAATACCAAATATGAGTAACTTTTTTACTTTATTTTGTTTTTTTAATTGTAAAGCAGTTTGTAAGGGGAAAAAGTGGGTTTTTCATTTTTTTTTCACATTTTTTTATTAACTTTATTAAACTTTTTTTTACTTTTTTACTAGTCCCACTCGGAGACTTTAATATGCGATTCTCCGATCGCTATTATAATACACTGCAATACTTTTGTATTGCAGTCTATTACTGCCTGTCGGTTTAAAACGGACAGGCATCTGCTAGGACATGCCTCTGGCATAACCTAGCAGGCATTCACTACAGGCAGACCTGGGGGCCTTTATTAGGCCCCCGGCTGCCATCGGAAACACAGACACTCGGTGATCTTATCGCCGGGTGTCGGTGGGAGAGAGAGGGAGCTCCCTCCCTCTCTCCAAAACAACCCAGATGCGGCGCTCGCTATTGAGCGAAGCATCTGAGGGGTTAAACGGGTGAGATCGATACTAATATTGATCTCACATGTTCGAGCAGGGATGCCCCCAGCCCTCAGCTACCTCTGGTAGCTGAGAGCAGGGAGATTTAAAGGCTCCCTGCTCTGTTTATTTATTCTGATGCAGCGCCGTAAAAAGGCTTATGCATTAGAATAAAGCCCATTAGTGGCTGCCGTGTAAAGGCGTATTGGCAGTCACTAACGGGTTAAAGTTTCCTTCAAAACCTAGTCCAAGGTTTAAGGGTCTGGTATCTTCTTGTAGAAGGGGGCGGGGGGAGGGTACAGTCAGGAAAACGCCTGTTCCCTTAAGGTTACCAGGACTATGGTTCTGGCTTCTGGGCATGTCTGTTTCACCTTGAGCCTATCTATTTTGTCTGTCTTTTGGCCTTCAGGTGTAGAATTACTATTTATTCCCAGCCTCCTCCACTTGCCAGTGCTTGTGAATTTTCCTGTCTTCTGGTGTCTGATCAAGCTTCCTACATTCCCTGCACTCTTGACTTCTGGACCTTTTAGAAACTGACCTCGGCTTGTCTCTCATTAACCCCTTGTTTGATGATTTTGGATTATCTGCTCCCAGACAGTTTTGACCTTTGCTACTCCTCATATGCGCTTGCCTTCTGATTTGGCCTTTCAGGTTAAACCCTGGCTGTCTGGTTTCTTGCTCAGGTTAGTCTGCATTGCACCTCCTATCCAATGCTGAACTCTGATAAGACAACCTGGGTCCTAAGCTGCAAGATCCAAAACACCTTAGGGTATGTGCACACGATAACTGCAATTACGTCTGAAACGACGGAGCAGTTTTCAGGAGAAAACAGTTCCTGAATTTCAGACATAATTGCATGTACTTGCGTTTTGCGGGGCGTGTTTTACGGACATAATTTGGAGCTGTTCTTCATTGGAGTCAATGACAAACAGCTCAAATTACGTCCCAAGAAGTGTCCTGCACTTCTTTTGATGAGGCTGTAATTTTACACGCCGTCTTTTGACAGCGACGCGTAAAATGACAGGTCGTCGGCACAGTACATCGTAAAGCCCATTGAAAGTAATGGGCAGATGTTTGCCGACGTATTGAAGCTGTTTTTTCAGATGTAATTCGAGGCGTAAAACGCCTCCATTACGTTTGAAAATAGGTTGTGTGAACCCAGCCTAGGGGTAACCTTAGACACTGTCGATCAGTGATGTGATGGAATCGAGGTTGCGGTTTTATGTGCGCGCTCTCTCCCGGCACTCTCCAGCAGCCTTTGGGGTATCGCTCAAATTGCAATTCTATAATACTATTCTTAGGAGTATGGATTAAAGTATGGATTAAAGACGTTATCTAATAGGCAACTGTAAAGGGTAGTGTCCATATATGTATATATATATATATATATATATATATATAGTGTGTATGTATACAGTGTATATGTATATATATATACACATATATATAATATATATGTGTATGTATAATACATATAATGTGTCATGAGCCAGGGCTGTAACAACAACAGCCCTGGTCATGAATGCGGTTGGAAGCAGAGCAGGACAATTAGCATGGCCCTGCTTTGTTAGGAAACCATGGAGACAAGGGATAGTTATCCCCTGTCTCCATTTCAAGTCTCACGCGCGCACGGACTGTCTCGTGCGGGCGCTCATGAGTCGGCTGGTGATACATTATCACCATGCCGACCCATGCTAGCCAGGGGCAAGCGCCACATTCCCCCAATTTATTTCTGTATTTTTGTACAATAAAATTGTGTTAAAACGTGAACTGAATATAGGCGGAGAGGCGTGGACAGGTAACGTACATACACGGTGTAGTGTTGAGTTATACTGTGCGCCTGGACCTTTTTGAAGTTCAGATGAGTAACACAATTTTATTTAAGGCTTGAAACAGGATACAATTGATCAGCGAACCTATTGTTTTTTGTTTTATTTTCTGAGGTATTAACGTCTTTTATTTTGCTTTGCGGCATGCTGCTCTACGGCGACGAATCGCCGGGCGAGCGAGCAACTTATACAAAAGAGTTTGCAGAAGTATCAACGTCGGCGTGATTCCGGTGAAGTCCAGCTGATCGGGAAAAGGCGTTCCAGAAGAAAAGGACCTTTTTCAAAACAGCGGGTGACAAGGAGGACAACGCAGACGGAGATGACTTCTGGAACATAAAGGGCTAATATATCTCGTGCCAAAGGGAACAAAGAGGGATCTGTCAAGGATGGTAGGGAACCTGTGCAGACCTGAAAATGTCAAGGACTGGGTCCCCACCATTCATGGCAGAGCAAGATCACATTACCATAGTAAACAAAGACCAGTATATCTCCAAAAGGGAAAAGGCAACCACAGCTGGCCTATCCGAGAGGCCAAGGAACGGATGAAAGTAAGTAAACCTAAAAGGGGAGCTGGTATACAACAGGGTGCAGTAGAGGTCCACCAATCGAAAACCCTAAGAGAGGTAAAGACAAGATTGTTATTAAAATATAACATAGTTGAATTTAGAGAGTTTTGTAGACCATTGCTTAATGCAGTGCCTAGACTATCAATCTGCTAGGTTCCCCAAACAAGGGAAGACAAAAAGGAGAGGAATCTGTCAAGTATGGTAGCGAGCCAGTCAGAGACCTAAAAAGGCCGCAGACCGGGTCCCCACCATTCACAACTGAATATGATTGAATTATCCTAGGAGAGTAAAACTAGTAAGGAACATCAAGGAGTCCATTTTAATTTATGCATCCCAAATAGGGTCTACAACTGTCCCTGTCTAATTGGGTGCACAGAATATACACAGGCTTTCAATGAATGAATATCACCATATATAGGATAGAGCAGATCAAGGAAAATATTATATGGTTCAATGCAAAATAGCAACTGGATAGGGCACTGAGATGCAACCAATCCAATCCTATAATAATGTGCAGCTGACCCAGTAGGGATGTATACTGCAAAAAAACTCTGTGGTAGAGTCAGAGAAACATATTAAATTTTACATCATTATTTAACCCTACATTACCTAGAGTGTAAATCCACATAGTTTCCCTTTGGAGAAGCAACCTATCCCTTTCAGCTCCTCTCCTATCCACAGGTTACTAATAGATTCCCATGAAGTACAGTCCTTTTGGTGATTTCTGGTGATGAGTCTTAAAGTGAACAGCAAGTGGGTTTTTCATCTCTCCCTTTTTTATGTCAGAGATATGTTTCCTGATCCGCAATTGTAACTCCCGTTTTGTTTTGCCAATGTAATTCAATCCACATGGACAGGTAATAGAATATATTACCATACTAGAACGACAATTGATAAAAGAGAAGACAGTGAACATGTTTGTTTTTAATACATATTTGCAATAATTGCAAGATCCACATTTATACATCCCTTTCAGACGGCTATTTAGCCAAAATCTATGTTCATTGGTCAATCTTTTGAATTCCGAATTGACCAAGAGATCATTTAAAGATGGTGCCCTTTATGGGACCATACTAGGGGTGCTCCAAACTAGTGACTCAATTATTTTATCCAAAGTTTCATAACATATCCCAATGAGATAAATATCTAGAGATAAATCGTACTCTAGCATTCATTTTCAAGCCTCTGGTGACCCTCTTCAGGAAAGCAACACATAATCCATATATCTTAGCCAACAAGCTGCATATTTTCTGAAGAGAGGATTGACATAGACTACAAATTCCTCCCACCAACCCAGATGTAGACAGGCGTACAAGGGGGCACAAGAGGACCCCATCGCCATCCCCTGTATCTGGCGATCATGTTTTCCATCAAAGCAGAAACAATTATGCTGTAGTACAAAGTCTAACATATCAATGATAATTTAATTTTGATGGGCCCAGTCAATCCCTCTTTTCTCCAAAAAATATGCAGCAGCCCTAAGACCCACTCTATGTGGGATGGAAGTGTACAATGATTCTACATCTAATCCTACTAATAGGAAATCTCCCTCAACTGATAAATTATCAATTTTTCTCAGGATATCCCCTGTATCTAACACAAAGGAGGCAAGGTCACGGATGAAGGGCTTTAATTTTTTTATCTACATTCTTCCCAAGGTGATCGGTTGGACTATCACAACCTGAGATAATTTGTCTTCCAGGTGGAAGTTCTTTTTTTTTTTTTTAACCTTAGGAAGTATGTAGATCGTGGGAATGCGTGGTTCCCTGACCCCAAGAAAATCACATTTCCGTTTTTTGAACCTTAGGAAGTATGTAGATTGTGGGAATGCGTGGTTCCCTGACCCCAAGAAAATCATATTCCCATTTATTAATCAAGTCCTCATCAAGTGCAAAAATAAATTTTCTGTTTAAGGTATGGGTTATATCACCTTTTGGATTTTCAGTTAAGAGGCGATAACTTGTGGAGTCCAAATGTTTTCTGATCTCACTCCCTGAGGAGGATAAAGTTTCTACTTTTATCGCTAGGTTTGATGATAATATTATTTAGATTGTGTCATTCCTTTAACGCTTTACTTTCTTCCTTAGTGAGGTTGTCCTCACTCAGGAAGGAGGACCAGTCAACGAGATCTAAATTCTTAGGAGTTTTTTGCCAGTCTAAGTAAAGGAGGCTGCTGGGACACAACGTTGAATAAATTTGTTTCATTTGTATTTCTCTGTCAGGAAAAAGAATTGGTGCGAAATTTTGCACTATTTTGACTTTTACTTTAATAAGCTCCTTTAATAAACTACATCATTTTGGAGACCATGCATATTTGGCGAGTGAAGAAAAAAGTATTGAATTTTACCTCAGATTTGTTGTAAATGTGGGCAATTGTCTCAGAAACGGTATCATTAATATATTTGAGGTTTGAATCAGATACTTTATGATGAATTTGCATGTACGTTTATTAATGTATTTTTTACTACAGACAACACTTTTCAGCTTACAATAGGGTTGTCAATAAATGTTTCAATTGTTTAGCCAATCCCTTCTATATAAAGTGCTCATCATCTATAAATTACTCCCAGTTATGGATTGATTTAACTAAAAATTAAAGATCGATCTATTTTGTGCCCTCAATACCAAAATCGCAAATTGTGGTACATATGTAGGACCTATGGCAGTGTCTTGGGTTTGCAACTAGTAAGTCCTCAAACATTAAAAAAAAGGAATTCGAACATCATGTTTTTTCATGAATTCCTCTTTTATGTCGGTTTTAGCAAATATTTCTTTCCTCCTGGAAATGTATAAATTAATTAATACTGTGTGTTACTATTCCCCTTGTCATGAGGGTTTCTCTGTCAGCACAGTGATTCAGGAACTTTATGTGTAAGGTTTAGAAAGACCTAAAGTATTAGAAGGATCTTCACTACTTGAGCTATACTATCGCAGAACATCACTTAGCAGACTATTTAGATTTGAACTATCTATGGCCGGTGTTGGAGAAGTCGGCTAAGCTCACTAAAAAAAATACTTGCCGATTCATAGATGAGTCTTCAAAGTATGGACAGAAACTTTATGTGTAAGGTCATAACTAATATATTTTATTTTATCAAGGGGATAAATACTTTTTTTGCCGGAAATATGTAAAGGGTTAACGAAAAGATATATTGTATTAAATGGGTCTCTATCGCTACAAGAAATATTATAATATTAAAATATGTAATACTGACTCAAAAAGCTTACTTTTTTTCTCATTCTTCCCCTTGGATATATAATCAGTGTTCTATCCAGCTCATTTTATTTTTCCCTTTCCCTTTCTTAGTTTTCCATCAGCAAAGACTTTTTTTGGGGGGGTATTATATACCAGGTGGTTGAATTGTGGGAGTTTTCATTAGCATTGCAAAGCCAAACACATGTTCAACAACCCAGAGCTGCCTTGATATATTTTGTGACAAAATGTTGTCCAAAGTAATAACCTGCTATTTTTGGATAGCAACTCACTTCAAATATGCGCTCCTAGATTGTTTTAGATATTTGCTTACGTATACGCTTCTAGTCTACAGAATAAAACAGGATTTCAGTATAGAAAATCTATATGACTTGGCCAGAACTCTGTTTTGGACTCGAGCCAGTTCTAACCACTCCAAAGATGCCCTAACAATTTCGGCATTCTGTTTTTTTGCTCACATATCGATATTCCTCTCAAAGAAACCTTTATTTATCCGCTTATGCTCCATCTATATGTTTGCAGTCTATAATATTTCCCCTCAGAGTCTCTGTGCAAGTGAAAAAAATATCTGTACTTCAGCATAATGTTTATTGGTTTAATGATTCTGGCTGAATGTATTCGTATATTACATATCATCTGTCATTTAACAGACCATTCATATTGTATTAATATATTTATGTGTCTCTTATGTTAGAAAGACATTTATTTTATGACTGCAGTTTGTTCAACCCATGTATATATAATGAAGTCTAGCTAGCTGGCATATGAACTCATTGGAATCACTAAGGCTGGGTTCACACAACCTATTTTCAGACGTATACGAGGCGTTTTTTGCCTCGTTTTACGTCTGAAAATACGTCTCAAATACGTTGTCAAACATCTGCCCATTACTTTCTATGGGTATAACGCTGTATTGTTCCCACGACGCGTAATTTTACGCGTCGTACGGCAATTACAACGCGTAAAATTACGCCTCATAAAAAGAAGTGCAGGACGTTTTTGGAGCTGTTTTCTCATAGACTCCAATGAAAACAGCTCCAAAAACGGACGTAAAAAACACAGCGAAAACGGCGCGAAAAAATGCGAGTTGCTCAAAAAACGTCTGAAAATCAGGGGCTGTTTTCCCTTGAAAACAGCTCTGTATTTTCAGACGTTTTTGGTCACTACGTGTGCACATACCCTTACAGTGTCCATCATCATTTCAGTGTAGTCATCATATTCTCAAACCCTATATAAATAAACACAAAGTTGACCAGGAAAACAATCTCAAGAAATATTTCTATCCTTCCTGACAGTCATTTTTGGATTAAGCAGCCTAGTATACATATTCTTTTTGCTCCACTTTTGTTTGAAATATGTCATCTATGTATGACATAGAGAACCAATCTTTTCTGCAATCTGTTTTTGTCAAGAAAAATCTGAGAAACGATTTCTAATGACCAAAACAGTATTCACATTCCGTTGAGGAAGTGTCATTGAACATATAAAAACCCTGTTATTATCATTTATGGATGTAACAGACTTGAAGAAGCTAAAACAAAAAAAAATATATTGCAGTATACAACTTTTCTCTGATTTTTGTATTTGACTCATTTACGTCCACAACAAAATCCATGATAGTAAAATTCTCCTTTCTGGTCAATAATTTTATGTCTTTGAATTTTTTAAAGAAACTAAGAACAGTGGATGCTGCATTAGTTTTTTTGGTTGGGTTCACAAGCAGTGAAAATGTTGAGGCTGATTACAGGCTGGTTTAACAAATCTCATCCACATGCTGCAGATTTTTTTCTACACAGAAATTGACCCATGGTGCGAGTTTTAACCCCTTGGAGGACCCAATTTTAGTTTTTTCATCTTTGTTTTTTCCATCGCCGCATTCCAACAGCCATAACTTTTTAATTTTCCCATTGACGTAGCCATTGGAGGGCTTTTATTGTGGGACTTATTGTAGTTTTTAATAGTACCATTCAATGTATCATATAATGTACTAGCAAACTGAAGAGAAATTCTTTGTGGGTTAAATTAGTAAAAAAAACTGTGATTCCTCCATTGTACTTTGGTTTCTATTTTACGAACTTCACCATGCGGCAAAAACAACAAGTTAAAGGGAACCTGTCACCAGCATTTTAGCTATAAAGCCAGCAATACCTGGTGAAAGTGGGTGAAAAATCATTGTCATCTAAGCTATAAATATGTTCTAAGTAAGCTCTGTAGCTTTAGTATTCCGTTTTTCAGTGGTCCCACACCGTATGAAAATGAGCAGAAAAGAGTCAAATCTTCATCTGAAAAGAGTCAGGTTTTCATTCCTCCAGCATCTCAGAGTGGACTCCACCTCCTTCTTTTTAATTGACAGCTCCTTAGCCAGTCAGGGCCGGACAGGTGGTGGCAGTGGGCGTGGTTAAGAAGCTGCATCCCAGAGGGAAAAATAATTACCATAAAAGGCGGGAAAAGTTTAAACTACTATATTTACTGACAGAGGAGGACTTCAGGAAAGAAGAGAACAGGAATGAACTCTGGACAGCTGCGGCCATTGAGGGGTCAGGCGAGTTTAACAGGTAAGATGTTGATGACAGGATCCCTTTAACATTATTCTATGGGTCAATACAATTATGGTTATACCAAATTTATATAGTTTTTTTCATGATGTACTACTTGATAAAATTGTTTTATTTTTACAATATTTTTTTATCGATGGAGCAGTGTAAGGGCTTTTTTTCTAGTGGGGCGAGCTGTAGTTTTTATTGGTACCATTTTCTGGTGCATACAACTTTTTTTATCACTTTTGATACAAAATGTTTGGGGAAATAAGGTGATTAAAATACAGCTGTGCATTGTGAATTGTGAATTTTTATTTTCTTACACCTTTCACCTGGTGGGTTAAATTACGTGATATTTTGCTAGTTCAGACTTTTACGGATGCAGCAAAGCCAATTATGTTTACTTTTTTTTATTGCTTACATAATTTTTGGTGAAAAATGGAAAGAGGGGGTTTTCTGAACTTTTAGCTGTTTGAATTTTTTTGTATATTTTTAAAAATGTTATTAAACTTTTTTTTTTTTGTCTCCCTACAGGTTTTACCATGCAATCACTAGATCGCGCATGCTATACATTGCAATTTGTATTTATTGCCTTTGTCTATTAGATTACAGAAGGCAGGCCTGTAGACCTTCAATAGGTCCCCAGCTGCCATGGTAACTGATTAGCACCCAGCGATTTCATCGCGGGGGGCGATCGGGGGACAGAGGGAGTGCCCTCTGTCTAGCCGCTCATATCCCACGGTTGCTATTGATCATGGCATCTGAGTGGTAAAACGACCTGGATCAGAGTTCTCAGATCCTGGTGTCATCTTTCTAAATAGCCGGCACCTGCCACATACTGAAGTACATCTTGGTGTAGTACACATACAATGTAACTGTATGTGGGATATCGCTAAAGGGTTAAATCTGCAGCATATTAATTTCTATTGCAAATTCTGTCACTTTATTCTGACTATGTTACTGTCTATATGTCTTTACTCCATAGGCAACATTGCCCATGTTTATCTTTAGATATAGCCTACCAGTCTCCTATTTTTGCACTATTTGCACTTTATTCTATGAGATTTTTAAGACTCGGTCCATAAGGGCACCCAGCTTTGTGGGTAATGTGTATCTTTTATGTATTTTTTATATGTGTGTCTTTCCAATAAAGAATTGTTATTTTTGACAATGATTAGTTCATGTGTGGTTCTTGTATAAGTGTTCATATTTCTCTATCACACAGTACAGTGTAGGGTGCTACATGCATATATTGGGCCAATTGTTTCAGTAGGTGTTAAGCTTTTAATTTAGGCCAAGAGATGAGGATCTTCAATAGGGAACCCCTCTTTATTGATTAAGAATTCCCTAGTAGAGTATATGAAAACATGTTTTCTAAACTGGACAATCCCTTTAAGAAGTTAAAGCGGTTTTCCCACAAAAGTATTTTATGATACATTAGTACAACAAGTTATAAAACACAGATCAGTAGTGGTCCAGCCACTGGGATTCCCACCAAGTCTTAGAATGGGACAGTTGTAGACCACTGATTGATAGCAGAAAACATTAATTGAAATAACAAAGATTTATATATAGACAATTTTAGCGCTCTAGTAAACCTACTAATTAGCAAAGCATGCTCAGAATTGTAGTTCGATGATGACAGTAATTGTTTCCTGGGAAAGGGCAAGACAAGAGGTCTTTATAAAAAGGGACTAGTAATTTTATTCATCTAACAGACAGATTGCTGACAGACAATTTGGCTGAAACATTGAGTACTGAATACTAGAATCCAGGCCACCAACCACCAGACAAAGGGGACTTGGATATACATACTGTAACAAACAATCAAACTGGTGGCCTGTTTTAAAACTCTGCACTTGCTAGACTCTTTCCTACCCTCTTTCGATCCTTTCAAATAGTAAAGGGCACACCGCTCAAAAAGGTTCTTCACCCTTGTTAGGCCTGATTTACACTTCGTTTTAACCCTGTTGTCGGAGCTATACGTATGGAGGAGTTCCAACGTATAAATTTGTCAGCAGGTAGCAACGCATCCCACTGTATAGTCCCCGGCAAGCGCTCTGGCCGGGGACTCCTGTCTTTAAAAAGCCCTTGATGTCACTGTCCATATATGGAGGTAAGAGTTTTTCTATGCCGAAATCCTCATTACATGTGAACATGCCCTTAATAAACCATTATTAACAATCATAATATTCGACCCTATGAATAAAAAGATGACTAGGAAACTTGAACAGATAGGAGTATTTTTATATTAGAGGATGCTCTGGAAATGTCATATAACTATGGTCAGATGATTATTTATCTGTTATGCTCCTGCAAATTTACCAACATTTAAACCCTTTTTCCTGTTCCACAAAAAATTTCCCAAAATAAGCAGAACCACCACTGTTTGCATAAACCTGACTCTTTTATTACATGGTAAGTGTGACTGTTCCGTAAAGATCAGGACTGTTGCTAAGTATGTTCTTGGTTTTAACATAGTTAGGAACTGAGTTCAATAATCAATATGTCAGAATGCTCACAGCAGTGTATTTCTGGGGATGATTGTGTTGCTCTTCTCATTCTGTAAAATGTCCACAATATGTTTTTGAACATTTTTGGAAATTTATCAATTCCATATGTGCATGTGTAGGACTATCCTTTCCATGAATCTTTCTTTATATTTTGCATTTTCCTAATTCCTAAAAGTATTTTTCAAAGATAACAATATCACAGTAATTGCAATATTTAATTCTCTGAGTACATTCTAGATGACATATTTAATTTTAGAAATATATATTCTACTCATCTATTTAGAATAGAATGTTTGTATTTATACAGTATAGTTGATTGATACACATTTTTTTCACATAACTTTACATTTTACTGAAACAAAGAACCAAAAGATTTATTAGCCATGTCCACATCTAGAAGCTAAATTGGCATTCTTTGTGTTAGGTGAATCCATGATGATATTAATGTAGGTTAGCCTCAAATATGTCAGTGTGTTACTTGACATAGTTAATGTCACATATTTGCAAGTACTTCTACCAATACACCAGCATATGTGTGGCAATGATCTGTTCTTTGTTTTTAGCTACACGGACTGGATTCTTGCCCTAATGAAATTCATACACTGTCTTGCTATAGGACCTGTAGGAGGTGTTTGGCAGTGGTGGAACAGTGGGCTTGTTCTTATGCACAACAGTCAATCTGCAAAGGCAGAATTATACTGTAAAGCAAGGGGGAAAGAGATTCATAACCGGACTTACCATATGTGCAGCTGCCCACTGCCTATCCTACTACATGGAAGGGGATACACTCATTCTCATTCATGTCCTCTGCTACTAGTGGACTAACACACTGGTGAGGGACATTCTGGAGTCAAGTATCAGGTGGTCTATGGTGATAAATTGAATAAGCAGTTTGTAACAATGAGCTTATATATTGTTCTTGCACCAGGTACCTCTGTTGTCTGTGTCTGACCCCGGACCAACATCTCAATTATTATATAAAATGAGACCTATGCTATATGCTAACCTATGCTACAGTTTCTTAACTCTAAGGTGGACTCCCTAAAGATAATGCCTGCCAAATGAAATAAAGTAAAAGCATCTGTTCTGAGTTCCCTTTTTTCTAATTCCCTTTAGTCCAAACTTCGTCCTTTGTAATGGTTTTTAAGGAGCGTTTTCACATAGATTGAAAACAGCAGCATCGAGATGTTAAATAAAAGAGCATTCATTTTGTACATATTTTTGTATACAAATGTTTGAACTTTTTTTTCAACTTTTTAGGGCTTCCTGGGTTTTTTCCTCATTGACATCAATGCAGAAAAAAAATGCAGCAGTTCTAGGAATGTTGCTTGACAATTATTTATAAGTGTATATGCAAATTCTCTTTGAATGGGTGATAAGATCTTTACAATGAACTTCAGAGCTCAAATAATTATCTCATTTTCTAATGTCAACTGCATTACAATTTGGACCCGTGGGGCTGACTGCAAGAGCATTGTTTGCAGGGAGGCTTTGTTTTTATTAACCATTATTATTCCGATTCCAAATATTAAAAAAATCTTTTTAATGATAATTGCTCAGTATAAGGCCAAATTCACACGAACGTGTTTTTGCGGCCGCAATACCCCCGAAAATCCACTGGAGAATTGCGGCCCCATTCATTTCTATGGGGCCATGCACACGACCGTAGTTTTTGCGGTCTTTGCACGGCCCGGGAACCTGCACCGCAAAAAAGAACGGGCATGTCCTATTGCGGCCGTCTTCTGCGGTCCGGGCTCATTGAAAACAATGACGGCGGCCATGTGCATGTCCTACGATTTGCGGGCGGCCCGCGGCTGACAGTCCGCAGCCGGCCGACCCGAAAATCATGGCCGTGCTACGGTCGTGTGCATGAGGCCTTAGTACAAAAAACAACCCACTCTGAAGAACAAAATCATAGTTTATCATTTGAATAAAATGAACGCTAATACATAAAATTATATATAATTATAGATTAAATACTGTTTTACTAGGACGATCCAACATACATACGTACAAACTCACTTTAATGGTGGTTTTACACCGGCAGATATTATCCAATCTTTACCAGCGCTGTTTGTCAGTACAGCTTGTCTACGATACTTCATCCCCATGCATTTGCATCTTGTCAGGGAGAAGTGCTGCCAACTAGCGACCATTTTTGGCTGTATAAAAGATGTGATCAGCTGATGAATAAATGTTTGCTCGTTCATCAGCTGATCATTCACACTATCATTGGCCTTTGTAAAAGGGCCTTAAGTATGTATGATAGTCCTAATGGTGTAAACATCCATCTCATGGTCATATCAATCTTGGGAGAAACACATCAATGTACCTTGATTCCCCAAATAAAGATTGGACAAAAAGCGTGTTGAGGCGTTGGGTACATTTTTACATACTAATAGGTCTGAATTCTGTTTCTTATTCACATAGTTATATATTTATATACTTATTTGGATACATGTACTATTTCTATTTTGCCCTGAAGCAGAGCATATGAGCAATGCATTAACTATTTAATCCAGATTCCCACATATGTCTTGTCTTAGTTTTACCATTTTAAATATGACTGACTTTTTTTATTGAGTCTAATGTGATATGAATAAAGTCAAGTTTCATAGCTCTATGGTATGGTTGTTTCTTCTTTTTTGTGGATTGGGGTTGTCAATGAACCTACACTCAATAAAACAGACATAAACAGGCTGCAGTGCTCATGTGTCACGGTGGCATGTCATCACTGGAGCCACGTAAAGAAAGACCACTACTGTATACTAATCAGATTTTAAAAATATAATGGGACTTGAAAATGACCATTAAGGGCATGCCCAGACGTGGCGTATTTCTTCCGCAACTGTCCGCATCAATGCCGCACAGAATCTGCGTTGCAGATTGTGTTGCGGCTCTGCCCAAAATGGGCATTAAATTGATGCGGACTAGCCGTTGCGTATTGAGGTGAAGTACTTCCCTTCTCTCTATCAGTGCAGGATAGAGAGAAGGGACAGCACTTTCCCTAGTGAAAGGAAAAGAATTTCATACTTACCGGCCGTTGCCTTGGTGACATGTCCCTGTTTCGGCATCCAGCCCGACCTCCGTGGATGACGCGGCAGTCCATGTGACCAATGCAGCCTGTGATTGGCTGCAGCCGTCACTTAGACTGAAACGTCATCCTGGGAAGCCGGACTGGAGGAAGAAGCAGGGAGTTATCGGTAAGTATGAACTTCTATTTTTTTTACAGGTTGATGTATATAGTGATCGATAGTCACTGTCCAGGGTGAAGAAACAGTTACTGCCGATCGCTTAACTCTTTCAGCACCCTGGACAGTGACTATTTACTGACGTCACCTAGCAACGCTCCCGTAATTACGGGTACACACACAGACTTCCTCAGTCTGGCTGTAGACCTAGAAATACATAGGTCCAGCCAGAATGAAGAAATGTCATGTTAGTAAAACCAATACGCTCCGCAGCACACATAACATCTACATAACATCTGCGGACTTAATTGCGGAATTTTGAATCTCCATTGAAGTCAATGGAGAAATTCCGCAATGAGTCCGCAACCAGTCCGCCACAAGTCCGCAACAACCATTGTATGCTGCGGACACCAAATTCCGCACCGCAGCCTATGCTCCGCAGCGGAATTGTCCGCAACGTGCAAACGAACCCTACTAAAAAGCTGTGGAAGGCAATGGAGAAATGGGTCCGTTGCGGAGTGTCCGCAGCGGAATTCCAGAGCAATTCCGCCACGTCTGGCCATGCCCTAAAGGGGTTATCTGGACTAATCCCTTTAACTTTAAGGGTATGTTCACACAGGGTATGTTCATACAGAGTATGTTCACACCATGCCAAAAAATGTCCGAAAACGCCTCCCATTGATTTCAATAGGAGGCGGAGGCGTTTTTTTTCCGCTCGCAGGAAAATTAAGCATTATGCCCTTTCTTCAGGCGTTTCCGTCTCTGAAGGGAGGTAGATAAAGTCGTTTTCACTTGCTTATTTTGCCCGTGGCGCTCAATGGACGAAAAACGCAGCAAAAAACATGGCAAAGATAGTGAAGGCATATCAAAATCTGCCTCAAGGAATTTTGAGGCAGATTTTTCTGCCTGCAAAAAACTAAGTGTGAACTAGGCCTAAGACATTATACACAAAATGAATACGTTTAAAATGTATAAATTTTTTATATACATCTCCCCATATCAAATTACTGTATATAAAATAAGTATATCCATGAATCCCACATACCCCACTGCAGACAGGACAATGGTTGAAGCTTTCTGCTGCCGCTAGTAATTGGTTTGTCTCCCTGTCATTCTCACAGACATCAGAACAAACCTTTCCTAAGACATATATACGAGACTTGGACAATAATATGGGATAGAACAGGCTCAATAAAGATAAGGATATCAAGGTGTCATAGGATTTTATGTTTATTTTTTTTCCATTGTAAAGCGGTTGTCTTATAAGGACAGGACAATCCCTTCTCCAAAGACAATGGAATCAAGCTGTTACTGCCAGGGGAACATTTACTCACCCATATATTTCGCCTGCAGGGTCATGAAAGAGGGAGCCACTACTTACAAATTGCAGATCTCCGCTCTGGTTTATACAGTCACAACCCCAACCCAGGGCTACAGTAGATACCAGTGTGCTGTCATATTCTATATCTCTTTGTCAATGTAAATGGTTAAATCTGTTTAGATGCTGATGCTCTATTTTGTTTTTGTATTTTATCTACCCCCAGATATTATATAATGTAATAAGGAATATTTTAAAAGCTAGAAGAGCAGCATACATACACAAACATGTTGCATCAGTGCCAAAGTTTTAAAACATATATATTTAGATTTCTTGAGGTTATGAATTCACAGGAATCATTGAGCCAAGTTCTTTTGAGCTTCAGGGACTAAATTAGTGTCAGATTTCTAATAAACAAAGATGCATCTGGGTTTATCATTTTGCCAGATGTTTTGAGAAAGAAAAAAATCTATATTTATTAAGTGGGTCAAAACTCAGAACTTATAAATCTAGCCTTTGTATACTGTGTATTCTTTGAAGAGGGAAAACCATCCTACAGCTTTAATATAAGAACTTTTACATGTCCATGCCTGTCAAAAAATCTAAAGCCAAAGTTGTCACAAAACCTAAAAGTCACCCATGTTGTGACAGTAAACTAATTTGTAGTAATAACAAGAGCATAACTGCTTTTTATAGTGTCATATATCACATCGTCTACACAAAGGAGATCCAAAATAGTTGAGCTAGGCTCCAGAAGTTACCACTAGATTTTTCTCCACAAAAAGAAATGATGTCCAAGGGCAAACAGAGAGTTCCTAAAAGATTTCTTCCAAATTTGTTGGTGCTTACAGTGGAGAAAGCTAACTACTCTCTGCCCCCTTCTCTCCACTATGCTAACTTTGCTAGTATTATACATTTAATACCTTGCACATGTTTATATACTGTAAGATGGTTTACTGGTTAGTGATAATATTTCTAATAATATCAGAGCGGTTTAGATACCTGATATCTTTGTTGATCTATGATGCTAAAGAGGTTAATAAATATTACAATGTAGTTTTCTGTGGTGGACTAATACAGTAAATGGCTAAGGCTTCGTTCACATCTGCGTCAGGACTCCGTTCATGGGTAACGTCTGACCTTTCCATCAGGGGAACCCATGAACGGAATCCAAACTAAAACAAACGGAAACCATAGGTTTCCGTTTGCATTACCATTAATTTCAATGGTGACGGATCTGGTACAAATGGTTTCCGTTTGTCACTGTTGTGTAAAGGTTCTGTCGTTTTGACTAAATTAATAGCGCAGTCGACTACAGTATTGATTCCATCAAAATGACGGAACCCTTACATAACGGTGACAAACGGAAACCATTTGCATCGGATCCGTCACCATTGAAATCAATGGTGATGCAAACGGAAACCATTTCAGTTTGGATTCCGTTCATGGGTTCCCCTGACGGAAAGCTCAGACGGAACCCATGAACCGAGTCCCAACGCAGACGAAGCTTTAAGTGTACATATAATGTAATGTATTTATTTTTATTTACTTAACCCTTTCATGACCAGGGTTGTTTTAAGTATTTATGACCACAGCAAAATGCTGCATTTTAACCCTTTAAAACCCAGACATTTTTTTTTTTTAAATTTTTTTTTTTTTTTACTCCCTGCATTCCAAGAGCCATAACTTTTTTATTTTTCCCATCAATAGAGTGGTGTGAGGGCTTATTTTTTTGTGGGGGGAGTTGTAGCTTCTATTGGCACTATTTAAAGTACCATATAATGCACTGGGAAACGGAAAAAAAATATTTTTATGGTGGAATTGGAAAAAACCTCAATTCCTGATTTTTGGGTTTCGTTTTTACGGCATTCACCGTGCGGTAAAAGTGACAAATTAACTTTATTATGTGGCGCAATACGATTACGTGATACCAAATATATACAGTTTTGTTGAAAAAATTATTTTGTTTCACCACGTTATGAGAGCCGTAACTTTTGTATTTTTCCGTCGATTGAATGGTGTGAGGGCTTATGCAGGATGAGTTGTAGTTGTTATTGGTACCATTTTTTGGCACATACAATTTTTTTATCAATTTTTATTTTAAAAAAAATGAGCAAAAAAACAACGATTCAGGTGTTTACATTTTTTTAATACTGTGCGAGTTAAATAATGGTATATTGCAAAAGTTTGGACTTTTACAGATGCGGCGATACCAATTTTGTTTATTTTTGCACTTGGGGAAAAATGGGAAAAGGTATATTGCAGTATATTGTTATCTTTACAGGCTTCAGCTAAGCCCTGCCGGAGGCAGGGCTTAGCAGAGGAAGACAGAAGGCAGACCTGGGACTTTCACCCTCCTCCACGCTCCATGACGTACAGTTTCTTCATGGGGTGGCAAAGGGTTAAAGGTAATTTTTTTTATTTCCTAGTCTACCCCAAAATGTTTTGTTTCTTTTTTGTTGGAAACATAAATCTGTATTATAATTTAAAATTGGAGTCAATATCAATTCATTTCTTAGGTCTCTTTTAGAAGAAAAATGGTCAGAAACAGGAAAAAAGTTTTTTAGCAGTTTCTCATGCTACATTTTAAGGTAGTTTGCTTAATGAATAATATTTACCCCAAAAATGAATTATCTAATTCTCCTGCACATAGCAATATTAAATATTTGTATATTGTATGACGTTGCTTTAGCAGCAAGAACAAAAACTATATTCAAGCTTTGAAGACTATGTAAACCTTTGAAAGGCAAATTTTTACAAAAAATTTAAAAAGGTGTATCAGTGTGTTTTTTTGTAGCTTTGTAAATACTTTTGATTAAAAATAATTTTTACTTTTTCAGATACAGCTGCTCTGTATTCTCTATACAGAACAGCTGTATCTAGCTCTTTTAACTGAATCTGTCAGTCCAGCGGGTCTTGCATGTTTGTGACACGGAGAATCCAACAGTAAACTATCACATCTAAGTTATGAAGTTAGATATATTAGAATACAGGTGGATCATGCGTGTCAGAGACACGCAGAACCCACTGACCCTGATTGGTCCTCGGGACTGACGAAATCAGTGAAAAGCGTTAGATATAGCTGCTCTTTATAGAGAATACAGAGCAGCTGTATCTAAAAAAAAAATATTTACGAAGTTACACAAAACACACTGATACATTTTATTTGAAATAAAAATTGCCTTTCAAAGGTTTACATAGCCTTTAAATGTATCTCCCTCCCCTAGCCTTAGATTAAGTATCTGTACATGGATGATAGCTATCCAAGTACAGACATTTTTTAGTAAAGGTGTAAAAGTAGATAGGGTCAGTGTAAAACATACAAATATTTGTGGCTTGGGGTAATTATTTTATGTTTGGCATAACAAACATTCTGCCTGACAGGTTCACAATGTATTAATGCCTGAGCACCTGACATCCGTGCAAAAAGCGTTCGTGTCATGCAAAATGTCTAAAATTGGTGCATGTGGTTTCGGAAAGGTTTTTTTTTTTATTTCAATTTTTTCTCATTTTAAGTATTTTTATTTATTTATTTTTAATTTTACTGTATTACTGTATTCATAAATTATTTCTTTTTTCTATACGAGCGCAGGTTAGCAGGTGACACATTACTGATAACAGTGATATGATGGTAACAGACTATGAGGGTATGTTCACACTGTGTTTTCAGACGTAATTCGGGTGTTTTACGCCTCGAATTACGCCTGAAAAAACGCCCCTAATATGCCTACATACATCTGCCCATTGCTTTCAATGGGAATTACGTTGTTCTGTTCCCACAAGTCTTTATTCTACGCGTCGCTGTCAAAATACGGCGCGTAAAATGACGACTCATGAAAAGAAGTGCAGGACACTTCTCGGGACGTTTTTTGAGGCGTTTTTCATTGACTCCATTGAAAAACAGCTCCAAAAACGCCCGTAAAAAATGCCACGAAAAACGCGAGTTGTTAAAAAAAGATCTGAAAATCAGGAGCTCCGTATTTTCAGACGTTTCTGGTCACTGCGTGTGAACATACCCTTAGGCTGGATTCACACGAGCATGTTCGGTCCGTAAAGGACGCTAGGAGTCCCTGCCTTGTTGCGGGACAACTGTCCCGTACTGTAATCATGTTTTCAGTACGGGACAATAGTTCCACGGAGAGGCAGGGACTCCTAGCGTCGTACATAACTATGATGCTAGGAGCCCGGCTCCCTGCAGTGTGTTTGGTCCGGGACTTGCGGCCGAAATACTTTCCGTCCTTTACGGACCGAACATGCTCGTGTGAATCCAGCCTAAGCGTAAGTTCACACGCACTGTTTTCAGACGTAATTCAGGCGTTCATTAAACTCAATACTAGTTGTATAAATACGTATTTTTGGGGTTGTCTGCATTTCAAGGTATAATTATTAAAGCTTATTAAAGCTGTTTCCTTTTACTCAAGTAACAGTTCAGGTGCACCTTTCTACTAATTATATTATCAGAGAGTTTTAAAATTCTATATATATATCTATATATCTCTCTCTATATATATATATATATATATATATATATATATATATATATAAACTGAACTGCAACATGGCTTCCCTCCTCTGTTTTTTATTCCAAAATGGGAGGTCGATCGGAGGAAACGTCTAAGAACTGATAAATCGTTCACTTCCGTCAATTGGCACGCTAATCCTGTAGCTATTTCTTGGAGCAGAACTATAAAACCCTTTTGATCCTGATTATATACACTGGATTTATCTGTTTTCACTGATTTATGCTGGAGGTACGACTTACACACCGGAACATATCCCCACATCTGGTGGGACTGCTCTTGGATAAAACCATTCTAGACGGGCGTATTCGGCTTTATAATAGGCAGAGGCGTGACTAGGCTCTCCCACACCCGGGGCAAAGATTCAGTTTGGCTCCCCCCCTAAACCTCTTTCCCCACATTTCTTTCCCCTTCTCCATGTTTGTTTTCTCTACCAATCAATGAGGTGTCATTTTTTTCCACTTTTTTTTATGTAACCCGAGCATAAAGCCATTTGTACATTTTACAAGCAATATAGTTCTATATACAACACCAAAACCAAGCTCATTACATATATACTGCACCAGAACCAAGCTCAGTACATAAATACGGCACCAGAATAAAGCTCAGTACATATATACAGCACCAGAACCAAGCTCAGTACATAATACAGCACCAGAACCAAGCTCAGAACATAAATACAGCACCTGAACAATGCTCAGTACATATATACAGCACCAGAACGAAGCTCAGTACATAAATACAACACCAGCACAAATACAGCTCAATTTAGTGCAACCCCTGCCATATAGGTTTGCACTAAATTGTATACAGCTCCCAGCATGGCCCAAACAAAGGTAAGGATAAGCTGGGAGATGCTGTTTCGTCCAAAAAATCATACCACCCATCATCTCGCTGCAGATCATACAGTGACTACAGTGCTGATTAGAGGCAGAATAAACAGTGACCCCCTATAGAGCCCCTGTAGATAGTGCCCCACATACAGCCCCCTGTAGATAGTGTCCCACATATAGCCCCCTGTATATACTGCCCCACATATAGCCCTCTGAAAATAGTGCCCCACATGTTGCCCCCCCTGTAGATAGTGCCCCACATGTAGCTCCCTGGAGATAGTGTCCAATATATAGCCCACCCCTGTAGATAGTGCCCTAGATATATCTTCCCCTGTAAATAGTGATCCACATATAGCCCACCCCCGTATATAGTGCCTCACATATAGCTCCCCTATAGTGCTCCACATATAGCCCACCCCTTTTATATAGCCCTTCTGTATATAGTGCCTCACATATAGCTCTCCTATAGTGCTCCACATATAGCCCACCCCTGTATATAGCACTCCCTGTAGATGGAGCCGACCTTTGTAGATAGAGCCCCCCCTGTAGATAATGTCACTCGTATTTTTATTAGGATAAAAAAAACACTTTATATACTTACATTATTCTAGGTTCCCACGCCGTCCGGTGGCAATGCAGACCTGCTCTCTTCTGAGCAGTTCTGCTGGGGTTAAACGTTGCAAGTGCAACTTGCATCGTTGAAAGGCACTGATTGACAGTTCAAGTCTTTCTGCAATGCCAATCAGCGCCTTTCATAGACACAAGCGGCTTGATGACGTCATCGCGCCACTTGCATCTATGAAAGGCACTGATTGGCAGGGCACTATCACTTGCCCTGTGAATCAGCAACTTTCAACGATGCAAGCGGGGCAAAGAAGTAATTGCGCCACTTGAGTTGTTGAAAGGCGCTGAATGGCCGGGCACTGGGCGTACCCGGCCATTCATCACCTATAGTGCAGGAGGGGGTGGCGGAAGCTGGCTTCAGTGGCACCACCGCCCCCTCAGAGAGGCAGCAGGCTGCCGTCATGGACGGTGTGGCCCTGGCTTCCAGCCCCCACCTTTCCTTTTATTTGCGCCCGGGGAACATGCCGTGGCTGCCGCCCCCCCCCCCAGCTACGCCCCTGTAATAGGTGCATGATAGTAATATCATCCCATCTATGACGCTAGCTATGTTATCTGTGGGCCCTGGATCCATTAGTCAATTTAGAAAAAGCTCTACTCACACTAATAAAAGTCTTTAAGAAGCCCCAACTTAATAGGGGGAATAGTTAGCCATTTAATGATTTTGAATTTAGCGATTGAAATTGTGGAGTGTTTTTTACTGTTGTAAAAAAGGGTATTTATTTGTTATTCAATCTAGTTAGACAATAAAACAGAAAAAGGGGGATATAGTTTTTATAGGCACTAAATTTATGTCCAGATTATACATAAACTAAATTACCACTTTATTAGGCACACACATCTAGGAATATGTTAACCCTCCTTTGGCCTGCAGAACCACAGCAATTAATCATGCTATAGATTCCACTAGGTTTTGGAATTGTTTTGGAGGAATATTAGCCCATTCGGACAAGATAGCTTCTCACAGTTGCCTCTTAAATGTCCTTCTGCAATAGGGTAAACAGCTGTAATAAAGTGGTGAACTTGGTTGGCTACAATGCTTAGGTAAGTCCAACAGTTCAACTATCCATCCACAGGGATCAGAGGACCCACAGTGTGCCAAGAAAACATTCCCCACACCATTACTCCACCTCCACCAGCAAAACTGTTTACACCTGACAGGAAGGGTTCCACAATTCGTGCTTTTTGGGCCAATTACTGACCCTCCCCTCAACATGGTGCAAGAGAAATCTGGAGTTGTTTGACCACATGATGTTTCCACAGCTCAGTGATCCAATTTTTGCACTCTATTTCCTCCTAGAGTATTGCCTTCCTGTTTCTCTTAGACTGCAATGGCACTCGAAATGGTCACCTGCTGTTATAGCCCATCTGTTCTAAGGAACGATGAGTTGTGGGTTCTGACACGTTAGTTGGCACACCAGTATTGTATTGGCTGCAGTTCGCTTCACTGTGCACCGCCTGTTTAACAGAACGATTTTTGACATTCTCATATGACCCCTTTCGTAGACGAGTTCTTTCCCCTATCGCTCTATGTTTTTCCTCGATCACACCATTCTCGGTATACTCTCGACACCATTGCAAGAGAAAACCCCAAAAGGTTGGCAGTTTTCGAAATTCTGGCTAGTCTAGCACCGAGGATCATGCCTTGTTCAAATTTGCTCAGATCCCTCGATTTTTCTCATGCATGTGGATTCACACTGAAACTGATCCATGGAAAACTTGCTCACGTTATTTATGCTGCTCTCCGGGGTCATTTGTCTAATTTTAATACAGGGAAGGTCCAATCGTGAAAGGGCAGGTGTCTGAAAAAGTGACCATTCAGTTTATATATTTACAGAGACCAAATGATAGAATAACCTTTCTCCGAGTCGCTCAAAAAAGAATCCTAGAAAATTATCATGGTTATATATTTTAAGTTCTTGAAGTATTTTTAGATCTAAATTGAAGCTTGTGTTTCCCTATTTATTAACTCTGTGTTCAAACTTTTGCTGAAAATAGTTTTCTAAGGATGGTATTCATTCATTGCCACCTGTCCAAGAATATAACGAAATACATCTAGATTTATTACACTGGCTGACATAAGGGTGTTGCCAAAGTTAGATTGCATTTTTGTAACAGGTCATATCTTGCAGGGAAATTACTCTACTTACTTGAAACTATAAATTCTTTACAAAGCTCCATACTCTCAGCCCAATCCTTATCTGTTATTTTATATTTTGTTAACAAGATTTAAGTCTGTAGAAGAGAAATAATGTTCCTGTCCTTTTGTTAAATGTTGTAGCTATTCATTTTTCATTTTTAAAAACTTCCCTGTGGGCAGCCATATTGGAAGCAGATACTTCCTTCCTCTATTGTCTGCAGACAGTACAGCAGGGTGTGTGTGCTTTATGGCAGATGACAGAGAGAGGTCAGTGACTATTAGGCCTAGTTCACACGTTACGTAAATACTGCGGCATAATACAGTAGCAGCAAAGTGAATGAGATTTGAACAAATCTCATCCACACGCTGCGTAAATGATGAGCAGAAAAAACTCTCAAATATTGACCTGCGGTGCGTTTTTTAATCCACAGCATGTCAATTGTATTTGTGTAATCGCTGATTTGTGTTGCGGGCTTTCCCCATTGAATTCAGTGGGGAGGTCATATCTGCAATAAATAGCAGCGATTCCGCCCCAAAAAAATCGCAACTCAGAAAAAAAAATCTTATACTTACCCAGAATTCTGTGCTTCTTCGTCCGGGCCTGCATCCTGGGATGACGTTACATCCCATGTGACCGATGCAGCCAACCACAGGCTGCAGCGGTCACATGGGATAAAACGTCATCCTAGGAGGGCGGTCTGCAGGACGTTAGAGGGAAAGTATGTGTTTTGGTGTTTTTTCACGTGCAGTTTTCAGCAGCAGACATTCCGGCCGAAAAACTGCAACACAAATTGTTGCGTTTTTTCAGCCGGAATTCCCATGCGGCCGCTCTAGGGCTTGTCCACGCGTAACGGGATTGCTGAGGAAAATTTCTGCAGCATTTCTGCTAAAACTAGCAGACATTCCACTGTGGAAAAAATGCATAATTTCCTGTTTTTTACTGCAGAAAATAGTGCGAATCTTTCTGTGTTTTTTTCTAGTCTATGAGATGGTGATATCTCCTCTGAAAAACACAGGAACTTAGTTCACTTTACGCAGCTGGAATTGACATGCTGCCGAACGGAAAATACAGACCGCAGGTGAATTTCAGGACTTAAATTTTCCGCAGCGTGTGGATGACATTTGCTCATTCACACCCACTTTGGAAAATACGCAGCAATTCCGTTACGTGTGGACAAGCCCTTAGTGTTTGTTCCTACAGAACGTGGCAGATGTGTTGCAGAAATGTCAGATTCATCTGAATGGGGCCAGAAGTGGATCCAAAAGGAAGGAAAGGCATAAAGAAAAGACTGATCAATCTCCTTTTTTCGTGTCCACTCCTGTGTTTGGCTCAAAAAAAAACAGAGACAAAAACTGCCACAACAACTGAATCAAATCTATGTGTATAATCCTGCCCTCAAGCTATAATTTATAGTTCTAACTTTTCCCTGGGCAGCCCGACTAATGAGGTGAATATGACACATTATTTTCTCAGTCTGAAATTATATTTCACTTTCATCTAGAAATCTCTCTGTATGAAATGCATGAAAAAAAAAAAAGCATAAAGTATGTCAGGGACTGTGATCAGAAGAGGATGAATAATTCCCAGGTCATATTTTGGTATAAAAATATAGCCCTGCCAGCCCTGTTGCTGTAAAAATGATGCATGAAAGCGAAGCAGATGGATGAAAATATTTGCATATATTGCATAACTAAGATGCACAGAATAAGACCTGAGTTTTGTAATGTATGTTTGCCATATTCTTTCACACTGGTGTTACTATCAGTTTACCTCTCTTCCATCTGAGGAAGTGAGGATCGATACATGGTAAGCACAGACCCCACAAAAATAACAAACCAATTAATACACACAAACCACAGAATTTTGGATAATAAAGGTTGCGATGTTTATTAAGGGTAACATATATTCAATAATAATTTAAAATATATAAGTAACCATCAATAAAAATCATGAAAATCACTAAAACTTCCAGCTTTTATAATAAAAGACCAAGTCCGCCCAGCATTAGCTGGGTGACAAAACCCCTCTAACAAAACATCGCGACAGGAAAGAATACAGAAATATAGGGAGGGAAGGTGGGTGACGGGCTAGGCTTCAGACGAACTGCTTGACCACGAAGAAAACCCGCTCATTTATAGATCAGATTCCTGCCTTTAGGATTCAAATGTCCAATCAGCTGATCCTGGAAGAAAATCTGCCTGGAGATAGAAAATACTAGAACCTGCTCATGCAAATAGCACAGCTGACTTTGTCCAATCAGCTGTTCTCCTGTAAACATCTGCCTGGAGATAGAAAATACTAGAACCTGCTCATGCAAATAGCACAGCTGACTTTGTCCAATCAGCTGTTCTCCTGTAAACATCTGCCTGGAGATAGAAAATACTAGAACCTGCTCATGCAAATAGCACAGCTGACTTTGTCCAATCAGCTGTTCTCTTGTAAACATCTGCCTGGAGATAGAAAATACTAGAACCTGCTCATGCAAATAGCACAGCTGACTTTGTCCAATCAGCTGTTCTCCTGTAAACATCTGCCTGGAGATAGAAAATACTAGAACCTGCTCATGCAATAAGCACAGCTGACTTTGTCCAATCAGCTTTTCTCCAGGAAACATCTGCCTGGCGATAGAAGCAACTGGAAAATACTCGTACCACCTGAACAGCTTATATAGGGGACATCAGTATGGTAAGTACCATTCTAATACATGTGGAAAAAAGAATGGAAAAAGGGGGGGGGGGAGAAATGCACAAACACAAAAACCTGTAAAACAAAACCAACATAACAGTAAAACATATTATGGGGCTCGTGCGACCATGTGTCCCCCAAGCAGAAAGCTTGGGGGCCCCTGTCATTAAACGGAAAGCAACAATTCCGTTAGAATTACCATTGATTTCAATGGTAATTCTTTTGTATCAGTTGCCTTCCGTTTGTCTTCATTCACTAGGTTTCTGTTTTTTTGAACGGAAACAAAAGTTCTGCAGACTGCACTATTGCTTCAGTCAAAAAAAAACGGAAACCTAGTGAATGGAGACAAACGGAAAGCAACTGAAAAAAAAGAACTACCATTGAAATCAATGGTAATTCTAACGGAACCGTTGCTTTCTGTTTAACCCCTTCCGCCACAGCCCTTTTTCAGATTTTCATTTTCGTTTTTTCCTCCCCACCTTCCAAAAGCCATAATTTCTTTATGTTTCCATCCATATAGTCCTATGAGGGCTTGATTTTTTTTGGGACAAGTTGTAGTTTTTCATAGAGCCATTTATTGTGCCATATAATGTAATAGGAAACGGGAAAAAATTATATGTGGGGTAGAAAATGAAAAAAACAGCGATTCCTCCATTGTTTTTTGTGTGTAGTTTTTACAGAATTCACTGTGCAATTAAAACAACATGTTAAAGAGGCTCTGTCACCAGATTTTGCCACCCCTATCTGCTATTGCAGCAGATAGGCGCTGCAATGTAGATTACAGTAACGTTTTTATTTTTAAAAAACGAGCATTTTTGGCCAAGTTATGACCATTTTTGTAGTTATGCAAATGAGGCTTGCAAAAGTCCAAGTGGGTGTGTTTAAAAGTAAAAGTCCAAGTGGGCGTGTATTATGTGCGTACATCGGGGCGTTTTTAATACTTTTACTAGCTGGGCGCTCTGAAGAGAAGTATCATCCACTTCTCTTCAGAACGCCCAGCTTCTGACAGTGCAGATCTGTGACGTCACTCACAGGTCCTGCATCGTGTCGGCCACATCGGCACCAGAGGCTACAGTTGATTCTGCAGCAGCATCAGCGTTTGCAGGTAAGTCGATCTTAAACACACCCACTTGGACTTTTGCAAGCCTCATTTGCATAACTACAAAAATGGTCATAACTTGGCCAAAAATGCTCGTTTTTTAAAAATAAAAACGTTACTGTAATCTACATTGCAGCGCCTATCTGCTGCAATAGCAGATAGGGGTTGCAAAATCTGGTGACAGAGCCTCTTTAATTTTATTTTGTGGGTCAATACGATTACAGCGATACCAAATATATATAGTTTTTTCTATATTTTACTACTTTTACAAGTAAAAACCTAAATGTAAAAAAGGAAATTTATTTTGTGTCGCCAAATTCCGAGAGCCATAACTTTTTTCTTTTGTCGTCGATTAAGTTGTATGAGGGCTTATTTTTTGCGGGATAAGCTGTAGTTTTTAATAATACCATTTTGGTGTACATGCAACGTTTTCATCACTTTTTTTCCCACTTTTTGTAGGAGATGAGGTGACCAAAAAATAGAGATTCTGGCGTTTACAATTTATTTATTTTTACGGCGTTCAACGTGCGGGTTAAGTAATGATATATTGTAAAACTTCAGACTTTTACGGACGCGGCTATACCAATTATTTTTATTTTACTATTCTCTAGGGGGAAAATGGGAAAAGGGCTTTTTTTTTTTACTTTTATTTTCAATTATTTTTTGTTTACATAAAAATAATACTTTATTTAACTAATTTTTACTTTTTTTATTAGTCCCCCTAGGGGACTAATGTATTGCAGTATATCGTGATTCTGACAGGCATCTATTAAGCCCCCCCCCCCGGAGGCCTTCATTAGGCCCCAAGGCAGGCATAGCAACCATCGCCCACCGCGATTGCCTTGCGGGGGGCGCGATGAGCTGTTAGAGGGGGTCGCCCGCCTCATGCTGTGGTCGCTATTGACCGCAGCATTTAACGAGTTAAACGAGCGGGATTGCGCTCGAGCGCGATGCCGCTTGTTACTCTGAAGTGTTGGCTGTAACAAACGTGAGCCCGTTCCATACTTCCCCTACCCGACTTTGGTGTATGGATACGTCAAATGTCGGGAAGGGGTTTAATGTATCGATCCTCTCTTCCTCTGATGGAAAAGAGGTAAACTGATAGTAATGGTAGTGTGAACTTAGCCTTATTACCTCACATGTACACAAATATATAGGGAATGTCTGGGATTAGAAAAAGGGTCTGCTTTTTTCCAGAAACAACACCTATCTTGTCTATGAGATTTGTCTGGTATTCAAGTGACCGAAGCTATGTAGAAATGAGCGAATACATTGTAAACAAATTGAATTCGGTCCGAATTTCCAAAAAGTTTCAGATTCAGCAAATTCAGAAACTTTTGCTGTTTGCAGCACACGATTCGCAAAATAGCAGCCGCCGGCAGATTAGAAAGAGGAAGAGGGGAGAAGTCACTACGGAAGATCAGGGGAGGTGAGGATGTTTTTTGTTTTTTTTTTAGAAGTCGAATCACCAATGCCCCAATAGCCCTGTTTTACTCTCTGATATCTCTTTGCATACAGTCCTAAAAACACATCGAAGGCAATCGGGGCACTTATGATTTGCGGAAAGTTTATTTAAATTGAATCGAATTGGACAGCCAATTCGATAGAGTCGCTCCCAAAACTAATTTCAGGAAATTTGCTCATCTTTAGAGTTAGGCCTCATGCACACGACCGTAGTGTTTTTCTGGTCCGCAAATTCCAGGACCGTGTTCCGTGAAATGTCCTCCGCAGTTCATCCGTATGTAATCCGCAGTTCATCCGTATGTAATCCGCAAAATGCGGATAAAAAAAAAAGCCTAGGTAAAACAGGATGACGACAGAACTCATTCCCGGTCGTCGCCTAGCAACACTTCCGCAAATCCGCAAACTGCGGTTGACACACGGAGGTGTACCCGCATTTTCCACGGGCCCATTGACTTCTATGGGCATGTCCGCATTGAATTTTCGGGCCGTAATAAGACATGTCCTGAGTTTGTGCGACACGGATTTGCGGACATGCGGGGACCCGTGAAAACACGGATAGTGTGTATGGGCCCATAGAAATGAATGGGTCCGCAATTCTCCCGTGGATTTTCGGTGGAATTGCGGACGCAAAAACACGTTCGTGTGCATGGGGCCTTGAGCTACAAATTCAGACACAGCCCATGGACAAGAGAGGCGCTGTTTCTTGAGAAAGAAATCCTGGACATCCCTTTCAAAAAAGATAGCTGGCAGGCAAAAAGTCATGCATCATGCATTTGATAGTAGAGGGGGAGGGAAGGATATGCCATGTTGAAATCCAACCTACCCAATCCTTGTATTAATAGACATCTGCCCCATTCACATTAGTCAAAGGGATCTGCAGATATTAATGTAATGCGTATGGTAAGCTTTACATATTTAATATTTTTGATCACCCAGAACAATGACAATTGATATCCAAAATGTGGAATGTGTAAGAATAATTAACATATTATCATGTACTCCCTGTGATGAAACCCTATGCATTCTCCTAAATACTGTGGAGATGTTGCCCATAGCAACCAATCAGATGCCATCTAATTTTTCAGAAGCCCGTTGGAAAATAAATGCAGCAACCTGATTGGATCCCATGGGCAACTATTCCACTTTTGCTTTGCACCAGTTTTGATAAAGCTTCCTCTGCATCTTTACATTGAGTGTAAACATTAAACATTAGTCAAGCATTGACCGTAGCAATGCGTAAGGGGAATCTGTTACCATTTTCTCCATTACAGTCTATGTTACAGTATATCACAATATAATCTCATGCAGGGAGACAATTCAATTAGGTCTCTTACTTTTTCTGTGTCCTGTTAGGCCCTGTTCCCACAGAGATTTTGCAGGCAGAGGAAAATCTCTAAAGGAATTTTTTTTAAAGCAGCGTTTTTTACCCATGGCCATTGAATGTAATGTAAGGACCGCGGGCAAAAACCTCAGCAATAAACGCTCAGAAACTAGCGCCACTGCCTCCCATTGAAATCAATGGGGGGTGATTTTGGTTTTTGTTTTAAAATAAACGCCAAAAACTCAGTGTGAACTGACCCAAGCTGTTTTTGCAAGAACTTTTAATTTGTTGCAAAAGAGTCTAAGGGGTTTTCCTGTCTCTGAATGTGTCTAAAGGGTAGAGCTTCAATGAGGCCTTTGACCAATTGCAATTTACTGTTGCACAAAAGTGGCTGGCCAATCAGCTGTCAACTTGTAGAGGAAGCTGATACATTTTGTATTCTAAAAGGGCAGAATTCCTAATGAATATTCATGAGCAGTTATTTTGATATAGACACACTGTTGAAGTTTAAAAGAATCACGGTGTAAAGACAGAAACCTTCTTAGTTATAGGTATTTACTATATCATTCAAAACATTTGTGCAAAGACTTAGAATTTGAGAATTTTGGTGACAGGAACACTTTAAAGTGGTTGTCTCATCACATCAACCCCTTATTATATTGAAGTCAGTCTGACAATCAGCTGTTATCACAATGGGAAACTATGGCAGGTCATGCAGGGGAAATGTACCATTACATGCCGGTCATTCAAATGGTCATTCATGTAATACATGGACTAGCCAGGTCTATGTAGCCAGAACTATTTGCCTATCCGCTTTGTCTAATAAAGGGGAGGTCGTGAGTGAAGGAACCCTCCATTATAAAGTTTATATAGGCTAATAAGTTTTATGGAAAGGGGTTGACTTGACAAGATATCCTCTTTAACGGACGCGACCTCTTTTGGCCTTCATCATCGCTTTCGGAGAGCCATAACCTTTTTATTTTTGTTTAGACATAGCCTTATGAGGGCTTGTTTTTTGCGGGATGAGTTGTATTTTTTTAAGTCCCTATTTTGGGGTATATATAATGTATTATACAACTTTTTGAGGGGGGTAGAAAAAACAGCTCTTTTGCAATTGTGTTTTGAGTTTTGTCTTTACTGCGTTCACCATGCGATATAAATTATTTAATCTTTATTTTGCGGGTTAGTTTAATTACAGTGATACCAAATTTATATAGTTTTTTTATGTTTTACTACTTTTGCACAATAAAAAGACATAAAAAACTTTTTTGCTGTTGTCGCATTCTAAGACCCATAACATGTTTATTTTTTCGTCGACTAACTTGTATGAAGGCTTGTTTTTTTATTAAACGACCTGTGGTTTTTATTGGTACCTATGTAGTGCAGTGCATTACACCCGCCTGTAAATATTCTACTTACAGGTATCCTTTTAGGCCCTGCCTATGGCTGGACATAATAGGAGTTCAAGATGGCAGACGTTTAGGCCTTTGTTATGCCCCCCCATTGCCATAGAAACCCATCAGTGATCATGTTGCGTGGTAGCCGGTGGGCTGACAGAGGGAGCATTCTCTTTTTGTCAAACTCCTTAGATACCGCGGTCTCTATTGACTGCAGCATGTAAGGGGTGAAACGGCTAGCTAGCTCTCATCCCAGCCGTCCCAGCAGGATATAAGCTGTATGTTACAGTTGATACCCGCTGATGATGGCACGGGCTCAGCTCCTGAGCATGCACCACTCAACTGCGGTAAATCTAAAGCGGATCGTGTTAATCATCTCTTTCTCACGCCGTATATAAATGGTGCAGAGCAGGAAGAGATTACTATGTGTCCCCCTTTCTCTCTATATACAGCTCTCTTTCCTTTTCTATCTGCACAACACAGAACGCAAAATATATTTTTGAACAGGTCGTCCTTAATAGCCTTTTTTTACATTGAGATCAGTAAGAGTGTTTATAACCAAACCAAACTTCAGAGCACTTTAGGAATTGTGTAATGTCAACAATTTATATGTCAAGGATCAGAAAAAAATGGGCATTCTTAACCAAAATGGTACTTTCCACTCAACTCCTTACCACATTCATGCGGGAGTCACTGAGCAGCCATATGTTTTACAGGCCATGATTGCTTTATTTAAAATAACACTTTTTTGTGGTAACTATTTTGTGGTAATATCACTTTTCACTTAGAATAGTTAAGTGCTCATATTAAGAATATATACTTAGCTTTTCTGCTGTGTACATTCTTCCCTATCATTTCTATGGCTCAAATGCTCTACAGACTATAATAGTTTCATACTTGGCTTTCTCAAATTAAGATATCCTATCTTTGCTTGTTAAGGTTTACCTAATCTTATTGTGAAATACTGTATCCCTGAGCTATGTATGTAATCTAGAGAAAACACATTAAAATATATTAGATTTTCTACTAAAAGCAAATGCAATTATTGGTTACTGTAAGAAAAATGTAAGCTATTTTTTGCGCAGTCACATACAGCCACATAAATTGCAGAGAATTTCATACAGGAAATTCTTATGAAATGTTAGAGACACTATGAGCATAAAATATCTGAAGATTGCACTTTGGTCTCAAGGAAGCCATTGGAACTAAAGTGAAGTCCTTAAATTATCATTAGGACTTAACCCCTTCCCGACGTACCCCGTGTATATATATAGCAGAGGCTGTGAGGGAAAGTATGGAGTGGGCTTACAAGCTGAGCTAGCTCCATAAATTGCATGTGTGGGATGTAAGTTACAGCCAATACTGCAGCGCTCGAGCAGGATCCTTCTTATTTAATCTCTCAGATGGCGCGATCAATAGCGACCGCGGCATCTAATCCGTTAGAGTCCTATCTATTACAATATAACATTATTTAACCCTCACGGTGAACATAGTAAAGAACGCTATTTTTTTGGTCACCTTATGTCCTACTAAAATGGAATAAAAAGTGATTAAAAAAATATCATATGTACCTTAAAATGGTACCAATACAAGCTTACAGCTCGTCCCGCAAAAAACAAGCCCTTGCACTGATCAATCAATGGATAATTAAGAAAGTGATGGCTCTCAGAATATGGCGACACAAAACAAATTCCAGTCTCTGAGTACATTATATGGCAAGGTAAATGGGGCTGTGAAAAACTACAACTGGCCCCGCAAAAATTAACCTCTCATATGGCCATATCAACTGAAAAATAAAACAGTTATGGCTTTTGGAAGGTGGGGATGAAAAAGCGAAAATGAAAACTGAAAAATGTCTTTTAAATGAGTGCCCAGCTCATAAATATCCCAACATAAAATCTTGTAGGCATCAGTAAGACCTGTATAGTAGAAGAGAAAATACAATACAGCATTATGTATGGATATTAATGAATAAAAAAATGTTTGAGAGATATCACCGGAATGCACTTCTACACCTAAGCGCCATTCGCGATACATGTACGGCTCTGACAATGTGACAAAAGTGAGAAATGGCGGCTTGTTATACAGCTTGCTCCCGCCTGCAACAGCCGGGATCAGAGCTAACTCAGATTCGGGCAGTTTAACCCCTCAGATGCCACTATCGATAGCGACATCTGAGTGGTTGGACAAAAGAAGCGGGCTCCCTCAATCACCCGACTGTCCTAGTGAAGGCCTCCATGTCTGCCTTCTTGGCTTGAATATTAAGCTCAGCCAAGGGCAGGGCTTAATACGTGAACACAGAAAAAGGTAAAAAACGACAATGCATAAGTGTATTGCATGAGTGAACCATCGATCGAATTGTAAAATCCCTTAGGGGGACTAAAAAAAATATCTAATAGAAGAATAAAAAAAGAATAAAATGAAAGTAAAAAAAACTTTTTGCATTTTGTTAACAATAAAAAAGTAAACATAATTGGCATTGCCGCATTTGTAAAAGCCTAAACTATTAAAATATAACGTGTTTAACATGCAAAGTGAACGTCATAAGAAAAAAAATCACAATACCAGATATAGAATAAAAAGTGACAAAAAAGTTGCATGAACCCAAAATGGTACCAATAAAAAAATACAGTTTCCCTGCAAAAAGCAAGCACTCATACAGCTCCATCGACAGAAAAATAAAAAAGTAATGGCGACAGAAACAAACGTGTAACAGCACCGCTGTTATCCTTACTGTATACTTACTTCTCTTTGGTGTCGTCTGGCTCCTGGCCAACACCGGATTCTTATCTCCCTCTCTGTTGTTCGTGGCCTCCCTCGCAGCCGCTCTCCCCCTGTGGTTCGTGCACTTTCTGGTGCCAACTACCCAGCTTTCCCAGGGTATAAAATGAACCTCCCCTGCCCACCATTGCCTGAGCAGTTAGGCTAATCCTAGTTAGTCTAGTGATACCATGCGTTAAACTTTGTTGGATTTCCAGTGATTGACCTCAGCTTGTGCCTTTGTCTATTGTTTCCAGCTGCCTGCCCTGCCCTCTTGCTTGTGACACGTGATGAACCTCTGCTGCCTGCCCTAACCTTTTGCACTACCAAACGGAATTGCCCATCTGCCGCCTGCCCTGATTTTTGCTATACCTGACATTGCATTCTCTCTGCTGATTCTTGCATTACGCCTGTTTACATTGGCCATTTCCAAGGGTGACTACTCTGGGGGTAGCGACCTAGGGTCCAGATCCCTGTATAGGTGTTGAAGGGTAAATACCTGGGGTCTCTTTAGACTCCGCTCCACCTACAAATCCCACATAATATTCCTCGGTGACACAGTGAGTTCACACCATCCTCTGCAGGCCCCGTGACAGTTTCAGTTCCCACGGGCCCCCTGACTGTGTTTTTAACAAATTTTATTTAGCTTGTAAAAGTAGTAAAATATTTAAAAAATATATAAATTTGGAAATGCCATAATCATATTGACCCACAGAATAAAATTGACATGTAATTTTTACCACACAGTGAACGCCGTAAAAACCAAACCCTAAAACCTATGGCAGAATTGCAGGGTTTTTTCCAATTCCACCCCACCAATTTTTTTTTTTAAAGCTTCTCAAAACATTATATGGTACATTAAATAGTGCCATTGAAAAAAAATACAGCTCATCCCACAAAAGACAAGCTCTCATACGGCTGTCTATGGAAAAATAAAAAATGTGACGATGGAAAAACTACAATGATGTGTTCAGGGGATAAAAACTTCTTTATCTTCTCCTTTTAATTAAGGGTTGTTCTCAAAGTGAAATTAGCCCGCACAGAAGAAATTTATTTATGGCCATCCAGTATCCCGATCACCATATACATCAATATATACATCCTAACAAGTAATAGTAGTCCATATGTGCTCCTCATGACATGGTGTAATATAGCTAAACATTTTGAGGAAAAAGAATATATATATATTTTTTTTTTAACAAGCATGCACCTCTCTCAAACCTATATTTGAAATATTGATAGCAGGAATTTTTATTGTGTGCTAGGTGGTTATTCCATAGGAGTGTTCAGATGCGTTGGACACTCAAAAGACTGTAAAAAAATATATGTAACATATAGGCTGGGTTCACACGACCTATTTTCAGATGTAAACTAGGCGTATTATGCCTCGTTTTACGTCTGAAAATAGGGCTACAATACGTCGGCAAACATCTGCCCATTCATTTGAATGGGTTTGCTGACGTACTGTGCCGACGACCTGTCATTTACGCGTCGTCGTTTGACAGCTGTCAAACGACGACGCATAAAATGACTGCCTCGTCAAAGAAGTGCAGGACACTTCTTTGGACGTTTTTGGAGCCGTTTTCTCATAGACTCCAATGAAAACAGCTCCAAAAACGGACGTAAAAAATGCTTCGAAAACGCCTCGAAAAACGCGAGTTGCTCAAAAAACGTCTGAAAATCAGGGGCTGTTTTCCCTTGAAAACAGCTCCCTATTTTCAGACGTTTTTGGTCACTACGTGTGCACATACCCATATTCTCAAGTACAAACACATGGTTTTTGATAGCAGGAATTTTTATTGTGTGCTAGGTGGTTATTCCATAGGAGTGTTCAGATGCGTTGGACACTCAAAAGACTGTAAAAAAATATATGTAACATATAGGCTGGGTTCACACGACCTATTTTCAGATGTAAACTAGGCGTATTATGCCTCGTTTTACGTCTGAAAATAGGGCTACAATACGTCGGCAAACATCTGCCCATTCATTTGAATGGGTTTGCTGATGTACTGTGCCGACGACCTGTCATTTACGCGTCGTCGTTTGACAGCTGTCAAACGACGACGCGTAAAATGACTGCCTCGTCAAAGAAGTGCAGGACACTTCTTTGGACGTTTTTGGAGCCGTTTTCTCATAGACTCCAATGAAAACAGCTCCAAAAACAGACGTAAAAAACGCTTCGAAAACGCCTCGAAAAACGCGAGTTGCTCAAAAAACGTCTGAAAATCAGGGGCTGTTTTCCCTTGAAAACAGCTCCCTATTTTCAGACGTTTTTGGTCACTACGTGTGCACGTACCCATATTCTCAAGTACAAACACATGGTTTTTGATAGCAGGAATTTTTATTGTGTGCTAGGTCGTTATTCCATAGGAGTGTTCAGATGCGTTGGACACTCAAAAGACTGTAAAAAAATATATGTAACATATAGGCTGGGTTCACACGACCTATTTTCAGACGTAAACGAGGCGTATTATGCCTCGTTTTACGTCTGAAAATAGGGCTACAATACGTCGGCAAACATCTGCCCATTCATTTGAATGGGTTTGCTGACGTACTGTGCCGACGACCTGTCATTTACGCGTCATCGTTTGACAGCTGTCAAACGACGACGCGTAAAATGACTGCCTCGTCAAAGAAGTGCAGGACACTTCTTTGGACGTTTTTGGAGCCGTTTTCTCATAGACTCCAATGAAAACAGCTCCAAAAACGGACGTAAAAAACGCTTCGAAAACGCCTCGAAAAACGCGAGTTGCTCAAAAAACGTCTGAAAATCAGGTGCTGTTTTCCCTTGAAAACAGCTCCCTATTTTCAGACGTTTTTGGTCACTACGTGTGCACATACCCATATTCTCAAGTACAAACACATGGTTTTTGATGCAGATTTTCCACCGTTGTGGTTTTGAAAGCAAGACTGGTAAGTTTTGCTTTAGTGCAGTAATCGTGTGTCTCTCTGCCGCAACTTTACCACCCCGTGTGGATGTACCATTAGGGGGAAATATTCATCTGAATAGAACTTGCAGAAATCCAAACACCTGATGCAGAAACAACCCTATTCAGATGAATGGAACGGATTTTTAGTCGCAGAAAACTTTTGCAGCATACTCTGCTTTCGTGTGACTGCCCCCTTAGTCCTTCTTCACACATAGAAAATGTCTGTAATTTAAACTGCATCAAAAAAAGTTTCTAATAATGCTAGAAGTTTTCAAATGTAGCATGCCTTTTTTATGGCATATTTTTTGTGCCGTTTTTTGTGGCTCTTTTTATTTAGTGTAATTTTGTACATTCTTTTTTTCTGGAGTTTTTGAATTCCTATTGAGAAGCCTATGGGAAAAACACCTAAAAAAAAACGTCATACCCAGAGCATGCTGCATTTGGGGAATAACGCCACTAACCACGAAACTGCCTCAATAACGCCACAAACCAAAACGTAGTTGTGTGTAGTGCATTTGATATATTACCATAGACTATAATGTGACATCTGGCTGCACTAAAGATAAGCACCACAAAACGCTCACAAAAACGCCATTAAAAACACCATCTAAAAAGCCAGAAAAACGCTAGCCTTAAAGATCTTATAAGTTTTGACATTCAACTACATACAGTAGTTTGGCTGTGAAAGTGGTAAAAAAAAAAAATAGAAAAATGTAAAGAGAAGAACTGAGTAATATAAGAATTGATGCAATATATGCTGGTTAGGTATAGAGTTTATTTCTTGTACAGAAAATGTATACAATATGAATGAAATAAAGAGGTGTTTTTTAGGTACTGATAGTGTATGGTCGCAATCTTTATATATCAACCTATAAATTAATATTTAGTGTGTATATAGGAAACACATGTATGGCCCCAGGTGTACGTGGGTCCTTGGGTGATAGCACTGTCGAACTGGATTCCCTAGGGGGTCCACTGGGAGAATTGACTCTGGAGCCTAACCTACAACTACATGTAAATATTACCTGTTCATTTTTAGGTCTTCTGCACACGCACATTATGCCAAACAGAACTGTATTGCGCACTGCAGATGGGGTGCCATATATCAGAGTGGATTTTTCCTAAGGGTATGTTAATACCACATTTATTTCACGCGGAAACTGTGCGTATTCCGCACCAAAATCCACGTGAAATCCACTCACAAATTGCCTCCCATTGATTTCAATGGGGAATCCATGTAATATTTCATACGACACAAAATTTTCTGGCACGGAAAAGCCGGCAGACTTTCACACAGTTTATCAGGACATAAGCTGGAAATCCGCATTAAAGTCGATAAAATCCACGTATGATTTTCCTGCCCCAAATAACAATCATGCTAACATTGCCTTAAAAAGGGTTTTCAAATACTTTAAGTTTGATTGTCTATCCTTTAGGGTAGGCCATCAATGTTTGATTGGTATGGGTCTACCACGTCTCCTTCAGTGTTAACACAGGCATAACGGCTCATCTATACAGGCAGCTGTGCCTGGTACTCAGCTCAGTCTCATTCAAGTGAATTTGATTGGATGGCCATCATCTTTGAATCTGATTGCATGTTGGAGGCCGTGGATGCCCAGTAGCATTGAATTTAATTGAAAGTGAGGGCTTACCCCAATACAAGTCAATGCTGCTGGGCATTATGTCTATGCTCTTTTCCCCCCCAATCTAATTCAATGCTGCTGGGCATCTATTTCATGCCCTCCCCCAAATCAAATGCAATACTGCTGGGCATTCGTGTCATGCCCTACTCCCAAACAAATTCAATGCTATTGAGTATCCATGCTTCTCATTCTAATCAAATTGAAACCTGGCACAATAAAATGATTAGCAAAACACATTAAAAAAAAACCTCCCAAGCTTCCAAACGTACTATCTGAAAACATGCTGCCATAAAGCTTCAAGGCACGGTAGAGAGAGAAGCAGATGAGCCCTTGCAGCTAAAGTAATTGGTGGAGCAGCAGTCAGTAGGGGCTTCCGTGTGCTTTTCCACGCCATGACAAGCTTAGATACACTGGCACGACAATACACTGTCCCTGAATACTACTTTATAATGAAAATCGGTGCTGTGGGCCTTGAACCTGTATCCGTAGATGCATCAACCCTACCCATAAACAGTTTGCCCCATCATAAACACTAATACATATATATATATATATATATATATATATATATATATATATATATATATATATATATATATATAGATATATAAAAATATATACAGTGAAGGAAATAAGTATTTGATCCCTTGCTGATTTTGTAAGTTTGCCCACTGTCAAAGACATGAACAGTCTAGAATTTTTAGGCTAGGTTAATTTTACCAGTGAGAGATAGATTCTATAAAAAAAAAAAAAGAAAATCACATTGTCAAAATGATATATATTTATTTGCATTGTGCACAGAGAAATAAGTATTTGATCCCCTACCAACCATTAAGAGTTCAGCCTCCTCCAGACCAGTTACACGCTCCAAATCAACTTGGTGCCTGCATTAAAGACAGCTGTCTTAAATGGTCACCTGTATAAAAGACTCCTGTCCACAGACTCAATTAATCAGTCTGACTCTAACCTCTACAACATGGGCAAGACCAAAGAGCTTTCTAAGGATGTCAGGGACAAGATCATAGACCTGCACAAGGCTGGAATGGGCTACAAAACCATAAGTAAGACGCTGGGTGAGAAGGACACAACTGTTGGTGCAATAGTAAGAAAATGGAAGACATACAAAATGACTGTCAATCGACATCGATCTGGGGCTCCATGCAAAATCTCACCTCGTGGGGTATCCTTGATCCTGAGGAAGGTGAGAGCTCAGCCGAAAACTACACGGGGGGAACTTGTTAAAGATCTCAAGGCAGCTGGGACCACAGTCACCAAAAAAACCATTGGTAACACATTACGCCGTAATGGATTACAATCCTGCAGTGCCTGGAAGGTCCCCCTGCTCAAACAGGCACATGTACAGGCCCGTCTGAAGTTTGCAAATGAACATCTGGATGATTCTGAGAGTGATTGGGAGAAGGTGCTCTGGTCAGATGAGACTAAAATTGAGCTCTTTGGCATTAACTCAACTCGCCGTGTTTGGAGGAAGAGAAATGCTGCCTATGACCCAAAGAACACCGCCCCCACTGTCAAGCATGGAGGTGGAAACATTATGTTTTGGGGGTGTTTCTCTGCTAAGGGCACAGGACTACTTCACCTCATCAATGGGAGAATGGATGGAGCCATGTACCGTCAAATCCTGAGTGACAACCTCCTTCCCTCCACCAGGACATTAAAAATGGCTCGTGGCTGGGTCTTCCAGCACGACAATGACCCGAAACATAAAGCCAAGGCAACAAAGGAGTGGCTCAAAAAGAAGCACATTAAGGTCATGGAGTGGCCTAGCCAGTCTCCAGACCTTAATCCCATCGAAAACTTATGGAGGGAGATGAAGATCCGATTTGCCAAGAGACAGCCTCGAAATCTTAATGATTCACAGATGATCTGCAAAGAGGAGTGGGCCAAAATTCCAACTAACATGTGTGCAAACCTCATCATCAACTACAAAAAACGTCTGACTGCTGTGCTTGCCAACAAGGGTTTTGCCACCAAGTATTAAGTCTTGTTTGCCAAAGGGATCAAATACTTATTTCTCTGTGCACAATGCAAATAAATATATATAATTTTGACAATGTGATTTTATGTTTTTTTTTTTTATATAATCTATCTCTCACTGGTAAAATTAACCTAGTCTAAAAATTCTAGACTGTTCATGTCTTTGACAGTGGGCAAACTTACAAAATCAGCAAGGGATCAAATACTTATTTCCTTCACTGTATATACATATATATATATGTATATATATTTAGCAGTAATGCATATTTATTTATATTTAGTGGCTTAGGTGGCATTATTGTTCGCAGTGTGCTGTCACCATTCTTTTTCTGCTGTATATTTGCAGTCACAGGTGTTCTTGCACCTGCATACACATTTTATATCATTTTGTTGGAATGTGCTGTTCAAATTTTTGTTGTGTTTATGTGATTCATATATGTGGGGTTAGTGACTGCCTACATTTTCTTGCACTCCTCCCATTCTGCCCTGGGTGATTTTAATTAGTTTAATACTGGTTCCTACCATCCCCAGATATATATGTAGGCTTAGTCCCAGTTCTGGGTGTATGTGCAGAGTAGATCCCCACCTTACAGAGGTCGCCTTGTCGTGGCAGGTGGGCAAACACTTTTTGATCAAAATGTGCACTAAGAACCTCCCTATTTTTAAGCAGTAATGCATATTTATTTATATTTAGTGGCTTAGGTGGCATTAGTGTTCACAGTGTGCTGTCGCCATTTCTTTTTCTGCTATATATATATATATATATATATATATATATATATATATATATATATATATATATATATATATATATATATATATATATATATATATATAGGTCGTACATATCCAGATACGAGGCAGCACTCTGTAAATAGTGGAAAAATATAATGATCAGTTTATTCACCAACCGCGACTTTTCAGCCCTACTCAATAAGGCCTTTTTAAATCTGAGTAAGGCTGAAACCTCACGGTTGGGGAATAAACTGATCCTTATATTTTTCCACTATTTATGGAGTGCTGCCTCGTATATGGAGGATGTACTGTTGCAAATTTGGGACACTGGTCATTTGTCCAACGAGGATTTGCCCGCTATACTGTTTGAGACGGTGCTGCTTTTTTATTAACTTTTATATATACACATATACGGGGAGGGCCGGGTGCGGGCTGGGGAGTGCAGGCTTTAATTAAAGACCACTACTAGGTTCAGGGGCTTACCAGGTGGTCTACCGGCTCAATGGTACGTCATTCCAAGCCTGTTGAATACCAACCCTCATCTTGACAAACATAGAGCATGTGTACCCAGATTGTTAAGGGTCCCCTAAAACCTAGTTGGCCCTGGCATCTGCCTAGGTTTTCTTTGTGCTGACACCTTGTGATAGATCTCTCAGTAGTGCATTATTAGGCTTTGGGTTTGTCATTCAAGTGATCAAAAATTATGTCAGAAGTAAGATGTAAAAAGTTCTCAGATACATATTGAATACACATTGAATGGTGTTTTATAACACTCTTGTAATAGGTCACCTTGAAAGACGCGTACTAGGTCATCATCTTGCTTCCACTCAGGTAGCATCTTTAACCTTGCTACAGTCCTCTAGGATATCAAAAAACTGTGCATGACTGGTTTCCTATGTGCAGGTGTCGGGCTCATGATGAATAACAGAAATCTATACATACTGTAACTAAGAAAATATTCACTAACAGCCAGCAGAAAACATGATTACTTAAATTAGATATTTGGGAAAGTATTTATTATATAATGAAAAACTAATATTCATTGGGCCAGTACAGGAATAACAAATAGTTGCTGATAGAAAAGTAAAAACTTGACTTCAATCTCAGATTTGGGAGTGAAACTAAAGCATAAGTAAAAAGGTCACTGTTCCAAATATGGAATCAAGTTAGGAAAAGAAACAAACAGCTAGAGGAAGCCACAGTCATGCCAAAGCCAAGAATAAGAAACCCATAAAAGTGGCAAAAAGTCTGATCTCAAGCTGTATCCTCAAGCAAATAATGAAGAAACATCTGTCTTAGAAATATAGAAAATGTGTCTTGTGTGTCTTCCATATGTATCCATGCTTGTTTTAAAACTTCTCAAACATGAAAGCAGAAGTTGGAAAACTGAACACATTGCCCAGCATTAAGATATTAGTATGCAAGGAAAAATTCTAAAATATGACATATAATCTACTTATTATTCCAAATCCACAATGAACATTTTCAGAATTCCCAATAGTAAAAGTGAATTTGTATTTTGTCAGTGAAAAATTTTTCTTTAAATAATGAAAGTTTTTCTTTTTTTTACCATCCTACTTATCCATTTTTAGGAAATTACTTTTGCCAATCTGGCACTGCACTAAAATAATTACAAAGTACCTTTTACAAACAATACCCTATCTATAAAACAACAACAACAAAAATGTTTTCATTATATGCTTTTGTACAAGTTGCATCTTGTGAGTATTATTAAAAATATTCTTGATTTTGCGCTGTTGGTGCGTTGCTACTCTATGTCAGTTTTTTCCTAAACAACTTAGACTTGATGGAAAAGATCGGGACGAGCTTGTCTTGTCAATGGTGGAATGCAGAGCCCAGCTGACTGTCATCTGTCCAAGTACCAAGCATCAAATTTTGCCTTTCCTCGTGGTGCAGGAGATATACTCCCTGGTCGTAAGACTTGCTTTTTATGAACACACATTTGGTTGTTTGAGCAGTAAAGTTTACTCTTTGTTTTATATGTGTTAAGGAGAAGGTTGGACACTCTGTTTCTTTATCTGCTCCGACCACTAGAAAAGCGTGAATGGTACACATTATATTCATTAAATCACGTTTAGGTACCAAGAGTGGTAGCGTACGGAAAAGATACAGACTAAGTGATAGAAATGTCACCTTTATGGTGTATATTCTGCCCAACCAAGACATTTTATACTTCCAAAGCTTGAGATCCTCTACCAGCTTCTTTATTAATGGTGGGTAGTTAACCCTGTATGCTGACTTCATAGAGGGTTGAATATGGATCCCAAGGTATGAGAGAGACATAGAATTGAAGTTGAGCTTAAGTAACTTTACCATTGGAGCAGAAACATTTATATTGAGGGCCTTAGACTTAATACTATTCATACAAAGTCCAGAGAAATGGCCAAAGATCCTAAAAACATTGGGGAAAGAAGCGAGCAGAGAAGCAATAAGCCTGTAGCACCGATGGCCGTGGACCGCCGGCATCTTCCTTACCCTGGCGGCCGCGGCCACCAACCTGTATGTACATACCCCCGGCGTCCCCTTCCTTCCTCCATAGGACACCAGCGTGCTATGCCTCCTGCCGTAAAGGCCAATTCTTGAAGGTCTAGCGTTCGCACCAGTAATTGTGCCCCCAGCCTATCTCAGCATACCCTGATCTATAAAAGGAAGTCTGCCCTGTATCCCAGTGAATGAGCAATGTTGTACTTCTTAGTATTATCCTGCAAAGTTTCCATATCCTGCGTATTGTACCCTGAGTACCGTACCCTTAGTATCGTATTCTGAGTACAATGTCCGTGATGAGTACAGTGTCTGTAACGAGACCAGTGTCCGTGACCAGTCCAGTATCCTTGACCAGTCCTGCTTCCGTTAATCCTGCACAACCAGCTTCTGATAATCCAGCACCAGCCTGCTTCCAGCAATCCGACACCAGCCTGCTCCCAGCAATCCAGCACCAGTCAGCTTCCAGTAATTCAGCACCAGTTTATATCTGCTACCAAAAATTTGAATGTGTTCTGCTGCCTCCAAGGTACCATCTACCTGTGATTACATTGCACCTGTCTGGCCAGCAGCTACTCCGTTACCGCGGAGTAGCCCAGTGGGTCTACAAACCTGCTGGTCGGGACACAGCCAAACAATATGCATAGATCCCACATTTAAGCATGTCTGAAGAATTAACCACTCCACGAAAATCGATGTCCCTACAAAGCAGGTTGCCAATGACTCGATCGCCAGTGCGAATATTGCCGGAGACAGAGGGTACCCCTGTTTCGAACCGATATGAACCGGAAAAGAGTCAGAATCAAATCCTCTAATGCAGACTTTAGCAAAAAGTTCTGCATAACGGGTTCAAAGAGTGTTGAGAAACACTGGACCAAATCCCATACGTCTTAAAACATATAGTAAACAGGTGTATATAAGCAATGAAATTAGGGTTATTTTTTTTAAAGTTTGATCTTTTTTTGCTGTTTTGAAAAAAAATATCCATTTATGTCTATCAGTGTTCCTCCCAGTCTCCACTATGAAAAGAAGAAAAACACAGAAATATGTTACTCCTCTTACTCCTATTTTGCTATTACTTCTTCTAAGCCATGTATGTTCAAAAATTCTCTCCAGTGTCGCCATATCTTTTTAATGTGTTTCTCTCTCATCTCTCTATAGTGAACTCTACTTTTTAGCTTTTCGATTTGGAATTACTAATGCAAATTGGATTGACAATAATATCTATATGTACCGTTATATACAGTACATATATTGCTTACACGCACACACATATATACGGCACACCCCACTCTAGCTACGCCCCTATAGAGTTATTATATATGGCGGATTGCAAAAGAAAAGTATTGATCTGATTAGTTGCTCTTGACAAATGCCCCTCACTGATTACAGACAGTGCTTCTCCCAATTAGATCTAGTACGCGTCCAGATTCAGAGAAGGCTATAACTGGAACAGTCCTGCCGCATGTATCCATCATCCAGTATAATAAGTGGATTTCTGCAGCAAGACTGTGCATTGTATCCCCAATACACTTCCAAAATTAAAATTAAAAAGGATCTTAACACTTATACATTGGAAAATGTGCAATGCTATTATCTTATTTCTATTAAAATCAGGGTACTTATGTGTTATGGGTTTCTAATGTAAAGTATGTTGTCAAGAGCTCATTGAACACAGTTTCATCAGAAAATTGTATCTGGTTTTTTTAAAAATACAGATGCTGTGACTCTTAAAAGTTTATAAAGTAAAATATGAGGAGCACGTTCTGAAGTCTTAAATGTCTCTGAATTCAGTTTATTATTAGCTTTGAGTTTGGGTTTAGACTAGGTCTAGAATTATAAATTCAGTTTACTTAATTCTAATCCCCTGTCAGTCTCAGCTTGTTGTCAGTACTTTCCATATCTACATAAGTCTGTGATTTGTAGACCCAAGTAGTACCCAAATTATTAGAAAGGCCTACCACACAAAAGCTTCTTACACTGCCATCCTAGTAAGTGTATCTGTCAAGAAATCCAACATGGCACAGCATCTACTTAGCTGTTGAGAGTAGGGATTGTACCTCTGAAATTAACATAGTTGGGATGCTTGCGGTACACCTGGTGGGGAAAATGCCTATCCATTGTTACACTGTAAATATTATTAGTCTCTGATATGTAATAATGATTTATTGTAAGGGTCCACTTTAATCTGCCATAGTAAGGTCTAGGAATTCACTGTTGAAGATGATGTTGCATCTAGTGTTACCGTAATCATGGATATATCACAAGTGCCAAGAGAGTGTTGGTTGTTTGAAGTCTATATGGGCAAAATGTGTGAGATTCTTATTTGTCTATAAAATTTTCCTTACAGCCAGACCCTGTGGCATCTACAGTGTTATTTTATGATGTATAGACGGGCAGAGACATATGGCTTTAAATATTGATACAGCACATTCATGGGATTGTACGGTTTATATGTATCTCAGAATAACAAACTGCCATAAATAGATATACATACTATGGGGATTATCAAGACTGTTCAATTTTAGTAAGTGGTTAAGGGCCCATTTATAGGTTTCGGTTTTATTTACTTTTTATTTTCCCATGCTTTTTGGAAAACGGCATAAAGTATATAGGTGACAATTGGGTTAATGGAATAAAAAATACTGATTTCCAGCCTTGGGACTAGCTTGGCACAGAAATAGTTGATCACAGCAGCAAATCAAATTCGTATGCTATGTACTCCACCACAGTGAACATTTCCATTTAATAAAATCAATGGTGTAATAAAAAAAATGCGCACACAATGCTGTTTGTAGAGACCCTTTTTTAACTCAATGGACCTCATTCTATAAAACTTACAAACTGGCCTTGTTACCCATTGCAATCAATCGGTTTTTCATACAGTATGTTTAAAATCTAATGTCTGTGACTCTAATACTGAAAGATTAAGTTACCTAAGCTAAAAAAATAGAGAGATATTTTGTGGGATCATCATAAGGTCATTTAACCGTCCCCAAGTTTACCTGTGGCATCATGGGAAATTGCATAATGAAGTTAACTACTGTATAATCACACGTGCATTGTCAAGTTCTGTCTGGACTTAAGCTTTAAAGTCGGTTCCAGACAATCCTAATACCAATTTAGTCATATCAGTACCCATGCCCCCCATAGTTGTACTAAACCGAACTTAGATCACCAAAAGGGATCTATGATGATGTAAGTTCAGCTCAGTGGAACCGCAGGGGAACCGGGTCTTGCAATGCGGGTATATTAGAGCCATCTTGAACTGGCATAAGACCCCATTTTCTTTAACTCTCAATTTTGTCAGCTGGGAACTATCACTTAAAGGGAACCTGTCACCAGCATTTCACCTATTAAACCAGCAATACCTGGTGGTAGTGGGTGAAAAATCATTTCTATATGATGACTTCCCCCAGCACACAAAATCCCACGCTTGTGCATTGTTGTCCATGTCTGGTGTGTGCGTACAGCGGGACACCGAATTAATATGATAAAAGGCACTAAATGTTTGCAGTCGAAGGAGGTGTCTAGGAGAGGGGATAACGGCAATTAACTTTTGATAGCAGCGGCCAGTAAGGGATAAGTAAAGTTCAATAGGTGAAATGCTGGTGACAGGTTCCCTTTAACATGATTTAAAGGGCCAGTTTGACACATTTATTATAGGCCATATAGACCCCTTATATAAACAGTTGTTTAGCCCAATCTTTAAAAAAAAACATTATTATGATTTCATTATTGTATAAAATGTTACAACTAGTATAGAGAAATATATTAAATAAATCACTTTAATAAATAGTTCTTCCTCTTGTAAGGTCAATGGCAGCATTAACACTATTAATACCGGAAATGCCTCCTGTTAGTGATTTCCATTGGTTTATTGTAAACATTGACCAACAAGCTTTCTAGTAAACACGCTCAACAGGTAGGTCTGAACATTATTATACTGATCACAGATAGTCAGCCAAAGGATTCTCGTCAATGATGCCTGCTATTCTTGGTGAGAGGATGAAGGTTATATTTATATAATAAGGCATACAAGTGAATAGACAGCAAGTGGCACAGGGCCACAAAGCATGCTATTCTTGGAAAAAGGATTAGGCTTATATTTATTTATATAAATTAATTGTGAGGCAGAGAAAGAACAGAAGTATGTCTAAGTCGAAGTCTGAGGAAAGAGAGAAACGGGAGATGGGAGTACTGCTGTAACATAAAGTGTATTAAATAAATAGTCCTTGTTAAAGATAAAGCCTCTATTTTCATAGTTCTAAACATTTCCATGGTGAAGATGGTTTCTAGAAGCACTGGAATTCTTACCTTGAAAAAACATGGATTCATTTATTTGTGTAAAAGGCAGACTCAACCTGCAATAAAAATGTTTGTAAGAACTACTGAGGTAGAACAATTTTATAGCTTGAAGTTAGAAAGAAAGTTTTTTCAAGTCCAGGGTTATGTTGCAAAGAGTTTCCGAACATGAAGTTATTCTATTAGGCAATGTGAGGTGGAATTACATATTCAAATTGCTGGACATTACCGGCATATACAATTTATTTTTCAGACTTGGGCTTCACCCTAGTAGCGCCCATACTTATGTTGGATTATACCGCTATAGTGCTGCATAATCTCTGGTTAAAAAGTGCTACATATTGTCCCTATGAATTGTGTACACATTGCCCAAAGAGCATACAGCATTAATGTACTGTCTACAATATAACAATAGGACATACAATGCCCATTAAGTCCCATACACTGCTCAAATAGATATACATTGCACATGGTACAATACTTAAATATTTCATGTATTGTGCAATAATTTGCATGCATAGAGCCATTAAGTGCCATTGGATTTTAGCCTGATGAAGACGCCGGTCCGGCGTTGAAACGCGTAGCTTGTCGACCCTGCACACCAATATTAAATTATGAAATTTGTTTAGCCTCTTTGCCTATCATTAGCAGCGCCACTTTGGTTCCTTTTTTTCATTGGATTTTAGTGCCATAGATTGCCATATTTAGCTTATATATAGTCATATTGTGCCAAACAGTGCCATAGAGTGACTTATTTTGAATATATAAATAGGGAATTATATTGCCCATTAAGTGCCTACAGTCTCATTCTCTCACTGACTGAACTTCCATGCACTGTGGTAATTGCAGTAATGTCTCTTGGACATTACTAAATTTGCTGTACAGCAGGTTTTCTTGATGGGAAACCCAGGAGGACAGTGTAAAAAGACTCAAAATCCAGACTACCTGCTTTAGATTTGCCTGGAGTTTCACTTTATAGGGAACCTGTCACCAGCATTTCACATATTGAGCTCTACTCACCCCTCGCTGACTGCTGCTGTCAAAAGTTCATTACCGTTAGCCCCTCTACTCCTCTTCCGACCGTAAATAATGGTCTGCAAACATTTTGCGCCTTTTATAGTAATAATCCGTCAGTCTCGTTCGTTCCGCTTCTTTTGCCCGCCCACCGCTGAAAACCGGCCCGCCCTGAATGCCGAAAGCTCGTCTGAGATAGCGTGCATGCGCCCGTCGTGTTTGGCCCGAAAAGCCTTCCCTGCTTCATCCGTGCCTCAAATCTAGTTACTTGTTTGTGCTGGGGGAAGCGAGGAGCTGTCAATCAAAAGTAAGGAGGCGGGGTTAACTCAGAAAGGCTTCAGGAAGGAAGATATTACTCTTTTCAAACGAAGATATCACTCTTTTATGCTCATTAGCATACGGTGTGGGAACACTAAAAAACAGAATACTAAAGGTACAGAGCCGACTAAGAAGACAATTATAGGTTACATAAAAATTATTTTTCACCCACTACCACCAGGTATTTCTGGTTTAATAGGTGAAATGCTGGTGACAGGTTCCCTTTAATCGGTTAAGGTATTTGGATGTACATGTAAGGCTGTGTTCATATCACGTTCTTTGGCCTACGTTTGACATATACTCCGGGAAAAGCTCCCGACGTATATGTTAAATGTATGCTGTTTAACAGATACGTCATGTACTCTCATGACTTTTCATGATGTATCCATTAAAAGTATACCATTCAAGCCTATGGGTGACGGATGCCACTGTTAGGAATCTGTTTAACACATCCATCACCCATAGGGTATAATGGCATACGTTTAACAAATACGTCATGAAAGCTATTGAAAAGCTCAAGACGTATCTGTTTAATGGATGTTTGTGATGGAGGCGGGACAGTGCCATCGGTCACCCATAAAGAGCATGTTTAAAAAATGTATACATTTAAAGTATATGTTTTTCTTACTAGTCTACTACGCTATGCCATATTTTTTTTTACCGTATACTGATGTATACCAGCCAGATGAAGGTTAAATGCAGTGGCGTAACTATAGGGGTCGCAGCGGTCACAATTGCGACCGGGCCGCGAAGCTAGGGGGCCCACGGCCCCCCTGCACCACATGAGTGAAAAGTTACTATAGTAACTGGGGCCTACGTAATAAAATACACGGGCCCCTGTTACTATAGTAACTGACAGTACTTACCCCCCCCTCTTTTCGGAGCGCAGCGGAGGTTCTGATGTCACAGCGCTGTGCGCAGCGCATGACGTCACGACGCTATGCGCTGCGAACAACATCCCGACACTAGATGGCGTGAGGACCTCCGCTGCGGCCGAAGAGGTGGGTAAGTTTAATATTACTATCTTGCTGAAACTGATGGGACGGGGTCCGACTCCCGCCAATCAGCTGTTTTGAAGGGGTTGCAGCCACTCGTACAAGCGCTACTTCCCTTTCATTCCGGTCACTTTCTCATACTGTGAATCGCCGACACGGACGTGTCAGCGATTAACAGTGTGAGCAAGTAAGGGGAATGAAGGGGAAGCAGCGCTCGTACGAGTGCTGCACCCCCTTCAAAACAGCTGATTGGACGGGGGCCCGGGAGTTGGACCACGACCAATTAGCTATTGATGGCCTATCCTGGGATAGGCAATCAATGTTTAGGGACTGGACAACCCCTTATAAGGCTATCATGTGTTAGGCTTAGACACAGGGCCCCAGCAGACAGTAATCTTATACTGTATAAGATTAATGTCTTCTGGACCCTAGCACTATAATGTACGGGGCTGCTATGGGGGCACTATACTGTATTGGGTCGGTTATGGGGACATTATACTGTATGGTGTCTGCTATTGGGGCTTTATACTGTATGGGGCTGCTATGGGGCATTATACTGTATGGGGTCTGCTATGGAGGCATTATACTGTATGGGGTCTGCTATGGGGGATTATACTTTATGGGGTCTGCTATGGGGGATTATACTGTATGGGGCTGCTATGGGGCATTATAATGTATGGGGCTGCTATGGGGGCAATATACTCTATGGGGGCATTATACTGTGTTGTGCAGCTATGGGGGTGCATTGTACTGTATGGAGTCTGCTATGGGGGGCATTATACTATATGGGGGGTATTATACTGTATGAGGGGCATTATACTGTGTGGGGCAGCTACGGGGAGCATTATACAGTGTGAGGGCGTCTATGGGGGCATTATACTGTTTTTTAGTCATCCATGGGGGCTGTTGGGCAAGACGGCTGGGCATAGGCATGGTAGGTGTCTTGTTGTGTTGGAAAGGGGTAGGGGCCCAAGCTGAATTCTTGCACCAAGGCCCATGAGCCTTTAGCTACACCCCTGGTTAAAAGCACACTATTTTGGCCTCCGTCTGACAATGGAACCCTATGGACACGGGAGCTTTCCCGAGGAACAAGCTAAATGTAAACAAAGAAATTTGCTATGCACAGGGCCTATGTCCACATGCTCATGCAGGCTTATTGGTCATGCTTGGAGGATTGAGGAGAAGGTCCAGTTGTCATGTACAGTCACAACCCTTACGACAGTGATCAGAAAAAAACGTTGATCTTCACGAGTTAGCCGCACGTTTAGTACTACTCAGTGCAGCTCAATGAGACCTAACTTCACATGGTTACCACAAGCGACATGCTATTGGGCAGAACACGTTGCCATGTGACCGTAATATATATATACAGTTACATAAAAATATATACTATCATAAGGAATGACAATCTGATATTTTTATATAAGGACACACAATTTTAAAGTATTGTTTTAATGTGAAAAATACTTGGCGCCACAGACAATTTTGGACCTTAAACAAAGCTACATTAAGAAAATAACTGGGGTTGGAGATGGATTTAAGTTTAGATTTGCGTGCTGCAACCAAATTGATCAAGCAGCATCTGGAATGACATCAGCATATTCCTGACCCTCAAGCTGAAAGGGAAGAGATTATTTTTTTCTATCTTACTGTACTATATAAAACAGAAGTGTTTGAAAGGAAAGTTCCTACAAAGCTTGGAGTTCTGGATAAGTTTATCACAAATACAATACGCAGAAACTGTATTAGCAGACAATGGCATTGCACACAAAAATGACATTTATTTGAAAGGGGTTCTATTAGAGTAGCCAACTTCTCCACCCAAACATACTGGTCCAGTATAGGTTGTATTTACCATACCAGTTTTGGAGCTTTTTTGTAATGAAAAAACACCACATAACTGACATGTAAATACACCCTAACATGGGTAAATAGTAATTGTGATTTTGGTTACAGACATTGAATGTAACTCAGTATCCTCAGACCTCCGCTCTTGCATCACTGAGCTGCAAAAATAGACAGTGTGAGCATGTCTGGCTACTAAATATGAGTGTCTCTGGATCTCTGCTATCTTTCCTGTTAAATTTTTCCACCTGTGCCAATCTCATACTTGACCTGGCCCTGACGCTGTAGACGTTTTTAGGGCTAGGCAGCATGGCAAAGCAAGAGTATGCAATCCAAATAGGAGGTAATCAAACTGTGTACACACTATCTTATCTTGCAAAACTGCTACTGGCGCCTGCCTCCCAGTGTTAATACCGGCTGGGTTGGTGGTTAACTGGCCTGGTGGCAACCCTAGCTTCTATAGATGTTGCATGGATGCATTCAATGCTGTTAAATCGAGTATTCCTAAGAAATTTCCTACATCAAACATTGGTGTTTTTCATAGTGTCAGACAGGAATTTGATGACCTTGAATTCCTTGTATATACCTATTAAATCTAAACCTGGTCACATACATAAAAATTTTATTCTCAGATCTTGGAGTTTTTGGTGAAATCTAATAAAGCTTATAGAAGGTTGTCAAACACACAGGTCATGGATAACTAAAAATAACAGAAATGAAATATAAACTATTATGAATTTTTAGATTATTATAATTATTATTATTATCATTTTATTATAATGACATATTGTTGCATTTATCTTCCATAGACTGTATAACACCTACCAAGATACTAGGGCCAATATACACATATAGCAACCCATACTGTGCTGTGTGATGGAAAGATATGAACACTATACAAAAATCACACAGGAACTTTTCACTATCAAATATAGCAATCTTTTATTAGAAATAAATTCATATAAAATCTTATAATAGAGTACACATTACCCACAAAGATGAGTCCCCTCATGGACCGGGTCTAATAACCTCATAAAATAAAGTCCAAATAGTGAAAAATAAGTCAAAAGAAGAGAGGCATACAGACCAGGGATCCAAACCCCAACACGTGTTTTGCACATAGCTTCTTCCGGGGGCTGTGACTTCATTTGACTTGGTTATTGTCTATATTTATTTACTACCTGGGTGTTTTCGCCTAGGTTTAATTTTTATAGCTATAGCTTACCAGTCTCCTTTTGCACTATTTGCACTTTCCTTTATGAGGTTATTGGACCCGGTCGTCCCATCTTTGTGGGTAATGTGTACTCTTTTATATTATTTTATATGAATGTATATCTAATACAAGATTGTTATATTTCATAGTGAAAAGTTCCTGTGTGATTTTTGTATAGGTTTCCATAAACTGTAGTCTATACGCTTTTTGTCGAATCAAAAAGTATAGCAGCCTACGTTATTCTATAGAGAGAACAAAAAGTATCCAGATGTTAACCTGTCAAATGTATGCCAAAAGAACACTCTTATAGCATTTGTTTAACCCATAGAAACCTATAAGTAAGGGTTTAGAGAATTCATGACACCCCACTGAGAGTGATGACAAATATATTACTTTTTCATTTAAGTTCATGAATCCTATTGTATGCTTTTAATTGCCGTTTTAAAATGTACAAATGTTACCAGCTATATTGTCTTTTATTTGTGTATCTTAATACATTCATGTCATTAAGATATGAAAAATGTATGTCCTGAAAATCAAAAATTACCAACAAAAGTAAATCCCTAGCATTTTGTTGTAAATTTGTCATTTTGTGTTCATTCTTATTATTTTACCACGCTGTTTCTGATGTATTTTACTCTTATACATGGGAATCAGATCACAATGGCAAGTCAGAGCCACTAATATTGTATTTTCTATTATATATATATATATATATATATATATATATATATTTCTCTTGGATTGTGTCAATGGTCTGCTGTTACTATTGTTATTATGTTTATGTCACTTGCCTAAACACTGCAATTTTTAAATATTTATGTCTCATGGTATCAGTTCTGTGTTACAACTTGACAACTCTAGATGAGGTACAAAGTGAATTTGATTATTCAATGATAAGCATATACAAATGATCACTGGATCAAAGCATATATAATATATAATATACCATAAAAATTTAGCTATTAGCATCAACATTATTCATTCTGCATCTGGAAGGTCCTACAGACCTTAGGTTAGTGAATAGAGCTAAGGCCGTATTGTTATATCACTATATTTCTATATGTACAGTAGTTTATATTTATAAATACAAAGTATGCTCTATTGTATGTGGTATTATTGACATATAAAGGTCAATGCAACCTGAAAGAATGCCACATCCATGTGAATATGCAAAACATCTGCAGATATGCCTACCCCGAAGGTGAAATAAAATAGTCGGCATAGTGGTCTTTAGCCAGTCCAGAAGTGGTTAGCCTCTCTGGCAGTGACTGGGTACACTCCTCTGGAAGCTCCTTGCTTGCTTCCACACCAATTCCTATATTGCCCTCATGAATGAGGTAGATGTAGAGGATAACACACTCTCTCATCCCCATCAATAGTCCCATTATCCAGCTGCAGAACACCAAGGCATAGACACCATATGACTTGAGGGAAAATATCTCAAAGAACATTCTAAATATCTTTGGGCCCTGGACACCAAGCAGTTGAACATCTTGTTGTCTAGAATTTGTCTTGTCTAAGTGTGACGCTCCCATCCGCAATGATGATAGGGGTAGTAGTCTGAGATCATACAACATGAGAGCACAGTGTAATGTATAGGGAAGCATGTACCCTAGGTCTGTGAGCTGCTTGCTGTACTGCTAGTTCTGGAAAACATCTGAAGAAAATATATTAGATAATTTATTACCCAAGATGACTTGGTTAACATTTTTTGTTATTATCACTGTACATGATGTAGGCAGATCTAACTTAGGAACTTGTCTAGACATAGTATCTTATATTAATAAAATATTATAAGAATTCCGTCATTATTATTATCATGATTATTGATGACATATTCTTACCGCAGAGACCAGTGCTTAAGGATCCTCTAATATTGGTATTTTTCAATGTAAAACATTCTTAAAAGCTCCTCAAGCAAACTTCCTAGGTTTGCCAGAGGCGTAGCTAGGTTCTCCAGCACCTGGGCCAAAGATTCAGTTTGGCGCCCCCCCCCCCCCAACCTCTTTCCGACATCTCCTTCCACCTCGCCGTGTTTGTTTTCTCTACCAATCGACATGTCATTTATTTTTATGTAACGCGAGCATGAAAACATTTGTACATATTACAAGCAATATGGTTCTATGCACAACACCAGAACCAAGCTCAGTGAATATATACAGCATCAGAAGCAAGCTCACTACATATATACAACACCAGCACAAATACAGCTCAATTTAGTGCAAACCCTGCCGTATAGGTGTGTACGGCGTAAAACTACAGCTCCCAGCATGGCCCAAACAATGATAAGGATATGATGGGAGATGCCGTTTCACAAAAAATAAATCCTATCATAATCACACCACCCATCATCTCCCTGCAGATCATACAGTGATTACATTACTGATTAGAGGCAGAATAAACATTTACATTAGGTGACTCACCGGTGACGTCTCAGATTTCTAGTTCTTTCTCTCCATCCGGTCCAGACCTCTATGATGAATTCTCCCGGTCACAGCCCATTTCTGCAGTTTGCCGCTCAGATGTCTTCAGCTTCTCACTTTTCCAACATTTCTGCACCTATAAATAAATATAAAGTTATCATTATACCACACACTACGCCCCTAAATATAATAGCGCCATACACTGCACCTCTAATTATAATAGCACCATACACCGAGTCCTACACACACACACTGTGCCCCCTGTAGATAGTGCCTGCCATAGAGCCCCCTGTAGATAGTGCCTGCCATAGAGCCCCTGTAGATAGTGCCCCCATACAGACCACCCCTGTATAGTGTCCCACAAATAACTCCCCCTATAGTGCTCTACAGATAGCCCACCCCTGTATATAGCCCCCTGTAGATATAGCCCACCCCTGTATATAGTGCTCCACATATAGTCCACCCCTGTATATAGTGTTTCACAGATAGCCCACCCCTGTATATAGCCCCCCTTGTACATATAGTCCACCCCTGTATATAGTGCTCCACTAGATAGTCCACCCCTGTATATAGTGCTCCACAGATAGCCCAGCCCTGTATATACTATATACAAGCGTGGGCTATCTGTGGAGCACTATATACAGGGGTGGACTATATGTACAAGGGGGCTATATACAGGGGTGGGCTTTCTGTGGAGCACTATAGGGGGAGCTATTTGTGGGATACTATATACAGGGGTGGGCTATATCTACAATATCTACAGGGGGACTATATACAGGGGTGGGCTATATCTACAGGGGGACTATATCTACAGGGGGACTATATACAGGGGTGGGCTATCTACAGGGGGACCATATCTACAGGGGGACCATATCTACAGGGGTGGGCTATATCTACAGGGGTGGGCTATATCTACAGGGGTGGGCTATATCTACAGGGGGCTATATACTATATAGCCCCCCCCCTGTAGCTATAGCCCACCACTGTATATGGTGCTCCATAGATAGCCCACCCCAGTATATAGCCCCCCTGTAGATATAGTCCCCCTGTATATAGCCCACCCCCTGTAGATATAGTCCACCTGTATATAGCCCACCCCCTGTAGATATGGTCCCCCTGTAGATAGCCCACCCCCAGTATATAGCCCCCTGTAGATATAGTCCCTCTGTATATAGCCCACCCCCTGTAGATATAGTCCACCTGTATATAGCCCACCCCCTGTAGATATAGTCCCCCTGCATATAGCCCACCCCCTGTAGATATAGCCCCCCTGTAGATATAGTCCCCCTGTATATAGCCCACCCCCTGTAGATATAGTCCACCTGTATATAGCCCACCCCCTGTAGATATGGTCCCCCTATAGATAGCCCACCCCAGTAAATAGCCCCCTGTAGATATAGTCCCCCTGTAGATATAGTCCACCTGTATATAGCCCACCCCCTGTAGATATAGTCCCCCTGTATATAGCCCACCCCCTGTAGATATAGTCCCCCTGTATATAGCCCACCCCCTGTAGATATAGTCCCCCTGTATATAGCCCACCCCCTGTAGATATAGTCCACCTGTATATAGCCCACCCCCTGTAGATATAGTCCCCCTGCATATAGCCCACCCCCTGTAGATATAGCCCCCCTGTAGATATAGTCCCCCTGTATATAGCCCACCCCCTGTAGATATAGTCCCCCTGTATATAGCCCACCCCCTGTAGATATAGTCCCCCTGTATATAGCCCACCCCCTGTAGATATAGTCCCCCTGTATATAGCCCACCCCCTGTAGATATAGTCCCCCTGTATATAGCCCACCCCCTGTAGATATAGTCCCCCTGTATATAGCCCACCCCCTGTAGATATAGTCCACCTGTATATAGCCCACCCCCTGTAGATATAGTCCCCCTGCATATAGCCCACCCCCTGTAGATATAGCCCCCCTGTAGATATAGTCCCCCTGTATATAGCCCACCCCCTGTAGATATAGTCCACCTGTATATAGCCCACCCCCTGTAGATATGGTCCCCCTATAGATAGCCCACCCCAGTATATAGCCCCCTGTAGATATAGTCCCCCTGTAGATATAGTCCACCTGTATATAGCCCACCCCCTGTAGATATAGTCCCCCTGTATATAGCCCACCCCCTGTAGATATAGTCCCCCTGTATATAGCCCACCCCCTGTAGATATAGTCCCCCTGTATATAGCCCACCCCCTGTAGATATAGTCCCCCTGTATATAGCCCACCCCCTGTAGATATAGCCCCCCTGTAGATATTGTCCCCCTGTATATAGTCCACCCCCTGTAGATATAGTCCACCTGTATATAGCCCACCCCCTGTAGATATGGTCCCCCTGTAGATAGCCCACCCCAGTATATAGCCCCCTGTAGATATAGTCCCCCTGTAGATATGGTCCCCCTGTAGATAGCCCACCCCAGTATATAGCCCCCTGTAGATATAGTCCCCCTGTAGATATAGTCCACCTGTATATAGCCCACCCCTGTAGATATAGTCCACCTGTATATAGCCCACCCCCTGTAGATATAGTCCCCCTGTATATAGCCCACCCCCTGTAGATATAGTCCACCTGTATATAGCCCACCCCCTGTAGATATAGTCCACCTGTATATAACCCACCCCCTGTAGATATAGTCCGCCTGTATATAGCCCAGCCCTGTAGATATAGTCCCCCTGTATATAGCCCACCCCCTGTAGATATAGTCCACCTGTATATAGCCCACCCCCTGTAGATATAGTCCCCCTGTATATAGCCCACCCCCTGTAGATATAGTCCACCTGTATATAGCCCACCCCCTGTAGATATAGTCCCCCTGTATATAGCCCACCCTCTGTAGATATAGCCCCCCTGTAGATATAGTCCCCCTGTATATAGCCCCCCTGTAGATATAGTCCCAGTGTATATAGCCCACCCCTGTAGATATAGTCCCCCCTCCCCCGCAGATACAGACACACACTTCTATTACAATTAAAAAAAATAATAATAATTCAAACTCACCTTATTCCCGCTCCCACGCCGTTCGGCAGCCATGGAGACCTGCTCTCTTCTGCGCAGGTCTCCAGGGGGTTGAACACAGCGTCTATGAAAGGCGCTGATTGGCTGGGCAGGATGACTTTCCCTGCCAGTCAGTCAGCGCCTTTCATCGATGGAAGCTTCACTGGTACAAAAGGTACCAGTCGCTTCATTCGTGGAGAGGCGCTGAATGGCCGGGCACGGAACGTGCCCGGTCATTCATTGCTTCTAATTGTCCTTGCGACACAGGTACAATTATAGTGCAGGAGGAGGTGGTGCTGGCGCCCCCCTCTGAGCTGCGCCCGGGGCACGTGCCCCGCCTGCCCCCCCCCCCCTAGCTACGCCCCTGGGTTTGCAAACCATTTACCACTATTCTTGTGGAAGTAGCTTCAGAGGTCCTTTGGGACATAATTGGATGCATCTACATTGTTTTTTGGCTATGCTCTTTCCCTATGGCATGCCTCTGGTCAAATCTCTAAGATACTAGCCTTGTCAACAAAACTCTGCATCTTGGAGCTCTGTTGCCATCTCCAAATGTAAAGAGAGAAGAGACCAAACAGCAAAAAGAATATGAAAAATACTCAACAAAATAGTTAACAAGGCATCAAAACATGCTCTTCAGTAGGATAAAGAAGGTTACTCTCATAGGAAATAACATAAACTAATTCTGGGAGGCAACGTATCATCCTGTATAAAAGGGATATCATTTGGTGACATTATGAATGTTTAAAAAAAAGATCTGTACACAATAAACGCACCATACGGATACTTTATACACAGTCACATGGAATGAAATACTGAAGATTTGATTTATGTTTGACATCCATATATTGCTCTTGTGTCGAAGCCTACAAAGTGTATGTACCTGAAATAAAAAATTATCAGTAAATATAAGGCCCTGATTAGTCATTTTCTGTGTTGTCCTACTATACTATTCAGCAATTTTTAAGTTACTTTTGCATTTTACGTGGACAACCGAAAACAGAGAAAAATGACAGCCACTAATATGACATATTTCTTTAATAGTTAGAAAAATAATATTTTAAAATATATGAAGTAACGTTACCCAAATCCTATAACATATCGCCATAAATCTCTAAGATCAAAAATCCCTTGCCAAAATTCTTGTTTTGAACTCCCACGGTACATTTCAAAAATATTATGTAACAGCATAAAACAATTGCCAAGAATTTATGCTGCAGATTTTCCTATAGAAAACACACATCCATAGCAAGATACCAAGACTTGAGTGTAATCACAGACATTGTATAACATTTCAAGATACATTTCTGTACCTTTACATGCGTGCTAGCTTCATTTCAAGACAGAGCTGATTACACACTTTTCCCTTTATATCCATACACTAAGCTTACAGTCTTTATAACTGTGATGTTTTATTTTCAGCCCTTATGCAGTTGTCCTTCCCTGTTATATCTTGACAAGCAAAACTTTGCTACTAAATAATTTTGACAGATTCAATTTAAGATTCTCATGGTAACAAGAATGGCATGGAGACAAGCTGATCCTTTGCCAAATGCCGTATGCCGATTGTGTTTCCAGATATTGGATCTTATCCAGTTCTATTTTGTTATTAAAGATGCTCAAATTACCTTTACTTGGCAAACATACAACTGCTGTCTTCAGTTTACGTGTTTGTGGGTCAGAAGTTTTCCATGTCTCCATCCCTTTACTATTCATGCATTCCATATGTTACCATTTAGGAAAAAATGATGTTAAATAAAGTTTAACTTGTTCTCTGCTTGACTAATTATATTTTCATGCGTTGATTAAAGTGATAAAGCAAATATGTCTTTGCATCTACATGTTTTGTACTTAATATGGAGTATATTTATTTTTCAATTGCACAGGTTAAAAAGTCACGTCTTAATTTGCACCAAAATTGTGCAAAATTTTACGACATTTCGTGATTTTCTAATTAGTGGTGCAAATGTACAGCTGCTCATCGCAGGTGTAAAAAGAAGTTCAAATAGTCAACCCATTCTAAATGCACAAGATTTATTACGTACCTCGTAATAAATTAGATGCAATTTTTGACAACTAAGCTTTCCAATGCAATTGGCACAAAATACGCCATTATTAATAAATGTGTGCCGATGTGTATGTTATATTATGGTGTTAATTCCCACAATTATTTTTTGCCTATTTACCCATACTCTGTGTATCCATGTCACTTCAGCCTCTCTTACAACAACAGGGTACACTTAAAGCGACCCTCTCAGGACAAAATTATAAATGTAATGGGGTATATAGAGTAATATTACCTGGTGCCCTCCAGTTTCGCCCCTTTACCGTAGATCTGTTGTATTAGAGTCCCCTCTGTGTTGTCTCAAAATGGTCAGAGAGCTTCTCAGACTGAGTCTTTGACACTCCCTCTGTTCACGGATTGGACAGAAATGCTCACGTGAGCAACTCCGGCCAATCCAAAAACAGTGGGAGTGTCTCAGACTTGAAGTCTAAGAAGCACTGATGCAATTTGGGACAGCACAGAGAGGACCCTAAAATGGCGGATCCACTGCAGATGGGCACAATTGGGGGAACCACGTGATACTACTCCATATTTCCTATCATATTTAAAATGTTGTCCCTGGACCGGAGGGACGCTTTAAGAATCTGTGTCTCAGGGGATAAGTTCAAGCTCCTGGGTCCAAATGCAAAATCTGTAACAGGTCCCCCCCAACCTACCATGTGCCATTTATAATACTAATGTGGCAGAGGGACCTTTGGATGCTGAGGCGCTGTTACCTCTGCACCCCTATAGCAACACCCTGACCTCTGGGGATCACATGCTGACCAAAATACTGCCATCTGAAGGAGGCCTTAAGCAGCTATCTCCAACAAAGGCAAAGAGGGAATATGCAAAATGGCCCAGAGATGTTGAAAGTAGCCAACAGTAGGACATACAACATTACTCTGCGGTAGCAAAAGGCATGTCATGTGTTAATAGTCTTGTGACTTCAATTTGAACATTCACAGTAATTGCATCAATAACATAAATTAATTCAGAGGAAATAGACGCATTTAGGGAGGTGATAGAACTTCCAAAATACTCACAGTAAGAAGGTGTTAGAAAATATGGACGCGACTTGTTATATTGGAAAGTTCCCCGCAAGCAAGAAAAGTTTGGAGGCCTATGCTTTAAAGCATAAATACGAAAATTAAATCTGACTGTGCTACTGAATCCTTTTTGTCTTTATGTCACTCAGATAGGCCCACCTCACAGTTATTAATTTAGAGAATCCTCTACTTCCTCTCAATGTGCATAGACCTGATTGAATCTATGCCTGTATAGTGTGAAAGAATGTATAGTATCAGTAACCAAATGTTTATTTCTCCTTTAGGGGTGTATAACACAGAGCAGAGCTGTCACTTCAATTTACAACCTGTAAGGTTACCAATACATGTTGAAAAACAAGGAAAATGTAATACTAGAATATGAAATACAATACTGGAAAATATAGTTCAACTGCGACATAATAAGACAGGAAGTAACTAGATAACTAGTAACAACATAGAATCTTTCCGCTACATTTAGAAACCAAATAAAAAAGTACTACTACTCCCAGACTGAGCAATATTGAAGCAGCGATCATATGAGGATCGTTGGGGCAATATCATGGACTCTGGGACTTGTGGTTCAGAACTTTCTTCTTGCTATATTGATCTCGGAGGAACCAGACGATTTTTATGTTCCATATGGCTTTATCAGACAATGTTTTAGTTTTAAGTAAACTTGAGCGGTTAGTTTCTTGAACTGATTTGTATGCTGGGACAACCCCATTCTGTAAAACTATGGCCCCTGCTGGGACTACCTTTTTGGAGTGGTAATCCCAATTTTCTAATTTAAGGGTGAAGTTTAGGTGTGTTTAGTACTAGTATTACACCACAACTTCTGGGACAACTTCCCAAGCATGGGTTCATTAGACCATATAAGAACATTACATTTATTCACAATGTGGGTTGTATACACTTGCTGACAACAAAGTAGGTAGTTGTACAAGGTACAACGGATTATATGTAATATTACCATTTATTACCTATTATATGCCCTATCAGTGGTTGCTTTCCTGTAGCTATGGGCATTTATTTCCCCCAAAAAACACTGGTGTCATATACTGTAAACTTGATACTGTCAGATATCGCTGGGCATCCAGCTCCATGCCGTAGATCCACTATGGCGCAGGTTTTAACGACTTCGACTGCCGGCCGCATAAATACATCTGGTGGTCGGGAACCAGTTTAAAGTGTTTATGGAAAACCTATTTTGTAAGAATTTTAAGTTTACATAAGTCTTCATCTATATTAAAAAGAAAAATCTTGAAATCTCACAATTTTCACATCGGCCACTGGGCCTCTTACCCCCTTCCTGACCGCATAAGATACTGGTAGTACTAAATAGTTGTAAGTGTTATACCTGGTGTACACCACCATAAGTAATGCAAAATGTATGGAAAGGTAGGATAGCTGGTATAACATTAAATTAAAATATAACCTTTATTGGGTATGTATATAAAAGAGTACATAGGGATAATTAACCCTAGAAATTGTGGGTTGGGTATCCCGTATTGTTTAGCCAACCTAACAATTAAAAATTGTGATCAAATAAATTCTTCTGGTGAACGTTGCCCTTATGTGATTCACATGGGTGAGTCAGTTAAGGGGGGGGGGAGGGAACATGAGGGCAGGAAGTATGAGATCAGTAGGTGTGAAGTTAGCCCGACTGTAAAGGTATATTTTACCTTGGAGGGATAGGGTGAGCGGTCCCTTAAGAACACCCTATATGTTGAGATACAACCCAATGGACAATTGGAGTTCCAATATTGAAGGGAACTGTATTTGAAATTAGTCGAGTGGGATTTGAGGGATATAGACAAACATGATTAAACGCTCAGTAGTATCACATGTCAGTATTGTAATGTAATTGTCAACAGTAAAGGTGTGCTGAATGCTCTAGTTAGAGAGTGCACTGTTAAATGACTGTGTAACAGCACAGCTGGCTAGATGTTAACAATAGTTTGAACGACGTGTATGAATGCCAGCGTTCTCCCTAAACGCTTTATTTGGTGAGCGTACTTCTTATCAGCTGTGTGAATGCACAGCCAGCAAATATATTTATCTAGTAGCTCAGCACGAGCGGTATACAATACTACCGCTTTACTGATTGCAGATCCGGTCACTGTGTTCAGTGAACCGGGTAAGGAGGATGCTGACAGAAGGAGTGAATGGTCCAGTGTGAGCGGCTGATGTGAATGCCGCTCCGCTGGGCTGCACAGTCAGTCCGGTCACTGGATTCAGTGAACCGGATGGGGGAGACACTGACAGGAGAGACCAGCGTAAGCAGCTGTGTTAATGTCGCTCCGCTGGGTTGCACTGTCAGTCCGGTCACTGGATTCAGTAGACCGGGTAGAGAGCGAAGTCTAAAGTATCCATCAAAGAAAACTGTCCCTACCTAACAGCCGGGCTCGTCCCACTGTCCTTTGACGGCAGGCAGTACGGGTTCACAGTCTACAGCGACGTATTTTGGCGTTGCTATAGGAAAAGGCTGATTAACGCTTCTGTGAGCGCTCATCCTCTATGCAGGAACTATAACTTTCAGCTCCTGAACTTGGAGAACCCTTTTGAGCACAGCTGGGATTGGAAAAAATTCAGACCCCGGCTGTTTAACCCTTTGATCACCGCAGTCCGTGACTGCGGCATGATCAAAGGGCACTCCTCTTCGATCGCGTCACCAGAAAACCCGGTTATGCGATCGAAGACTGGGGGAGACCCCCTGCAGTCACCCTTGGGGTCCTAGAAAGGACCCCAGGGCTGTCTGCTCAGTAGGCATGCTGTTAGGGAACACTATGTGCTACCCTAACAGCAGCCTGTCTCATAGTGACACAGTATCTTGTATTAGCATACAGAAGTATGCTAATACATAATACGTAAAAAGATAAAGTTGTTGAGATAATTTCTATTTTTGTATCCTTTTATATGGACCTTTACCAGACCAAGTTGACAGGTCCAATCCAGGAAACGAGGGCCTTTCTCTGGAGAATTAATCTGTGTAGACTTTCAGAAGAACAAAGAGCAAGTTTGGATGCTCCGTTATCATTGGAGGAAGTGAGGAGGGCCATGGCTGCATCTGCAAGAGTAAAGTCACCGGGGTTGGATGGATTACCTTTTGAGATTTATCGGTGCTATAGTGAACAATGTTTGGGGAGGCGCTAATTATTCTAATCCTTAACATTCAAGGGATCTTTCTCTTTTTTTACTCGTATCGTCCTATATCACTGATAAATACAGATATTAAATTACTTGCAAAAATGTTAAAATATCGGCTTTCGGCTGTCATGCCCGATCTGGTTAATGAAGACCAGACCGGATTTGCAGCCAAGGCCTTTGATACACTTGAATTGTCATATTTATGGGAGGTGCTGGAAGATATGGGTTTTGGCAGTTGTTTTATTAATTGGATCAAATTATAGTATTCTGAACCAAGGACCAGATTGGAAATTAATGGAAAAGTCTCGGAGGACTTCTTGAATGACAGGGGAACCAGGTAAGAATGTTCACTCTCCCCATTGTTCTTCGCTCTGGGAGGAGAACCATTGGTGGTTCGAATAAGGGGATGCGGAGATTGAGGGATTCAAATTTATAGATAGGGAGGAGAAGGTAGCATTATATGCGGACGATATTTTATTATTTGTGGGGTCCCATCTGTCAGTTGGGAAGGTATTCGACACATTAAAAAAGTTTGGGGAAGTCTCAGGGTTGCAAATTAATTGTGGGAAATCAATGATAATGCCCTTGGATCCCGAGTTTGTACCACCTGATAATGGGATACAGATAATTCAAGAAAATTACTCCTTTAAATATCTTTGTATAAACATCACCAGGGATTTGCTTAGCTATAGCGGATATAATACTATACCACTTATACATAAAATGAGAACTAAGTACGGATATGGTCTAAACTAGGGATGAATATGGCGGGGGAGAGTTTCCCTTATTAAAATCATACTGATACCATCTATTCTGTATGTCATGTATAATTGTCCAATTTGGCTACCTGATTCAATATTTAAAAATATAGAAAGCCTATTTAGGGACTTAGTTTGGAGAGGAAGACAGCTAAGAATAAAATTGAGCCACTTGTGGGGACTAGTGGAATTGGGGGGATGGCTATTCCTGTAGTTAAACTACTTTAAATTGCAGCTCAGGTAAAAATGATATGTGAGAGAAGAGAATATATAGTCTATATAGAGCTCATAGGCAGGAAGCTCCCTTTTTTGAAGTGGTATTGAACTATTAGAAACAGGTATATTGGCTGACCTAGTGCAGGCTGAGTTCCCCATAACGGCGATGGCTCAAAAGGTATGGAGAGCCCTAAAGGAGGAAGTGGGTAATAATGGGCTATCCAACAATTTCCCACGATGGGGGAACAAACTATTGGGTAACAATTTTTTTTATTTACAATATTCATTTTGGGTAAATAATGTTATTTACAAACTATCGCAACTATATAGGGGAAATTATATTTGCACATTCCAAGAATTGAGTCTGGAATGTGGGCTACAGAGATTTTGTCGATGCTTGCAGATCAGAGCAGCTCTCGCTCGGAGTAACTGCACGTTCTTAATGCAGACTCTGCCTGAAGTTTACTTTATTGCCAAACAAATTAGGATGAAAGTGTTCACTTCTAGAATATATGGTATGATGACTAAAAAAAAAAGGTAGGAGATGCCAATAAGGGTAAGAGCTAGGTGGGAAAGAGATGTGGGCAATCTCACATTGGAACAATGGGTGAGAATTACAAAAGACATCCCCCGCTTGTCAACAAGTCCAGCATATAGAATTACTCAAATGTATATATTGTATAGAGCTTATTACTCCCCTCACAGAGTGTCAATATTTAATAAAAATGGGAGCCCCTAATGTCCAAAATGTAAACTAACTATAGGGAATTTTTTCCATGTGCTATGGGAATGTGGAAAGATTGAAAAAATATTGGAGAATGGTGTGTATGTATACTTGGTGACTTGCAGGGATTGCATTTAAAGGGACCTAAAAAAAACGAGGCTATAATGAAGCTGCTGTATTTTTCTAGGAAAGTAATAATGACCAAGTGGATAGGAGTTGAAGCTCCTAATATTGTAGAATGGGAATTCGGCCCTGCAATTTGAGTGTATAGTTAATAAAAAACATCAAATCTTTGAAATTTGGTACCCATGCACCTCGGTACACGGTGAATATGGAATAGTGAGAGATTAGGGGGGGGGATATTTATTTATTTTATTTTTTTCTCTTTGTGTCCTTGAACCCATTAAGTTTATATTGGGAAATGTCTCTCAATTATTCAATGACTCTGTAAGGGAGCGCTGGTGGCTAGCAATCCCGCGACTCTGATTAATTCAGATTGGATGAGATTAAAGACCCTTTTACAACGGCCGACACTCGGCCGATGCAGCGAGCGCCTATCAACGAGATATCGTTGATCGGCGCTCGCTTGCTCCTGTCCCACGGAGCTATGGATGGGAACGAGCGGTGGTTACTCCTATCGCTCGTCCCCATACATTGTTATCATGTCGGCAGCATGTCTCTGTTTACACAGGGAGATGTGCTGCCGACAACGATAATGTTTTACTTTTTTAAAACGATACGATAAGCAGATTGTTGAGCGTTTGCTTGTTCACCTTCTGATCGCTGCCCTTTTTACACAGGGCAACTATCGGTAACGAGCGTAATATGAACACTCGTCTGCCCCATATTTGTCCTGTGCAAAAAACCCTTAAGTCTATAGGGAATGGATAGTTAGATTTTATTCAATAAGCTACTCAGAAGAAAGATAAATTTAAGATATTGGAAGACTAAAGTTTATTAACATTATAGGAGTGGTGAGGTTGAACTGGCCATTGGCGCGTCCTATTGCTATGTTTCTGATGAGAAAGTTACAAATATTGTTGTATGTGGAATTCAAATATGTGATTTTCTACAATTGTCTTGTAAGACCTTGATGTATATGTATCTTGTTTTCTATTTCTGTGACTCATAAGACACTATAGTCCTGCTGTGCTGGACTTATTGGAATTGGATTTTATAGGTTAATATTAAGAGTTCAAGGAGGGAGGGAGGGTAGGGATAAAATGTGTTTTTTTGTATTCTCTTTGAAAAATTGCTAATAAAAGAAACTATTTAAAATAAAATATATATATATATATAAAGTTGTAAATAAATGTATCCGTTCATGGCATTAAAAATAAATGTGACAAAAAAATGAAGACAAAAACCTACCCATATTAGGTATCTACACAACCATAATAACCTGAAGAATTAATTTAACTGATTATTTACCGTGAAACATGAACGGGATAAAAATCAAACTAAAAAGCAATGCTGAAAGTCGCCTTTTCCTATATTCAAAAATAAATGATATAGCTTACAAAATAAATTTTTCCTACCCGCAGACCACGCACAAAAAAATTTACATTTCTCCCTCATAAATTAAGGCCTCGTATAGCCTTGTCAATGAGAAAAAGAAAAAAATTATGGCTGCTCATTAACCCTTTCCCGCCGCAGCCCTTTTTCAGATTTTCATTTTCGTTTATTCCTCCCCACCTTCCAAAAGCCATAACTTCTTTATTTTTCCGTCGATATAATCCTATGAGGGCTTGATTTTTGTGGGACAAGTTGTAGTTTTTCGTAGCACTATTTTGCCATATAATGTACTAGGAAACGGGAAAAAAATTATTTGTGGTGTAGAAAATGAAAAAAACAGCGATTCCGCCATGGTTTTTTGCGTGCCGTTTTTACGGAATTCACTGTGCAATTAAAACAACATGTTAACGTTATTTTGTGGGTCAATACAAGAAAATTTATTTTGTGTCGCCAAATTCCGAGAGCCATAACTTTTTTATTTTTCCGTCGATTAAGTGGTATGAGGGCTTACTTTTTGCGGGATAAGCTGTAGTTTTTTATTAATTCCATTTTGGTGTACATGCAACGTTTTGATCACTTTTTATTTCATTTTTTGTTGGAGATTAGGTGACCAAAAAATAGAGATTCTGGCGTTTACAATTTATTTATTTTTACGGCGTTCAACGTGCGGGTTAAGTAATGATATATTGTAAAACTTCAGACTTTTACGGACGCGGCTATACCAATTATTTTTATTTTACTATGCTCTAGGGGGAAAATGGGAAAAGGGCTTTTTTTTTTTACTTTTATTTTCAATTATTTTTTGTTTACATAAAAATAATACTTTATTTAACTAATTTTTACTTTTTTTATTAGTCCCCCTAGGGGACTAATGTATTGCAGTATATCGTGATTCTGACAGGCATCTATTAAGCCCCCCCCGGAGGCCTTCATTAGGCCCCAAGGCAGCCATAGTAACCATCGCCCACCGCGATTGCCTTGCGGGGGGCGCGATGAGCTGTTAGAGGGGGTCGCCCGCCTCATGCTGTGGTCGCTATTGACCGCAGCATTTAACGAGTTAAACGAGCGGGATTGCGCTCGAGCGCGATGCCGCTTGTTACTCTGAAGTGTTGGCTGTAACAAACGTGAGCCTGTTCCATACTTCCCCTACCCGACTTTGGTGTATGGATACGTCAAATGTCGGGAAGGGGGTTAATGTATCGATCCTCTCTTCCTCTGATGGAAAAGAGGTAAACTGATAGTAATGGTAGTGTGAACTTAGCCTTATTACCTCACATGTACACAAATATATAGGGAATGTCTGGGATTAGAAAAAGGGTCTGCTTTTTTCCAGAAACAACACCTATCTTGTCTATGAGATTTGTCTGGTATTCAAGTGACCGAAGCTATGTAGAAATGAGCGAATACATTGTAAACAAATTGAATTCGGTCCGAATTTCCAAAAAGTTTCAGATTCAGCAAATTCAGAAACTTTTGCTGTTTGCAGCACACGATTCGCAAAATAGCAGCCGCCGGCAGATTAGAAAGAGGAAGAGGGGAGAAGTCACTTTGGTCAAGAGGTGACCAAAAAATAGAGATTCTGGCGTTTACAATTTTTTTTTACGGCGTTCACCGTGCGGGTTAAATAATGATATATTGTAATAGTTCAGACTTTTACGGACGCGGCGATACTAATTATGTTTATTTTATTTTTTTACTATGCTCTAGGGGGAAAATGGGAAAAGGGGGGTTTTCTGAACCTTTAATTTTTTTATTTTTTTACATAAAAAAAAACTTTATTTAACTCATTTTTACTTTTTTTATTAGTCCCCCTAGTGGACTTCAACCAGCGATGCCGCTCGTTACTCTGAAGTTTTGGCTGTAACATACAGCCGACACGGGCATCATATGGAGCATGTTCACTCCGTGAGCTCGTTCCATACTTCCCCTACCCGACTTTGGCGTATGGATACGTCAAACGTCGGGAAGGGGTTAAAGCCTTTAAAGCAGTCAACTTATAATCATCAAAGACAGGATTACAATGAAAGGTAACACCTCTATTATACAGTTAGAGACAGGTAACATAGGATCCACCACAGACAATAGGTGATAGACACAGCTCTTCTCCTCCCTGCACAGTGACGTCTGCAGAGGTCACAGAGCATGTCCACAACACTCTCCCATATATGTCAATGGATCACCTCCAATCTAAAAGTTCCCATGGTCCATGTGGCTGCTGTAAAACATATCTCTGAGTGTTGTTAACAGAGCAGAGCAGGATTGCCGCCTCCATAGTCATGTACAGAAAATAGAATTTAAAAAAAATCTACATCCAGATAAGAAAACAGATTAGAAAAAATCTTTCACTATCTGGTTTTAATTAGTGAAAATAAATATAGGTGTTACATTCCCTTTAAAGAAAACTTTTTAAAACAATTACTTACCAGAAAAGCCTTGAGGACTACTATGAGAGTCAGTGGTGTAAATGATCGATTAACTAAAAAGACAAACAGTTCAGTATTAACAGTTGAAATAACTAGAGGAGAATTTGGCTGCTTTTCCATCCTTGTTAATTATTATCCAGCCATTCAATGAACACAATAGAAGTATTCATCAGTAGCTCGGCCATATTTGTACAGCATATTTTTACAGTTATGAAGTTTATAGATGACGTTAGGCTGTTTTCATCTTGCAAATGGATTCAGTCTGCTAAAAGAAGAAGTACTGATTTCACAATGGCAATAAAAACCAGATCAAGCGCTCAAGAAAACTAGACACAAGACATCTTATGTTATTGGCATAATGCTATTATCAGCTTTCAATAAACCCTAAAACACGAAATCCTGCACTGTAGTTGCATGACAAATGGATGTACCCTGCTAAATGAATTTAGTGTAAGGGAAAGTGCACGTTTCACTGTAAAACTGAGTAATCAGCATGACATGTAGGTTAAATGTTAAGAAACAATGTTTAGCTAATCGATTTGTGCACAACTAGACTAGGAGCTTCTAATAGATCTGCAATCTGTGGCGTACAGTGGTACTGTAGCAGCCATAGAGGCTGCTACACGGCCCGCGGAATGAGGGGTCCTGTGCCGCCATCGGGCCCCCCCATTCCCAGTGGTGCCGCAGCGACGCCACATTCAATAGCATCTGCATCCTTAGGATGCAGATACTATTGAACGCTATGGCATTGCAGGGAGGTAGCTCCCTACTCTGCCATTTACAAGACTACAAGCCACGTTCGGCCTGCAGCCTATCAGCCGCAGTGACGGGATCCATGCGCAGGCTGGCGTGATGATGTCACTGGATCACACCGGCCTATGTAAGGATCCCGTTGGCATCGACTCGCTCCATTTGTTGCGGGAACGGGGCCTAGCTGAGTATGAAGTTATTTTGTTTTATTTGTCTGGGGGTCATTATATGGCGCTATCTACAGGAGGGGAGTTGCTATATGGTGCTATCTACAGGAGGGGTTCGCTATATGATGCTATCTACAGGATGGGGGGCTGTATGGCGCTATCTACAGGTGGAGCTTTATGGCGCTATCTACAGGGGAGGGTGTATGGCGGTATCTACAGAGGGGCTGTATGGCGATATCTACATGGTGTATCACAGAGAAGGGCTGTATGGCGATATCTACAAGGGGGCTGTATGGCACTATCTACAGGGGGCTGCATGGCACTATCTAGAGAGGGGGCTGTATGACGATATCTACAGGGGGCTTTATGGCACTATCTACAGGAGCTGTATGCCGCTATCTACAGGGGGAGCTGTATGGCGCTATCTACAGGGGGAGCTGTATGGCGCTATCTGCAGAGGGGCTTTATGGCGATATCTGCAGGGGGGCTGTATGGCACTATCTACAAAGGGGAGGTGGGGGCGCTATCTACAAGTGGGATGTGACACTGTCTACAGGAGGGTCTGTATAGCAGTCTTCAGTGTGGCTGTATGGCACAATCTACAGGGGGCTGTATGGCACTATCTACAGAAGGGCACTATCTACAAGGGGCACTATCTAGAAGGGGGGCTGTGTGTGGCATCTAGGGGAAAGGTGGGCCCAAAAGTTTGCTATGGGGCCCAGTCTTTCCTAGTTACAACCCTGTCTCCAATGTGGAATTTCAACTTCCCACAACTTTGAGAATATGGTTTAGTCTAGGGCTACTCGGCAACTTTGGCCGTGACACAGGTTGCGCGGCCAAAGATCGCTGTGTGACCCTGTGTACATCACATGTGATTAAAGTCACTGTGGCAGCGTTGCGACTTACATATTCCCGCGACCCAACAGTGGGAAGATATTCAAACCTGCTGGATTTATAGCAACTGTTGGGTCCTTTTCTAATTTATAGAAGCTATGCACGAGACTCTTCAGACATGTATGTTGCCTCGGGAAATGTACCATCGAGCTTGCTCTAAATATCTTTGTGCTCGATCGCAGATCAGGCAGGACAACTAAATGATAGTGAAACTTTCAGTTGTACTTTCCCTCTTACTATATTATTTAGAAAGTAGTCATTTCATAAACTGTTTCATAATAAACTTTTTTGTGGTCTGATACTGTTTATTTGATCTGGACTACAGATTCCCAGTTACTCCAAAGAGTTAACTAAGAGATGAAGTAAGAAAGTAAGGTACTCCTCATTGATAAATTGACATTAAATTGCTTACTTAAAGGGGTTGTCCGGGCATGGACAACTGATGACCTATCCACAGGATAGGTCATCAGTATATGATCGGTGGGGGCCCGACAATCAAACCCTGCACCAATCAGCTGCTCTGGCTAGTATATGCAGAGTTTGGAGCCGGAAGATTCACTTGAATAGGAGCAGAGGTGCAGTACTACAGCTCGGTCGCTATTCTGGACTGGAGCCAGGTGCTTCCGGCATGGACATTCAGGGCCTGCAGGCAGCTGGAGCAGCTGATTGGTGCAGGGTCCGGGTGTCAGACCCCCACCGATCATATACTGATGGCATATCCTGTGGATACCCCATCAGTTGTCCGTGCCCGGACAAACCCTTTAACTGATATAAACACATATCTATTTTTGACTATAAGCTTATTTTAGCAGAAGAGAATGAAATCCCCGTCGGTAAAATGGTGTATACTGATAACGGGCATCAGGACTCTCTACAGGTACAAGTTTACCATTCATTTCAATATGCTTCTTGACATTGACCCACAGAAAATAAATTACAGAACTCTCCCTGTTACCACAGCACGTTTGCTTTTGCTAAACTGGCTGTGTCAACAAAATGTGGCCTGAGTTTTAAGATATTTCTGCCTCTAGTTACATAATATAAAACTATGTGACATTACCGTTACATCAAGTTATGCAATTGTTATGACTTCCTCTCATATAAAAACTGACTTCAATAGAAGCTATATATAGATATGTCGTCTGTCCTGGAGGACAGCTAAAGTCCTCTGGAATTAATGAATAACCTTTAAGTTTTAATGGATAATATGTCATTCTTAATTTTTCCATCAGTGATGCTGCAGTGAAGATCAGCATGTACATTGCCGTCATTTTAATAAAAGCAGCTTGTATTACAGGGAGTCTAACAGTTTGAAAAGAGCTGTTCGAACAGGGAATCTCCATTAAAAATGTAGAAGAATTGAGAAAAAGAAGAATTTAAAAAAGAAAGGAGGTTAAAGAGGCTCTGTCACCACATTATAAGTGCCCCATCTCCTACATAATATGATCGGCGCTGTAATGTAGATAACACCACTGTTCTTTATTTTGAAAAACGATCATTTTTTTAGGAAGCCATGAGCAATTTTAGATTTATGCTAATTGCTTTCTTAATGCCCAACCGGGCATTTTTTTACTTTTGACCTAATCGGTGTGGTAAAGAGGAGTGTATGACGCTGACCAATCAGCGTCATACACTTCTCTCCATTCATATCCATTTGTACTCAGTACAGCGTGACCTAGCGAGATCATGCTGTGCTGTCACATACACCCACATTAACTTTACCGAATTGTCTTGACAGTGAATAGACATCACCTCCAGCCAGGACACGATGTCTATTCCCACTCCAGACACTTCTGTAAAGTTTATGTGGGACTTAATCGCTGCGCAGCATGATCTCGCAAGATCACGCTATAAATGACAGCAGTAGCGTGATCTCGCTACTTGTAAATAGACATCGCGTCCTGGCTGGAGGTGATGTCTATTCACTGTCAAGACACTTAAGTAAAGTTAATGTGAGTGTATGTGACAGCACAGCTAGATCAAGTTGTGCTGAGTACAAATGGATATGAATGGAGAGAAGTGTCTGACGATGATTGGTCAGCGTCATACACTTCTCTTTACAACGCCCACTTGGTGAAAAGTTAAAAAACGCCCAGTTGTCTATTAAGAAACTAATTAGCATAAATCTAAAATTGCTCATAACTTCCTAAAAAATTATCGTTTTTAAAAATAAAAAACAGTGTTGTTATCTACATTACAGCGCCGATCACATTATGTAGGAGAGAGGGCACTTATAATGTGATGACAGAGCCTCTTTAATCTCGCAGAGTAAAATGTACATGCTTTTCTTTTACCACTTTTTGAAAGTCTATAGTCAATTTTCTGCTTCTATTGTATATCTAGTCTAAGAGGGGGATTACTAAACACTATATAATTATTGTATTACTTATGATTATTTAATATACTTCCCGTTGTACTGAAACGCTTTTCTAGCTTCGGAAATCTATTTTAGACTTTCTTAGGGTATGTTCACACGCAGTGCTTTCAGGCGTATTTCGAGGCATAAACGCCTCAAAATACGCCTGAAATACGCTACTGATATGCAGAGAAACACATTTTCATTGAAATCAATGTAAAAAACTGCGTTTAGTTCAGACGGGGCGTTTTTTTATGCCGCTGTTTTAAAAACATTGCGTAAAAAAACACTGTGTAAAAAGAAGGAACATGTCACTTATTTTTTTTATAAATTCTTTTATTTTTTCATTTTCAATAACACACATAGAAAATAAGGTGCCTACATGAGAAGCACAAACATCGGCGCACAGGCCAATATATGCAGTTACAGTAAATGCGAAAAACATATCGAGCAACTAAAAGCGTTACCAGGAAAACCAACCTATGCATCCTGAAACCAGCAGCCATGCACAGCGACCTGTAAGCAACAGGACATAAAGAGAGAGAGAAGTAAAAGAAGAGGGGAAGCTGAGGGAAAAGAGGAAGGATAGGGAACTGACATAACGCACCAGGCCCGAAGAAATAAAATCAAGAGGAAATAATGGTCCTAAACTCCACAGAAGGTTGAAATCTAATCCAATGCTGCCAAGTTTTAAGGAATTTAGCATGGGTCCCTCTCATAGATGCAGTGAGATCCTCCATTCTCATAATCTCCTGGATCTTGCTGAACCACACACCAATCGACGGAGGACAAGATTGTCTCCACAGCGCAGGAACGCATGCTCTAGCTGCATTCACCAGATGGCGAACCACTGAGAGCCTGTACGTAGATAAAGGAATATCACACAGATGGAGCAGGAAGAAGGCCAGGGAACATGGAAGGGGAAAATCCGTAAATTTGGAAGAGATGCACCACACTTCCGACCAGAAATCTGTCAACTGCGGGCTTTCCCAAAAGATGTGTAAAATTATGCCCACATGGTCTCCACATCTCCAACACAACGGTGAAACCGCAGGTATTAATTTATGCAATCTGGAAGGCACTCTATACCAGCGCGACAAAATCTTAAATCCCGCCTCCTGGAAACTGCTAGCCATGGAGGATTTATGTGTCATTGTAAACAAACGATCCTTATGTTCCACAGTAAATGTTAGACCCAGGTCCCTCTCCTAACTAAGCAAATAGGAAGGTGTGGAAAGATTGGATGGAGAAATCAGAAGGGCATAAAGTTGGGACAGCGAATGACGCACTGTGCCCGTGCCAGTGCAAAGAAGCTCAAAGGGGGAACTATCCCGAGTGTATACCAACGGGTTAGGTAAGGACGTGAGGAAATGTCTCAACTGAGTAACCTGCCAGAAGGTAAGGGAGTGAGGGTCTGTTAGAGATGCTAACTGTTGGCAAACATCCAATTCCCACCCTGTATGAAATGAGCCACATGTCCCCTACCTGCCCTCAGCCAATGCTGGAAGGGACCCCGTTCTTGTCCAGGGGGGATCGCAGGATTGCCCAGAATAAGAAACAAGGGGAAAGGAGACGGTAAGGTCTCCTTCCGATGAAAGAGCCGGGACGCAACTGCTAAGGTGGGCCCAATAGTCGGGTGTGTCCGCGCCAATAGGGGAATGTGTTTGCCCAACCAAGGCAGCGCCTGCAGTGGGACAGCAAAGAAGGTCTGTTCCATAGACACCCACTGTTTAACCTCAGTATGTCTAAACCAGTCCAAAATTTGCGATAAGTGTGAGGCTTGATGGTAGGAGACAAAATCCGGGAGGCCAACACCGCCCTCACACTTAGCATGAAAAAAAAAAAACGGGCAATACGAGCTAGTTTCCCCACCCATATGAATCTATGAAGTATGGACAGCAGGGCCTGAAAAAAGGGGCGTGGAATTTGGACGGGCAGGGCTTGGAAGAGGTACAAAATCCACAGCAAAATATTAATTTTAAATATTGCACACCGACCAAACCAGGTAAAGGTGCCCGTCGTCCAGGAGTCCAAATCGCTCTTTATGCATTGAAGAAGCGGAGGGTAGTTCACCACATAAAGGCGAGACAGATCACTAGAAAGCCGGACCCCCAAATATTTGAGCGAATCCCTGGCCCATTTAAAGGAGAAGGACTCAGACAGGTCCTCCACCAGAGACTATGACAACGAGATATTGAGAGCCTTCAACTTCTGGTAGTTAATCTTGAAATTGGACAATATCGAGTATCTTCTCAACTCCGCCAACAGATTGGGCAAGGAAATCCTGGGTGCAGTAAGAAAAAAGAGCAGGTCATCCGCATATGCTGCAACCTTATGGGACCTCTCTCCCAAGGAAACGCCAGCTATTTCCAGATTGGAGAGAACATGGCACAAGAAGGGATCCAAGCATAAAATGAAAATTAAAGGTGACAAGAGATAACCTTGCCTAGTACCGTTGGAGATAGCGAGCGAGTTGGAGAAGTGACCATTAACCTTAACCCGAGCCGAGGGGGAGGAGTTGAGACTCGAAATCCATTGCATCATATGGGTGCCAAATCCAATATACCGTAAGGTGCCCAGCATGAAGTCCCAGTTGGCCCTGTCAAAGGCCTTCTCCGCGTCCGTGGACAGAAAGAACGTGGGCAAAACCGAGGCAGCAGCTTGATATATTAAATTATTAGCCCTTGTGGTATTATCACGAGCTTCCCTAAGAGGCATAAAACCTACCTGATCATTATGAATAACAGTTTGTAGAAGCAGGGTCATCCTTTATGGCAAAATTTTTGCAAACAACTTTATATCTACTTTAGATCTACGTCTAACAATGATATAGGACGGTAATTTTGGCACAGGGAAGGGTCCTTCCCCTCCTTAGGTATCACCGTAATGTAAGCCCACAGAGTATCTTGGGGAAGGGAACCCCCCTCAGTAAGTGAGTTGAAGGCGCGTAGGAAATGGGGGGAAAGCAGGTCCGAACAGGCCTTATAGTATTGCAAAGGGAGGCCATCAGGGCCCGGCGCCTTCCCCACTGGTGAGTCCTTTAATGCCCACAACAACTCCTCTTGGGAAATAGGAGCCGCTAGAGCAGCAATAGCCTCCTGGGGGATACATTTCATCCCAGAGGTCCAAAGATAGAACTCAATCCTCTCCAAGTGGCTCCTCCCATTGGGAGATGAAGAGGCCCGAGGAAGATTATAGAGAGAGTGGTAGTAGGCATGGAAGGCCTCCGAGATGTCATGGGGAAGTTGCAAACGCCCATTGTGGGAAGCGTGAATATGAGGGACATATTTACGAGAACGAGTTTTCCTAAGTGCCCGCACAAGGGTCCTTTGTTATTGAATTCATAAAAATTACGTCTGCATTTAGCTAAGGAAGCCCTCGCCTTAGAAAGGCAGAGCGAGCGAACCTGAACCCTCAGCTGCCCCAGCTCCGCCCCAACATCCCAGTCCAGGGAGACCTTATGGGACTGTTCCAACAGATGTATTCGAGACAAGAGATCCAGCAAGTGTGCAGCCCACTCCCTCTTTAGTTTAGAACCAATGCAAATGAAGGAACCACGAACTACACACTTATGAGCCTCCCAAATGCAGAGAGGGTCAACATCCGGAGAGACATTTGTGGCAAAATACTCTTAGAAGTCCCTGCGTATATCCATCACTACCGTCGAGTCCTGCAGGAATGAAGGTGGACCGTTGGAAGGAAGAGAGTAAGTGTGATAAGAGCATGATCAGAAAAGGTAATATAATCTATGGAAGCTGACGTGAAGCCGGAAAGATGAGTATGACATAGAAAGAAATAGTCTATTCTGGAGTAAGAGTTATGGGGGGCCGAAAAGAAAGTATAGTCTATAATCGACGCGTACATGAGCCACCACACATCAATTAATTGATGCTCATGTAACAACCGACGAATGCGACGATGGGCAGACGAAGATAAGGGCGAGTGCCTTCGTGAGGAGTCTAAAGTGGGGTCTATGGGGACATTCAAGTCACCACCCAATATTAGAGTACCTTCCAGAAAGTCACAGAACTCCACCAGGACCCTTTCTAGAAAGGCAACCTGACCAGAGTTAGGGAGGTAATACGAGGCCAGTATGAACAGAGTGTTAGCCAGCCTACCTTTCACGAAAAGATACCTTCCTGCTCCATCCGTGCGAGTCTCCACATGTTCCCAAAGGAGAGAGCGTGAAATCAGGATGGAGACCCCTTTAGTCTTAGAATCTGGGGACACGCTATGATACCCATCCGTGTAATGTGAATCCGTGAGCTTCGGTATACTATCAGCCCGGAAGTGGGTCTCCTGGAGGAAGGCCACTTGCGCTTTTTTCTTCCAGAGAAGACAGAGAATGGAGGACCTCTTTTCAGGGGTGTTCAAACCCTGCGCATTCAGGGAAACAATGGAAATGTTAGACATAATGGGGGAAAATGTAGAAGACAGAGAGGGGAAATGAAGGAGACCAAGAAAGAAAAGGTGGTCCCCTTAGAAGAGACAGAAGTAACAGAACAATGGAACAAGACCGCCCCACTAAAAGCAGAGTACAAAACCCCTCAACCACTCGTCGTGTGCTATGTCACACTCGGGAAGGAAAAACACCCTCCGACCACGAGACAGTAACACGGGACCCTAATGGGGAACGAAGAATGACAGCGATGCGAAAAAGCAAATCTTCAAAGAACAACAAAATATACCAGGATTAACAAATTGAGCTCAAGGATACACCGGACTCAGCCGGCTAGATACTGAATGGACTACCCGACCCACCTACTAAGCACCACCTACCTCAGTATTCCCATGTTAGGGGACTCCCAGCTGCCCAGGACAGCTCGTGAGGTGCGACCATGACGAACAACACACACAAGGACAGCGGCACAGCAGACAAAAGGAATATAGGCTAAGCATCAATGCTAAGGACTAGGTTGGGAAACCGAACCGGAAGGTATCCGGAACCCAAACCCCCCGTGACCAGCCTACCTGCCATGCTCCATCTCCCCTATGTACTCAACCAGGCCAGAGAACACCAAAAAACAAAGAATGGACATGAGAGTAGACTTCTGCAGAGACCTCCCTAACCCTGATTGGATAAACATGTGAAGGTCAAATAGAGGAACCCCCTTGCCAGCATACTGTGCAGAATACCCCATTCAGAACCACCACAATTACTGATAGCGGCACCTCTTGAAGAACACTGCAAATGGGAAATAAGCACAAGTAACATGCAAAACAACGACCGAGGCACAAATGGTAAGGGCTAGGCCGTACAGTTATAATGTTAGTCTCTGCGCGGGGAACGCCTCACTGGAGTCCGCATCTCGGCTGGACCATCTCTGGAGCGAGGCGGAATCGGACGAGCAGGATCCGGGTAGGGACTACCCCTGGGAAAGAGTCCAATCAGGCAGCTGGACTGGAGGGATCTCCAGGAACCGAAAGGCCTCCTCCAAGTCATCCGGAGATCGAACAGCAAACGAATGCCCCTGTTTGCGGAGTATGATGTGGAAGGGATGGCCCCACCTGTATGTAGCGCCTGCTGCTTTAGAAGCCTCCAGTAAAGGGTGTACAGCTCTACGCATGTAGAGAGTCAATCTGGAAACATCCGGGAAAACGGTGACTTCTGAACCATTATAGGGTAAGGCCCTCTTTCTCCCACGCTCTCCGTGCAATGTCCTCCTTCTGTTTGTAGAAGTGAACTCTGCATATAACATCCCGTGGGCGGGTGACATCTATGCACTCTATCCATCTCAATGGCCATATCTCGTGGTCTATCCAGGAGCTTGTTGAAGATATGAGTCACTGCGTCATACAGGCCTTCTGGAGGCACAGATTCAGATATGCCTCTCAATTTCAAATTGTTCCGTCTCCCCCTATTTTAAACATCATCCAGGTGTAAAGAAAAGTCCCGCATTTGGGTAGATTGAGTGTCCAGAGTCTGAGAAAGGACCGAGATGTCCGATGAATAGTTCTGGCGCTCCAATGTCGCCACACGAGCAGCCAATGAACGTATCTTCTGGGAGACTGCATCAATGGACTTATCATGCTTCTCCTCCATGCGGGAGAGACGTAAATCCAAGTCAGACTTGGTAGGCAAAGCCCGCACCATTTCCCATAACTCGGTCAAGGTCCGTTTCATAGAGGGCAGAAGACCCGGAGAAAAGACCGACAGGCGGTCCCCCTCCACCACAGAAGGGGTGAGTGGCCCCTTCAAAATGGCCGGCGTCCCCTGGCTAAGCTGCATCAAGTCCACTGGGGGAGACAGCCACTGCGCGGCAAAAGAAAGTGGCCATGCGGTCAGCGTCCTGCCGTATCACACACTGAGGAAAATCATCCGCCTGGGCCGGTGGAGCCGTTCCGGGCATGGCATCAGGGCCCAGACATACCTCCGGAGTCGCCATGTCGGGAACGTGGACCGGGGAGCAACTGCTGGTACTTGCCGGCCTGGAGGAGCAGGGAGTCGGTGAGAGCCCACGTGCTGGCAGCGTCTGACTGTGGCCTGAAGGAGGAATGGAGGAGCGCCGCGGAGATGTCCCGTTCTGCCGGGAACAAAGAAATCTGCCGATGGAAGAGGTGCAGGGAGTAGCCGAGAGACTCTTACAATGCCTCCCCTTCGTCATAGCTCACAAAAGTCACGTAAGAGAGTCCTATGGGCGATTTTCTGAAAGCCGAGTCCAGAGCCTCAAGAAGATGCGTCCTCACACCGCCATGTCAAAGCCACGCCCCCAACATGTCACTTCTTGAGCAGTTTTTGAAGGTGTTTTTCATAGGGTCAATAGCAAAACGGTTCAAAAAAGCTTCAAAAAAAGTTTTTGGATTCAAAAACGGCTAAATATCAGAGGCTGTGTTCCCTTGAAAACAGCTCTGTATTTTTCAGCTGTTTATAGATGTGCGTGTGAACATACCCTAAAGGGTATGTACCCACAGGCAGGATATGCTTTAGATTTTTTCCATCAGCGGGATCTCAAAAAATCTCAGGTAATTGAGTCACAGAAATCCTGCTGATTTAGTGTAAACCATTCAAGTCTATGGGCCAAAAATGTAGCATCTCCGTACAGTATTCAAAGCATAAATTGACATGCTGCAGATTTGAAAGTCGCCCTGCAGTTCACTTTCCACATTACTTTTCTGCATTTTTTTCCGCAGCGTGTGGCTGAGATTTGCAAAATCTTTGCTGCTACTGTAAATACTGCAGGATTTCTGCAGTGTTTACACTCTGTGGGAACCAAGCCTAAAGGTAAAGAAAAACCGAGTGCAATATATCACTAAGTATTTCTGCATAAACAGTAGCGTGATGTAGAGTAAATAGGTAAAAAATTATTAAACTAATGTATCAAACTAAAAATGAAAGGTTTAATATATCTTCCATTAAAAAACACATGACGCTAAAACGACATTTAAAAAAAACGACATAAAAAAAGACCTGTAAATACAGGTGTTGCTATGCTTTCTATATCTGTCAGATTGTTAGAAATTCGATTTAGACGTCTCTTATATTTATATATCTATTTCCGGGAATGCTTGGTAACAATCCCTATGACTGTGATTATTGCTCCATCAGGGATTGTCTCACAACTTTTTAAGACTCTTTAATAGCAATTCTGTTTAGTTATGCAGTGAAGCATCTTCAATTCCCATACTGATGTAATCTGCCTTCAGAAATCTGTAAAAACTAGTGATATCACCTATGGGAGTTATATTGCCAGTCAATAGCTAGTAATGACACAAACAGATATAACTAAGAAACTGCTAAGTAGACTTTCTAACATGTCAGAAATTGACTCAACGTAGTGTTTGTGCTGGATTACACAGATATGCTGGTGTCGGCAGTGAGGTGACTTATATTCATTATCATTCATAGTAGTGGGTGTACTATACCTTGGTGCATGATGTTCTGCATCAGCTGAGACACAGAAACGTATAATGCATACCAGTGCTGAAAAGGCTTTTTAAAAAGGATAGGGAACAATTCATATCAGTCAATCAGTGGTTGACACAGAAAAAAGGAATTTCCTTCAAAAGTGATCTGTGAAAGACTGTTTCTGCATGTAAAGATAAGTAGGGTCTTTAACATGTGGGAGTTTCTTTCTCAAGTAGATGGGGCCATTGTATTGATCCAGTATACCTAAATATGTTGTGATTTATTTGGTACTGTATCTTTAAGTGATATTGTATGGCTGTCTAGCGTTTTGGAGTTGTGGCTGTGTTGTATTCCCACTCCACTACAGTTAGCACTTGTATCTTGGATTAATCGCTCAAGATCTGATAATGATGGGAGGTGTCAAGCTACATGGAGAAGTGTGTCTGTCTGACAACGAAGACGACGAGTGCAACACTTAATGTAACGTTGATATAATCTAAGGTGAGGCAGATACTGGCTGGTGGTCACGTAAGTATTGATGACAGGATGTACAGCCCAGATGCAGTCTTAGGCTGGGTTCACACGACCTATTTTCAGATGTAAACGAGGCGTATTATGCCTCGTTTTACGTCTGAAAATAGGACTACAATACGTCGGCAAACATCTGCCCATTCATTTGAATGGGTTTGCCGACGTATTGTGCAGACGACCTGTAATTTACGCGTCGTCGTTTGACAGCTGTCAAACGACGATGCGTAAATTGACTGCCTCGGCAAAGAAGTGCAGGGCACTTCTTTGCAACGTAATTTGAGCCGTTCTTCATTGAACTCAATGAAGAGCAGCTCAAGATATACGAGCGTCACAGACGCCTCGTATATTACGAGGAGGAGCTTTTACGGCTGAAACGACACAGCTGTTTTCTTCTGAAAACAGGCTGTCATTTCAGCCGTAAAAGCCAGCTAGCGTGTGAACATACCCTAAGGCTGCGTTTATTAGGCTCTGTAATAGCGCTGTGTTGTCTATAAAACAGCAGTGAGCCCGCCAAACTTGGTTCAGTGTTGGGAAAGAGCTAGGAGTGACTTGAACGGCATGTTGTGAATAAAAGACATGAAGGTACAAGTCACAATTCAAATAAACTAAAATTTAAATAAATAAGGCACAGAAAACAGATATGTGAATAAAAAGACCGCAATGTTTTTATTAAGGTTTACCAAAATTAATCAATAATAATAATAAATACTTTAAAAACCAAAATACTTAAAACCAATATAAGGCCCTGTTCACACAGAGTTTTTTTACTCGTTTTTTGGCGCGGAAACCGCTCCGCAAAACTCGTCAAAAAACGCCCGAAAATTCCTCCCATTGATTTCAATGGGAGGCGGAGGCGGTTTTTTAACACGAGCGGAAAAACCGCCTGGCGGTAAAAAGAAGCGACATGACCGATCTTGAGGCGGTTTCTGTCTCCAAAAACCCATTTCGATCAGTGGGAGAAGGAAAAAAAACACCTCGACGAGTGTTTTGACACGTTTTTGTCAAACCACTGTGCAAAAAACGCCTGGAGCAGATTTTGCAGGAGGAATTTTCCTCTTGCAAAATACTCTGTGTGAACTAGTAAACCATTTTTTATAAATTAGTCCACCCAGCAATAGCTGGGAGAGAAAAAACCCCTCTAATAAAAAATTGCGACAGTCAGGGAGGCATAAAATTCTTAGGGAGGAATAAAATTCTTGGGGTGGGCGCTGGTCACAGGACCGTTAAGGAACTGGCACCGGACCTCCGAGACCGTGGCTTTATAAAGGAGTATCTTCCCACCGAATAATCTGAGCTGGCAATCAAATTCAAATCCTGGTGCCGGCCGTTCTCCGCAGCTACCAATCAGGTGCAGACTCCTGGTGATGGGCAGATTATCGGAAACTTCCAGAAGCCGACAGGTAAGTACCACCTGAAACAAAAAGAGGGGGGGGGAACCAACACAAAACACCTAAAAACAGAATTTAATTAACAAAACTATACCAAATATCAAGAATAATTTAAATCTGCCTGTATCATCATGTGTCCCCCAAGCAATACTTCTCTGGGGGGCCCCTTTCAGGAGAGTGTGGTGGCTTTTTGAGGCAGTGAGTGTTTTGCCATTTCCGTTGCTGCAGTGGACTAGACTAGAGAAGCACTGAGTCTGAGGAAAGGACTGGAACAAAGGCATCATATGAGGACTGGTGGTAACTGGGCTAGTCTGTATCTGTACTAGGGCCAGTAGCTGCAGGAGAGTCTCAGAGATCAAGCAATAAGAAAAGGACTTACGAAAAGTGCCAGTTCTCATACAACAGGTCTAAAGTGCCTCCTTAGTTAGCAGTCAGCCACAACCGATTAAAGGGGTGATAGACTTGAACTACGCAGATGGAGCTGTTATCTTGAGGCCTAATAGGCCCACACAGACAACCCTTTGTATCAAGGGAGGGGTACCCTTGGCCCCATGTGTGCCGGGAACAACAAGCCAGTTATTTTGCTAGCCTACTCCATCTGTATATAGTTGTAACCAGGACCGGCGTCAACACCCGGTGAACCCGGGCGAGTGCCGGGGCCCACTGCTCTTGTAGGGGCCCACTCGGCCGCCGGGTGCTTTACGTCGCCCACCTGCTTAAATTGAGTATAGCCGTCCATGGTAGATGGCAGAGAGGAGCAGATAAAAATAATTAAAAAAAACTCACATAACACGTTCCCACGATGAGCTGGACGGTCCCGTCACTGCCTTCTAGCTCGTACTTGGCGCTGCTCGCATGCACAACAACAATGCATTGCGGCGCAGATGATGTAATCATGTCACGCTGACGTTATTACGTCATCTGCGCCCACCTCTTTGTTATTGTAAATGCGAGCAGCGCCAAGTACCAATAAGAAGGCAGTGACTGGACCGTTCAGCTCGTCGTGGGAACTTGTTAGGTGAGTTTTTTAAATTATTTTTATTGGAGCAAGGGCACCAAACTGGGTGATTAGCTTTTATATGGGAGCACAGACAATGGACTAACTTCTATATGGTAGCATGTATGTATGTATGGCTATGTATGAAACTGTCTGATGGGCCCTGTGTCTAAGCCTACCACATGTTAGGCTTAGATACAGGGCCCCAGCAGACAGTAATCTTATACAGTATAAGATTACTGTCTGCTGGGGCCCTGTATCTAAGCCTATCTTGTGGTAGGCTTAGATACATGGTCTAACAGACAGTATCACACAGGGCCCTGTATCTAAGCCTACCACATGTGTTACAATTTTTTTTGTGTGTTTGTGTTTTTTTACAGGTTCGGTCATTGGACTACGTCGGATTCGAGGACTACTTCGATGACGGCTTTTTTTACTTTCAATAAAATGGTTAATGAGGGTTGTGTGGGGCGTTTTATTTCAATAAAGTATTTTTTCTATGTCTTTGTATTTTCTTTTAAACTTTTATTGCTACCGCTTTAGTAATGGCCGCTGGCTGATTGACAGTATCCATTACTAAGGCGGGGCTTAATATTAGCCAGTAAAAAGGCTAACACTAAGCCCCATTATTAACCCGGTACCGACCACCATCGGGAAGAGCCAGGTACGATCCAGTACCCAACCATCTGTAGCGATGGTCGGGCATTGGGGCGACCGCAGGCTGGTATTCTTAGGCTGGGGAAGCCCAAAAATTGTGGTCCTTCCCAACCTGGTAATGCTAGCCTGCTGCTGCTGCTTCTGCTGTGTTGTATCTCGCTGTTTATGAAAAATGGGGGCGACCCCACGTCATTTTTTTTCTATTATTTTTTATTTTATTTTTTTAAATGGATAAAACGATGTGGGGTTCCCCCAATTTTTCATAACCAGCCAGATACAACACAGCAGCAGCAGCCTAGAATTATCAGGGTGGGAAGGGCCACTGTTTTTGGCTTTCCCAGTCTAATAACACCAGCCTGCGGCCACCCCAGTTCCCGACCATCGCTACAGCTGGTCGGGTACTGGATCGTACTCGGCTCTTCCCGGCAACCCTGATGGCAGTGGGTACCGGGATAATAATGGGGGTTAGTGTTATCCTCTGCTCCGGCTAACACTAAGCCCGCCTTAGTAATGGACACTGTCAATCAGCCAGCGGCCATTACTAAGGCAGTAGTAATAAAGTTTAAAAAAATATAAGGACATGGAAGAAATATATTATTGAAATAAAATCCCCCACACAACCCTCGTTAACCATTTTATTGAGAATAAAAAAACGCTGTCATCAAAGTAGTCCTCGAATCTGAAGTAGCCCAACAACTGAACCTGTAAAAAAACAAAAACACAAAAAAAATTTGTAACGCATGAAAAAAGCAAAACAAATCTTAGACTTACCTTTCCTGGGTAAAGCGCAGGAGCCTACAATATATATAAGCCTATAATGTGTGATACTGTCTGCTGAGCCACCGTATCTAATCCTATCCATAGCTATAGGGTCAGTGTGCTACAGGTATGATGTCTCATATATATATATATATATATATAAATATATATATATATAAATATATATATACATACATATACACACACGCATGTACACACACACACACACACACACACACTGGGGCGTAGCTAAAGTCTCATGGGCCCCGATGGCAAAAGTTCTTATTGCCCCCCCCCCCCCCCCCGCAAACTTCTCATGGTCGACGGTCTGCAGCCTTCAGCTGCATCGTTGGGTCTTCTAAGTGACCCAACGATTCAGCACTAGAAGCCAGGGGCGTCACTAAGGTCTTAAAATGTCAGGGGAAATAGCCCCAATACATGTGTCCACCCAAAAAAAATGTGTGTGTGTGTGTATAGGAGACAGCATAGCATATCTATAGCACTACGACCCTATAAACTATGGATAGGATTAGATACATTGGCTCAGCAGACAGTATCACACATAATAGGATTAGATACAGTGGCCCAGCAGACAGTATCACACATGATAGGATTAGATACAGTGGCTCAGCAGACCGTATCACACATGATAGGATTAGATACAGTGGCTCAGCAGACCGTATCACACATGATAGGATTAGATATAAGGCCCAGCAGACAGTTTCACACATTATAGGATTAGGTACACAGCTCAGCAGACAGTATCACACATGATAGGATTAGATATAAGGCCCAGCAGACAGTTTCACACATGATGGGATTAGATACACAGCTCAGCAGACAGTATCACACATTATATGATTAGATACAGTGGCTCAGCAGTCAGTATTACACATGATAGGATTAGATATAGTAGCTTAGCAAACAGTATCACATATGATTGGATTAGATACAGTAGCTCAGCAGAGAGTATCACACATGATAGGATTAGATACAGTGGCTCAGCAGTCAGTATTACACATGATAGGATTAGAGATAGGGCCCAGCAGACAGTATCACACATGATGGTATTAGATACAGTAGCTCAGCAGACAGTATCACACATGATAGGATTAGATACAGTGGCTCAGAAGACCGTATCACACATGATAGGATTAGATATAAGGCCCAGCAGACAGTTTCACACATTATAGGATTAGATACACAGCTCAGCAGACAGTATCACACATGATAGGATTAGATATAAGGCCCAGCAGACAGTTTCACACATGATGGGATTAGATACACAGCTCAGCAGACAGTATCACACATTATATGATTAGATACAGTGGCTCAGCAGTCAGTATTACACATCATAGGATTAGATATAGTAGCTTAGCAAACAGTATCACATATGATTGGATTAGATACAGTAGCTCAGCAGAGAGTATCACACATGATAGGATTAGATACAGTGGCTCAGCAGTCAGTATTACACATGATAGGATTAGAGATAGGGCCCAGCAGACAGTATCACACATGATGGTATTAGATACAGTAGCTCAGCAGACAGTATCACACATGATAGGATTAGATACAGTGGCTCGGCAGACAGTATCACACATGATTGGATTAGATATAGGGCCCAGCTCGCTGACATTGCGGCTCCAGCGCTGGACCCAGGAAAGGTAAGAATAATAATTGTTTTGCTTCTTTATGTGTTACTAATTATTTTTTTGTGTTTGTGTTTTTTTACAAGATCGGTTGTTGGACTACTTCGAATTCCAGGACTACTTCAATGACAGCGTTTTATTTCTTATCAATAAAATGGTTAATGGGGGTTGTGTTTTTTTATTGCAATAAAATATTTTTTCTATGTGCTTGTATTTTTTTAAACTTTATTATTACCACCTTAGTAATGGCCGCTGGCTGATTAACAACGTCCATTACTAAGGCAGGGCTTAATGTGCAGGTGCAGAGGCTAAGGCTGGGTTCACACTACCTATTTTCAGACGTAAACGAGGCGTATTTACGTTTGAAAATAGGGCTACAATACGTCGGCAAACATCTGCCCATTCATTTGAATGGGTTTGCCGACGTATTGTGCAGACGACCTGTAATTTACGCGTCGTCGTTTGACAGCTGTCAAACGACGACGCGTAAATGGACAGCCTCGGCAAAGATGTGCAGGACACTTCTTTGCCACGTAATTTGAGCTGTTCTTCATTGAACTCAATGAAGCACAGCTCAAGATTTACGAGCGTCTCAGACGGCTCGCAAAATGCGAGGAGGAGCATTTACGTGTGAAACGAGGTAGCTGTAAACAGTCTGTCTTTTCACACGTAAATGCCTCTCATCATGTGCACATACCCTAACACTAACCCCCATTATTACCCCGGTACCCACCGCCACCAGGGGTACTGGGAAGGGCCGGGTACGAACCAGTACCCGACCACCTGTAGTGACGGTCAGGCATCGGGGCGGCCACAGTATTAGGCTCGGGAAGGCCAAAAACAGTGGCCCTTCCCACCCTGGTAATGCTGACTGCTGTTGCTGTGTTGTATCTGTCTGGTTATGAAAATTGGGGGGACCCCACATCGTTCTTTCCAATTATTTATTTATTTTTAAATGACGTGTTGTCCCCCCCCCCCCCCCATTTTTCATAACCTGCAAGATACAATAAAGCAGCAGCAGGCAGCATTACCAGGATGGGAAGGGCCGCTGTTTCAGATGGTCAAGTACTGGATCGTGCCCGGCTCTTCCCAGCACCCCTGGTGGCGGTGGGTACCGGGCTAATAAAGGGGGTTAGTATTAGCCTCTGCACCGGCTAACACTAAGCCCTGCCTTAGCAATGGACGCTGTCAATGAGCCGGCGGCCATTACTAAGGCGGTAGTAATATAGTTTAAAAAAAAACACAAAGACATAGAAAAAATATTTTATTGAAATGTAAAAAAAAACACACAACCCTCATTAACCATTTTATTGATAATAAAAAAAGCCGTCATCGAAGTAGTCCTGGAATCCGACGTAGTCCAACAACCGAACCTGTAAGAAAACACACAAAAAACCGATTAGTAACACATGTGTTAGGCTTAGATACATGGCCCATGTGTGATACTGTCTGTGGGACCCTGTATTTAAGCCTACCACAAGGTAGGCTTAGATACAGGGTCCAGCAGACAGTAATCTTATACAGTATAAGATTACTGTCTGCTGGGGCCCTGTATCTAAACCTACCGTGTGGAAGGCTTAAATACAGGGCCCATCAGACAGGATCACACATGGGCCATGTATCTAAGCCTACCATGTGATTGGTATAGATACAGGGCCCAGCAGACAGCATCACACAATCTGTGATCCTGTCTCATGGGCCCTCTAAGACTGCTACATCGTAGGCTTAAAGGGGTTGCCCAGTCCCTAAACATTAATGGCCTATCCTCAGGATAGGCCATCACTAGCTGATGTGTCGGGGCCTGACTCCCGGGAGCACGCCTCAGCTATTTTGAGGGGGCCGCAGCACTCGTACAAGAGCTGCTTCCCCTTCATTTCCCTCACTTGCTCACTGTGAGTCGCCGACACGGATTCACAGTGTGAGGAAGTGACCGGAATGAAGGGGAAGCAGCTCTCGTACGAGTGCTGCGGGCCCTTCAAAACAGCTAATTGGCCGGCTCCCGGGAGTCGGACACCGCCAATCAGCTTCAGCAGACTGGGATATTAATCTTACCCTCCTCTTCAGTCGCGGCGGAAGTTCTGTCCTAACTCTATCCACGATGACGATGTTGTGCGCGGCGCATAGAGTTGTGACGTCATGCGCTGCGCACAGTGCTGTGACGTCAGGACCTCCTCTTCGCTCCGGAACCAGGAAGGTGAGTACTGTCAGTTACTATAGTAACAGGGGCCTGCGGCCCGAGTTACTATAGTAACTTTTTATTGATGTGGTGCTGGGGGCCGCGGTCCCCCCTGGCTTCGTGGCCCGGTCGCAATTGCGACCGCTGCGACCCCTATAGCTACGCCATTGCACACACTTTACACACATTTTTTTGGGGGTGAACATATGTTAGTACAAGGATACTTACTGCTGGGGCCCTGTATATAAGTCTATCATGTGTGATACTGTCTGCTGGGGCCATGTATCTAAGCCTATCAAGTATGATACTGTCTGCTGAGACAATGTATCCATTTCCATAGACTCAATTGAAAAAAAGTTCCAAAAACGGCTGTGAAAGACACAGCCGAAGATCGCGAGTGGCACAAAAAACGTCCCCGTTGTGAATAGTGCCACACAGCCCCCCTGTAGATAGTGCCCGGGTGCCCCCAAACAAATAAAAAAAGAATACTCACCTAGCCCCGTTCCCGCAAAAAACAGAATTTCATAGCATCCTCAGTCCTGCAGTCTATGAGGCACCGAGACGGGATCCTAGCGTAGGCTATCCAGTGACGTCATCGCACCAGCATGCGCAGGGATCCTGTCCCCGCGTCTTAAAGGCTAAATGCATAACATGGTCTGTACTCCCTGCTCTACAATAGTATTTAATTGTATGTGCGTCCTGAGGATGCAGAAACAATTGAATGTGGCAATACCCCGGTTCTGGTCACAAGGGGGGTTTCCAGGCAACTGGAAATTCCCCTGTGTGTGCCCCTTACTGTTACTGTAGTAACAGGGGCTGGTGTAGTTTATTGCATAGGCCCCAGTTACTGCAGTAACAGTGGATAGACATGGTGAGGGGGGCAATTGCAACTACTGCGACCACCATAGCAACGCCACTGCTGTAAGGTAATTTGTAAATCTGTGGCATGTCCAAAAATCTGTGTGGAGTTTTTCCGTTAGATGTGGATGGGGTTTTGAAAACCATATTAACATGTATTGTACTGTAATTTGATTATAACCTTACAGTCTACTTTAGGCCAAGGCTTGATGAAATAATCTGATGTTTCCATGCTGTCATACCATTTGTGCAGCTTAATGCAAGACACCAATTGAACAATTGGAGTTTCATGACTTGCCTGGTATCAGGATCATTTATCCACAGTCAATGTGCACTCTGGATCTAAGAAGATTCGTTAACACTGGCAAACCATGTGAACAGTAGTATCTCTCCCCTGTGCAGCAGGCACCAGATTCATCAACATGGTGCACGCTCTGAAACCATGCTCCATTTTTCTTGAAACATTTGTGCTGTATGTACAAATGTCACATTTTTCAATGCATTTACACCTAAAAACTAGTGTAAATACATTAATAAATCTGCCCCATTGGGTCACTGGGCATGTCACGTAGACTTGCCGCTGTTGCTTATATTGAAGAGTAAACAAGTAAATTAAATGAAATACTTCAAAATGTATTCCTGTCACAGAAAATGATGGCATGCTTAGGATATGCCATCCCTGTCTCACTTCTGGGATTTCCCCTATAATGAGTTAAAGGGCCGCGGCACTGGTTTAGTGCTGTGGCCCCTTCAAAATCACTTCCAATGTGACCGCTAAGTAATTGAAAGCCTTTATTTGCTAAGCTGGTGCATGTGCACTCAGCAAACCATGACTAAAATAATGGGCATGAGCTGTCACTATTGTGGATGAAGGTGAGCCCAAGGCATAGAAGAGTTTGCAGTTTCTTCAGCAGTACCAATTACAGATTCTTCCCAGAAATACAACACTGGAACATCAACAATAGGAAAGTGCTAAAGTAGAAATGTACGAATTAGGCCTCATTTACACGAGCGTGTGCGTTTTGCGCACGCAAAAAAACGCTGCGTTTTGCGTGCGCAAAAGGCAATTGACAGCTCCGTGTGTCATCCGTGTATGATGCGCGGCTGCGTGATTTTCGCGCAGCCGCCATCATAGAGATGAGGTAGTCGACGCCCGTCACTGTCCAAGGTGCTGAAAGAGCTAACTGATCGGCAGTAACTCTTTCAGCACCCTCGACAGTGAATGCCGATCACAATCTACACCAACCTGTGAATAAAAAAAGACGTTCACACTTACCATGAACTGCCTGCTTCCTCCAGTCCGGTCTCCCGGCCGTTGCCTTGGTGACGCGTCCCTCTCCTGTCATCCGGCCCCACCTCCCAGGATGACGCGGCAGGCCATGAGACCGCTGCAGCCTGTGATTGGCTGCAGCCTGTGCTTGGCCTGTGATTGGCTGCAGCTGTCACTTGGCCTGAATTGTCATCCCGGGAGGTCGGACTGGAGGAAGAAGCCGGGAGTTATCGGTAAGTCAGAACTTCTTTTTTTTTTTACACGTATATGTATATTGTGATCGAAAGTCACTGTCCATGGTGCTGAAACAGTTTAAGTCTTTCAGCACCGTGGGCAGTGACTGTCTCCTGACGTCGCGTACCCGAACATTTTTTGCCGGGTTCGGTTAAAACGAGTTCGGCCGAACCCGGTGAAGTTCGGTGCGCTCATCTCTAATTTGACACTCCGTTTGGATGTTTGTAACCAGAAAAGCACGTGGTGCTTTTCTGTTTACATTCATCCTTTTGACAGCTCTTGCGTGATTTTCGCGCATGCAACGCAGGACCGTCAGTGTGGCATGCGTTGTTTTCACGCACCCATTGAAGTCAATGGGTGCGTGTTGCGTGAAAAACGCAAGAATATAGAACATGTCGTGAGTTTTACGCAACGCACTCACGCTGCGCAAAATTCACGCATCGTCTAAACAGCCCCATAGACTATTATAGGTGCGTACGACACGCGTGAAAAGCACGCGCGTCGCACGCGCGTATAATACGCTCGTGTAAATGAGGCCTTAGGCTTCATTAACATCTGCGTTGGGGTCCCGTTCTGACGTTCCGTCAGAGGTTTCCATCAGAACAGGACCCTGAACAGACACAAACTGATACCACTATTGATTTCAATGGTGATGGATCCAGTGCCCATGGTTTCCGTTTGTATCTGTTATGCACCAGACCCGTTGTTTTGCTGGAAGCAATAGCGTAGTCGACTACGCTATTGCTTCCGGCAAAACGATGGGTCCGGTGCACAACAGACACAAAGGGAAACCATGGGCACCGTATCCGTCACCATTGAAATCAATGGTGATGGAAACGGAAAGTGAGTTTGTGTCTGTTCAGGGTCCTGTTCTGACGGAAAGCTCAGACGGAACGTCAGAACGGTACCCCAACGCAGATGTGAACGAAGCCACAGTGAGTAAACTATGTTTGTTTTTCAGCATGCATTGCTTGCTAATGGCTAATAAACTTGTTTGGCAGTGTTCATTAGATTAGTATTATTTTTTATTATAAATGAATTCACTTTTTGCTATTACAAATATTTTTGTGTTGCATCCAAAGAAATGCATTTTTTTATCTGCAATATAAGGAATGACTTAAGTGCCAAGGCCAAAATGCTGGACAGATCTATACAAACTGTATTTTCTCTGCACTCCAGTTCTTACCACATGCTACAGTATATTATGTTTTCATGTTGTACAACACCCCTCAAGGTGGATGCCTCCTCTGTGTCTATGTGACTAATTGTTCTAGACCTTTTCCATGTTATTCTACCTATCGGATCTTGCACAAAAATAAATCTTCAAGGAGCAGACTGTACGTCAGATTTCTTCCCCAAAGTAAATATGGTATTTGTGGTCATTGTTTTATACTTTTGGTGGTTATTATGCTTCTCACAGGGAAACTCAAAGGTGAAAATGCTCATTTTACATATGATTTTGATATGGCTGCCTGTAGGCTCTGTAGAGAGGTTTAATAACCACAATATCGCTTCAGATTTCTTATGGTTTACTGTTTATGCCATCTGTTCAAACCATTCCAGTGATATATATGCAGGAAATGTTCTTAATGTCTCTCACAATTATAATCAAGTGGCTGAATCAAATATACAAAATGAAAATGGTAAAATCTTTTATGTTGAGTTCACGTTTCATGGCAATTTTCTTTCAGTCGCAATTTTTAAATTGTGACGATACTGATAGATACAGGGGTGGGGAAAACTATCTTGGTGCCCAAGGCATGGGTTTCAGAATGTGCTTCCCCACTGCCCTCCCTGAAGTTCAGCATGATATCTGTTTGACAATAATACATTTAATTGTTGTTCCCTTTCCTTACCTATGCCTAGAATATTTATTTATAATATATACCTCCCAATACCTTCCACACACTTCCACGTAGGTTTCATCCCTAACTTCTCATTTATTACATACTTATATACACTGCCTCCCAATTCTTGCTCTCTTCAACCACTCAATTTTTTTGTTTAATAAATGGCACCACCACCTGGTCTCCAACCGCACCCTAGGCGGCTGCCTACTCAGCCGACCCGTTGTCCAGACACTGGATAGATGGACATGTGATATAGATAATGTCGATATTAGACTCCGATCCTGGCTGTATAACCAATTAGGTGCCGTGGTCATAAACTAGAATTAAAAAAACGTTTTCCATTTTTTACTTAAAATAATGTAAACAATAAAAAATGGTATCGCCATGTCCGTAAAAGTCCAAACTGTTACAATATAATATTCATCTAATAAATAAAAAATAAAACTGTTGTTTTTAGGTTCTCTTACGTCCAAAAAAAAATGATAAGTATAAAGTGATCAAAAGGTTGTTTTCACCCCAAAATATCAATAAAACCTACAGCTCACTACACATAAAAAGCCCTCATACTGCTCCATCGACTCGAAAATTAAAAACGGATGTGTCTCAGAATATACTCCGCATTCCAAATTATTATGCAAATATTATTTTTCGCTGATTTTCCTAAATAGTTGATGCAAATGACAGTCAGTATAATCTTCAAGCCATCAACTGTTGGAGTATAATGCAAATTTTATTGAACAAATCTCCTAATGATAACAGATTTTTTTTTAGAAGTAAAAAAACTCAAAATGCACTGTTTCAAATTATTATGCACAACAGAGATCAAAACATTTTAAAGGTTATAAAGAGAACGAAAATGGTAATTTGTTGAATTTGCAGCATCAGGAGGTCATATTTACAGAAATCAAAAGCTCTTTCAATAAAAAAAAACTTAACAGGCCAACTTACATGTTAACATAGGAACCCTTCTTTGATATCACCTTCACAATTTTTGCATCCATTGAATTTGTGAGTATTTGGAAAGTTTCTGCTTGAATATCTTTGCAGGATGTCAGAATAACCTCCCAGAGCTTCTGTTTTGATGTGAACTGCCTCTCACCCTCATAGATATTTTGCTTGAGAATGCTCCAAAGGTTCTCAATAGGGTTGAGGTCAGGGGAACATGGGGGCCACACCATGAGTTTCTCTCCTTTTATGCCCATAGCAACCAATGACACAGAGGTATTATTTGCAGCATGAGATGGTGCATTGTCATGCATGAAGATAATTCTGCTACGGAAGGCACGGTTCTTCTTTTTGTACCACGGAAGAAAGTGGTCAGTCATAAACTCTACGTACTTTGCAGAGGTCATTTTCACACCGTCAGGGACCCTAAAGGGGCCTACCAGCTCTCTCCCCATGATTCCAGCCCAAAACATGACTCCGCCACCTCCGTGCTGACGTCGCAGCCTTGTTGGGACATGGTGGCCATTCACCAACCATCCACTACTCCATCCATCTGCACGGCACTCATCAGTAAACAGCACGGTTTGAAAATTAGTCTTCATGTATTTCTGAGCCCACTGCAACCGTTTCTGCTTGTGAGCATTGTTTAGGGGTGGCCGAATAATAGCTTTATGCACACTTGCCAACCTCTGGAGAATCCTACACCTTGGCATTTGTGGGACTCCAGAGGCACCAGCGGCTTCAAATACCTGTTTGCTGCTTTGCAATGGCATTTTAGCAGCTGCTCTCCTAATCCTATTAATTTGTCTGGCAGAAACCTTCCTCACTATGCCTTTATCTGAACGAACTCGTCTGTGCTGTGAATCAGCCACAAATCTTTTCACAGTACGATGATCATGCTTAAGTTTTCTTGAAATATCCAATGTTTTCATACCTTGTCCAATGGTATTGCACTATTTCACGCTTTTCGGCAGCAGAGAGATCCTTTTTCTTTGCCATATTGCTTGAAACCTGTGGCCTGCTTAATAATGTGGAACGTCCTTCTTAAGTAGTTTTCCTTTGATTGTGCACACCTGGCAAACTAATTATCACAGGTGTCTGAGATTGATTACAATGATCCAAAGAGCCCTAAGACACAATGCCATCCATGAGTTTAATTGAAAAACTAATAATTAAATGTTTATGACACCTAAATCCAATGTGCGTAATAATTTGGAACACGGTGTAGTGACACAAAACAGTTGAACAAATAGTTTTTATTTTCTAAAAGTAGTAAAACATAAAAAAAACTATATAAATTTGCCATAATCGAATTGAACCGCATATTAAAATTAACATGTAATTTTTGCCACACAAAAAACACTGTAAAAATTTGAAGCCCAAATAACAATGAATTGCTGTTTTTTTTCCATTCCACCCCACAAAATTATTTTTAAAGTTTCCCAATTCATTATCTGGTACATTAAATGGTGCCATTCAAAACGACAAGAAGAAATCACTCATCTGGCCATGTCGACAGAAAAATAAAAAAAATTGTACCTTTTGGAAAATTAAAAAACTAAAAATGGCTGCGGCGGGTATTTCCATTTTAGATATTTATGGAATATCCACAGTATGGGCCATAAATTCCTGATATATATTAGCTCTCCTAAGTTACGGAAACATATTAACTTACTGTGCTACGCTATTTCTGTAATTCCCATTCACTGCTTTGGAAGTTCCGAAAACAGCGTTGCTTAGCAAGCTCGGCTGTTTCCCTACTCCTGGCCACCTCTCCACTAAGCCTGGCTGTATGCGGCGGCCAGCGTGCGCCTCAATAGATGGGGTCAGTGGACCCCTTCTTAATATAGTTGCGGGCATGGCCGGCCTTAGATACGTTTGACCAGTGCGGTCGCACAGGGCGCCAGCCACCACACTGCAAGAGGGGCGCCAGCGGGTGTATGTATCCCCGCGCCGTTGCAACTACCAGCGTGGATACACACACTAACTGCAGTCGCCTTTCCGAACGGGTGCTTCTTCACTTAGTGGCCATCGCTACCGCTGTAGCAGCCATAGCGGCTGCTAGCAGCGTCACCGGGCATGACGGCTGGTGGCGCCGCTAGCAGCCTCTGCGGCTGCTATAGCGGTAGCGACTGCACTATAGCAGAGCAGGGAGGTATCTCCCTGCTCTGTTATCTACTAGCGCCACTGTAGCTCTCTGAAGGAGCGGAATCCCAGTGTGGCCGGGGATTCCGCTCCTGGAGCGCTGCTTGATGTCTCTGTCCATATATGGACAGTGACATCAGGGGAAACTCCTGAAGCGGAATGCCCGGTCACAGCGTTGCAGACGCTATGACCGGGGATTCCACTCCAGAAGAAGCCAATGACGTCATGAACACAGACGACAGGAGCTTCTGGAGGGGAATCGACGGTCATAGCGTCTGCAACGGTGTGGATGGGGATTCGGCTTCAGGAGTTTCCCTTGATGTCACTGTCCATATATGGACAGAGATATCAAGCAGCACTCCAGGAGCGGAATCCCCGGCCACACGGGGATTCTGCTCCTTCAGGGAGTTACGGTGGTGTTATCTATACTGGAAGGGGGGGTTGCTATCTACAAGGGGGCTGGGGGCTGTGGGCTGTGTGGCGCTACCTACAAAAAAGGACAACTGTGCAGGAGCACACAAAATATCAATTTTTCCCGGTTATCAAATAAATGTGTGGAAATAAACTAAGATATAACTTTTATTTAATCTAGCTAAAGGGATTAATCCTTTAACTAGAGTAAATAAAAGTTACATCTTAGTTTATTTACACACATTTATTTCATAGCTGAGAAAACTGGGTATTTTGTGTGCTCCTGCACAGTTGTCCTTTTTTTAATGTCTATTGCGCGCCAGCTATCAGGGTCATTTCGTAGTCCTTGCACTACCTACAAGGGGGCTGTGGGCAGTGTGGCACTACCTACCAGGGGGCTGTGGGCAGTGTGGCACTACCAACCAGGGGGCTGTGGGCTGTGTGGCTCTACCAACCAGTGGGCTGTGTGGTACTACCAACCAGGGGGCTGTGTGGCACTAGCAACCAGGGGTCTGTGGGCTGTGTGGCACTACCAACCAGGGGTCTGTGGGCTGTGTGGCACTACCAACCAGGGGGCTGTGGGCTGTGTGGCACTACCAACCAGGGGGCTGTGGGGCACTACCAACCAGGGGGCTGTGTAGCACTCCTCACCAGGGGGCTGTGGGCTGTGTGGCACTACCAACCAGGGGGCTGTGAGCTGTGTGGCACTACCAACCAGGGGGCTGTGGGCTGTGTGGCACTACCAACCAGGGGGCTGTGTGGCACTACCAACCAGGGGGCTGTGTGGCACTCCCTAGCAGGGGTCTTTGCGGCACTCCCTAGCAGGGGGCTGTGCGGCACTCCCTAGCAGGGGGCTGTGCGGCACTTCCTACCAGGGGGCTGTGTGGCACTTCCTACCAGGGGGCTGTGTGGCACTTCCTACCAGGGGGCTGTGTGGCACTCCCTACAGGGGGCTGTGTGGCACTCCCTACACGGGGCTGTGTGGCACTCCCTACAGGGGGATGTGTGGCGCACTCTATAGGGGGCTGTGTGGCGCTATCTACAAGGGGGCTGTGTGGCGCTATCTACAAGGGGGCTGTGTGGCGCTACCTACAAGGGGGCTGTGTGGCACTACCTACAAGGGGGCTGTCGGGAGCTACCCACAAGGGGCTGAGTGGTGCTACCTACAAGGGGCTGGGTGGTGCTACCCACAAGGGGGCTGTGTGGCGCTACCCACAAGGGGCTGTGTGGCACTACCTACAAGGGGCTGTGTGGCACTCCCTACAGGGGGCTGTGTGGCGCTCTTTACAGGGGGCTGTGTGGTACAATCTACAAGGGGGCTGTGTGGCGCTACCTACAAGGGGGCTGTGTGGCGCTACCTACAAGGGGGCTGTCTGGCGCTACCCACAAGGGGGCTGTGTGGTGCTATCTACAAGGGGCTGTGTGGTGCTACTTACAAGGGGCCGTGTGGCGCTACCTACAAGGGGCTGTGTGGCGCTACCTACAGGGGGAATCTGTGAGTGGTGGGCTGATGGTCATTTTACTGTGAGTGGGGGGCTGATGGTCATTTTACTGTGAGTGGGGGGCTGATGGTCTTCAAGTGGTTTCCGCCTCTGACCTCCAATTGAAATTAATAGGAGGCAGAAAATACCTCGTTTGGAACTTTTGTTCCTGCGTCTTTTGCATTCGCTTCAACAGCTTAAGAAAAAACACAAAAAAAAGGTCCCACATGCTCTCAGTTGCTGAAGGAATTTTGAGGCAGATTCTTTTTGCCTTACAAAAAAGTGTGTGAACAGACCCTACTAGTGTAGTGCTTGTTCTTAGCCATTTTCTTTCTTTCTCAAAAAATTTTTGGTATGGGGGTCCTGAGGAAATTTTATTTTTCCAGTGCTGCTTCGAGTCCAAAAAGGTTGGGAATCTCTGCACTAGGCTACAGGATCCCATCATGGAGCAGGTCAGTTCGTCATGGGAACGGGTCCTAGGTGAGTACAATTTTTGTTTTTGATTGGGGACACTGTCTACAAGGGGGAGGTGGGGGACTGTATGCGCTGTCTACAAGGGGGAGGTCGGGGTGCTGTATGGCACGATCTACAAAAAGGAGGTGGGGGATTATGGCACTGTCTACAGGGAGGCTATATGGCAAAATCTACAGGGGGGCACTATACTTTGTTGGGATCACTAAGCGGACATTATACTGTGTAGGGGTACTACAGGTGGCATAATACTGTGGGCACAATTAGAGGACAAAATACTGTGTCCTTGAAGGGGTTATAATATGTTATATTATTATTATTATTATTATTATTATTATTATTATTATACTGTATGGGGGCACTAAAGGGGCATTATAATTTTTTGATGGGGCATTTTTTTTTAATGATGGGGTGGGGCCCCGAAAGATCATTTCGCAACAGGGTGCCATCTATCCTAGGGCCGGCACTGGTTGCGGGTCCCAGAGCAGAGAACCCACATCTATAACACTTTCATGGCATAGCCACAGGCAATGGTTTAGGGGTCAGCATGACCAACCACAGCATGTTGCAATGCACTGTGTGTTCTGACACATTTCTATCGTAGCCAGCAGTAACTTTTTTTTAGCAGTTTCTGTTACAGTAGCTCTTCTAAGGGATCGGACCAGACAGTCTAGCCTTCACTCCCCACGACCATCAATGGCCCTTGGGCGCTGGTGACCCTGTCACCAGTTTACCAGCTATCCTTCCTTGGACCACTTTTGGTAGGTACTATCCAGTGCATATATAACATAATTGCCCATAATTCCTGCATCAAACACATCACCCTTAAAGACTGGCCATTCACCTGCTGCTTAACCCGTTCGCGCAGAATCACGTATATGCACGGCACAGAATGCAGCCATTAGCGCATTCCGCCGTGCATGTACGTGAAGGAGATCGTGCGGACACAGAAGCTGTGCCCGTATGATCGTTGCAGGAACCCGGCTGTGACTGATAGCCGGGCTCTTGCTGCAACGGCTAGGATTGGAGAAACCTCCAATCCAGGTCGTTTAACACCTTAAATTCCACAGTCAATATTGACCGCGATATTTAAGTTGTTTGACAGAGGGAGGGAGCCGAATGCAATTGCCCACCGTCAATGTGTTGCCATGGCAGCCGGGGGCCTAACAAAGGCCCCCAGGTCTGCCCTGGCTGTATGCCTATTCGGCCGTGCCAGAGGCCTGGCCTAATAGATTGCCTGTCAGTTTTAAACTGACAGGTAATAATGCTTTGGTATACCAAAGCATTATATAACTGATCGGACGATCGCATGGTAAAGTCCTCTAGTGGGACTAATAAAAAAAAATTAAAACAGTTAAATAATGTTTATTAAAAAATTGAAAAAAAAGATTACAGTAAAAATTTAAATAAATAAAAAGTTACGGCTCTTGAAAAGCGGCGATGCAAAAACAAATAATTTTTGTTTAAAAGTGTTTTAATTGTGCAAAAGTAGTAAAACATAAAAAAAACTGTACATATTTGGAATCCCCGTAATCGTACTGACCCATAGAATAAAGTTTACATGTTAGTTACACCACATAGTAAATGGCATAAATTTGAAAGGCAAAAAACAATGCTAGAATAGCTGGGTTTTTTTCAATTCGTTCCCTAAAAAAATTGATAAAATATAAGCAATATAATATATACACCCAAAAATGGAATTAAAAAATACAACTCATCCCGCAAAAACCAATCCCTTATATGGCTATATTGACATAAAAATAAAAAAGTTATGACTCTTGGAAGGCAGGGAAGAAAGAATGCTTGGTCCTTAAGGCCGAAATAGACCTGGTCCTTAAGGGGTTAATATATCCCACCCCTGATAGACACCATTGTATTGACATAATTAATCTTATTCACTTCAGCTGTCAGTGGTTGTAATGTTATGGATAAACAGTATATACTAGTAGATAAGGAGGAAAGTTTCATAAAACAATGCTAGATCCCACCGACATACTCTTCATATGGTGCACCAGTATTGATACGTTTTTTTATAGCAATGTTTGCTTTTTAGGTCGGCTTTCAGGAATTTGATTAATAAAAGTGATTCACAAGTATTGTCATTTATGCTGTAACTATTGCTGCCTGCATTACAGAGAAGGCTTTTCTCCCATTTCGATGTAGTTTGCTATTTATTAGTAATAAAGTCATGTAAACTGAGTCCTGGACTACTGTACAGCACACAAAAAAAAACTGCAAAGGAAGAAAACTAGAGAAGCAGGAAAGATTAGATTAATATAAGTTTAACAATCAAACAGCACTCAAGTTAATAAGCTCGAATATTTTCAGTCCAAGTCGTAATACAATATTTTAACCGATGAGCAAGTTCACAGATGCAACATTTCAGTTCTTGCAAGCTCCATCTCAAGAATGCACACAGCTCTGGTGTTGCTTGAAATGTTTCATCTGCACAATTTAGAACATACGTACTCAGCCTGATAATTCCTGTAAGAGCACATTCAGACATAGCAAACATTTTCCACAGCGGATTTTGCTGCAAATTCGCAGAAAATACGCAATGAAACTGAATATTTGAGGGTTTGTCCAGACGTGGCGGATTTTGCATTGCAAATGCTGAAATCTGCAGTGAAAATCCACTGCCTCTCTGCAACAGACTCTGCATGTTGGAGAATGTAAATTCTGCACCGTAAGATATTTTCTGCACAGTTGTTTTCCGTAACGTCTGCACTAACTTAGCTAAAAAGCTATAGAAATCAAAGGAAAATATGTCTGCTGCAGATTTCCACTGCAGCCTATCTGCAGTGGAATTCCGCAGCAAATCTGCCACGTCTGAACGTGCTCTAAATGTGCTATAATGACATTTTGGGGGGGGGATTTTCTGTCCTTTTTTAATTAAGTTTTCACAAAAATTAGAACAATTAAGACAACTTAAAGTGTATCTATCATTCGTTACCACTGTTACTACTGTTATAGAGCTCCAAATTCCCTGCTACCCTTGACACAGCCAATAAATCTGCGGACACCAGTAGGGGATCCTGCTGTAGTGATATTTATTATTGAGTTCAATAGGAGCTGTTTAAATTCAATATTTAATGAGCTCCATCTAGAGGCGGCTCCAGGTATCCAGAATTGTATTATTTCACTTTATCACCTCACAATATGGCTGTATGAAGGGAAGCAGGGTAAAAATGGAGATACAGTATATTAGAAAAATAATCAGCGCAGAATTTTGAACTTATTTAGATAATGAAGCTATAGGTTCACTTTAAGGGTATGTTCACACGACAGCGTCCGATACGGCTGAAATTATGGAGCTGTTTTCAGGAGAAAACAGCTCCTGAATTTCAGACGTAATGGCATGTGCAGGCGTTTTTCTCAGCGTCCATTACGGACGTAATTGGAGCTGTTTTTCTATGGAGCCAATGAAAAACGGCTCCAATTACATCCCAAGAAGTGACATGCACTTCTTTGACGCGGGCGTCTTTTCTACAGCGGCGCGTAAAAAAAATGACCGTCGGCACAGTACATCGTAAAACCCATTCAAATGAATGGGCAGATGTTTGCCGACGCTTTGGAGCCGTATTTTTGGACGTAATTCGAGGTTAAAACGCCCGAATTACGTCCGTAAATAGGGCGTGTGAACCCAGCCTAAATCTTTTGTACTTTCACAATTAAATTCTGTAACGGCGGAACTGTTGTCTGCAATAATTTTAATTCCTAAGGGTTGGCATCCCTTCGACAAGGCTGAGCTACAGGAAAAACTGACTTAGTGGTGCTTCTCACAAGCAGCCTGTAACTTTAACAGAAAAATGGTATTCTTCTTTCCACATACAGTATTTTATGCTATAGGGCGCTTTTGGAATGACTATCAGTGCATGATCTTATAGTCTAAATTATAGGTTACTTTGGACATGCTGTTTTCAAATATTGGAATATAGTAGACAACTCTTTAAATACCAGAATGAGTTTTCCACTTTACCTCCTGTCACAGAATAAGTATGGGTCTGGAGATATCAAGAACTATTCATACTCAATATGCCCAAAAAAAAATAACAAATGACTGCTTACATTCCCTACATTAGCTATGGATCTTTTAGTACACTGTTCAGACCTGAGCAGGTGGAGTTTACCAATGGACTGACACGAATGAAGTAAGAAAGTTTGCAAGATCTGAAAATTGTTTCCTATGAGATGAGAACTGGCTCTCTAAAGAGAAGCACACAGCTGCCATACACAGTATATTTACATTTACGTTAATTTAAACAGAGGATTTAAGCATTTACCTAAGAGGAAGGACAGGCTTGTCAGAAATGAATTATGTGCTGAAATAGCATCATTCATTTCATGTTAGTTTCTGTCTTTTTAACCACATTTCCTTCATGGTTTCCGTTTTGTGGCACAAAAACACTGATCTACAAGTATTACAATTTGCTTTATCTTTTTCCAAGTTGTGCTCAATAAGCACTTTTGCTTCCCTGTTACATTTCATCTTTCATTTTTTTTTTCCTGTCAAGCTGCTGGCTGGTTGCTATTTAGGTCTGATGTATTGTGTTTATTTAAAACATTTGCATTCCATTTTTCCATGTTACAATCATTAAAAATATTAAATCTTGGCAAAACAGAACAACAATTCATCTTTATACTTAATTGCAAAGCTACACATGTAATAATTATACATGAACTCCCATCTCCAAGAGCAAAATTTACATGAGTGATTACAGCAAGATGCAATTGATTTTTTTTATATATTAATAGGCCCCAAAATTCTTTGCTGATTAATTTCATATTATTTCTTTAAGTACAGTAAAAAATTGTGTAGTACCGTGTTAGCCAGAGACAATATGAAATGTTAAATACTTTTGTGTCAAAAAAGACAAAAGTATAATAGGTATGATACCTTTATTGGCTAACCATAAAAGTTCTATATGCAAGCTTTCAGAGCACAGAGGCCCCTTCTTCAGGCAGTTTACAAATGAATGACTTAGAAAAAAGCACAACATTTAGATGTTACACAAAGACAATTAGTACATGAGGTGATACATCATTAAGATAAGCCGGGGCAATAAAACTGAGGTTATAGGGGTGATGACTTAGGAGTTAAGGCATCTGGAGTCAGTCTGATGGGGGACGTGACGTGTGTCCATGTAGTGGCTCATAAATCCTGGTGTTAGATTGAGGCCTTGTGTCAATGACTCTGTTTTACTGACACAAAGCCCCAAACGTACTGCGTAACCATAGAGTTAAATGAAAAAAATATATACAATTTCAGCTTTCTGCAGCCACCACTGAAAGGAAGCGGAGCTTACTGTATACTGATTATAAATTTAACTCAATAATAAACACTCTCTCTCATGTCTAGTGACACTGCCTCCGCCGGCTTGCCTTCTTCCCATAGTGCATCATGGTGCCATCTCTTTCCCAGGTATGTGAAACACACGCATCCTGACTGTCCACACGATGTTAAAGAAAACATGATTAATCAGACCACGCCACCTTCTTCCATTGCTCCATGGCCTAGGTCTGATGCTCACATGCCCATTGTTGGGGCTTTCAGCAGTGGACAGGGGTCAGCATAGGCACACTGACCTGACTGCGGCTATGTAGCCCCAATCACAGCAGGCACTGTGTATTCTGCCAACTTTCTATCATAGTCAGGAGTAACTTTTTCAGCAATTTGTGCTACAGTAGGTCTTCCGTGGGATCAGACAAAACTGGCATGCCTACGCTCCCCACGGGCATCAATGAGCCTTGGGCACCTATGAACCTGTCGCCGTTTCACTGGTTGTCCTTACTTGGACCGCTTTTGTTAGGTACTAACCACTGTATACCGGGAATACCCTACATAACCTGCTGTTTTGGAGATGCTCTGACCCAGTCATCTAGTCATCACAATTTGCCCCTTTCATAGTCCATATATGCACTATAGATTTAGAAAATTTATATATATATATATATATATATATATATACATACATATATATATATATATATATATATATATATATATATATATATATATATATATATATATATATATATATATATTAGTCCTTCTCAATGAATTAGAATATCATCAAAAAGTTAATTTATTTCAGTAATTCAATTCCAAAAGTGAGACTCATATATTATGTAGATTCATTACACACAGGGTGATCTATTTCCAGCATTTTTTTCTTTTAATGTTGATGATTATTGCTAACAGTTAATGAAAACCCCAAATTTAGTCTCTCAGAATTTGAATATTGGGTAAAAGTTCAAGATTGTAGACTCATTGTATCCCACTCTAATCAGCTAATCAACACAAAACACCTGCAAAGGTTTCCTAAGCCTTTAAATGCTCCAACAGTCTGGTACAGTGGGCTACACAATCATGGGGAAGACTGCTGACTTGACAGTTGTCCAGAAGACAGTCATTTGACACCCTCCACAAGGAGGGTAAGCCACAAAAGGACATTGCTAAAGAAGCTGACTGTTCACAGAGTGCTGTACCCAAGCATATTAATGGAAATTTGGGAGGAAGGAAAAGTGTGGTAGAAAAAGGTGCACAAGCAACAGGGATAACCGCAGCCTTGAGAGGATTGTCAAGAAAAGGCCATTCAAGAATCTGGGGGAGATTCACAAGGAGTGGACTGTGTCTGGAGTCAGTGCTTCAAGGGCCATCACACACAGATGTATCCAGGACAACTGTCACATTCCTTGAGACAATGCCAGAAGCGCCTTACATGGGCTAAGGAGAAAAAGGACTGGTCTGTTGCTCAGTGATCAGTCCTGTTTTCAGATGAAAGTAAATTTTGCATTTCATTTGGAAATCAAGGTCCCAGAGTCTGGGGGAAGAGTGGAGAGGCACTCATTCCCAGTTGCTTGCGGTCCAGTGTGAAGTTTCCACAGTCAGTTTGGGGAGCCATGTCATCTGCTGGTGTTGGTCCACTGTTTTATCAAGTCAAGAGTCAACGCAGCCTTCTACCAGGGAATTTTAGAGCACTTCATGCTTCCCTCTGCTGACAAGCTTTATGGAGATGCCGATTTCATTTTCCAGCAGGACTTTGCACCTGTCCACACTGCCAAAAGTACCAATACCTGGTTTAATAACCACAGTATCACTGTGCTTGATTGGCCAGGAAATTCGCCTGACCTAAGCCCCATAAAGTATCTATGGGGTATTGTCAAGAGGAAGATGAGGGACAGACACCTGGACTTCCATAACACCTCAGCAGTGCCACAGGCTGATTGCCACCATGCCACGCTGCATTGATGCAGTAATTCATGCAAAAGGAGTCCCGACCAAGAATTGAGGGCATAAACTGGACATACTTTTCAGTAGGCCAATGTTTTGGTATTAACCCCTTCGCGCTCAGCGACGTAATAATCCGTCGCGCTAACTATATCGTTAGCGCTCAGCGACGGATTATTATGTCGCGGGGAAAATGCATCGCCATTTTCCCCCGGCGCGTGCACGAGCTGTGACAGCTGCTGTTTCCAACAGCAGGCTATCACAGCTCAATACGCCGGGACCTGCCGCGATGGTCCTGCCTCCACGATCGCCACTATTGGACAGTTAGTGAGCAACTGTCCAATAGTGGCGATCAGTCGCTTCACTTCCTCTCCCTGACCTCACATCCGCCCTGAACGCCCTGTTGGAGTTAGCGAGGCGTTCGGAGCGGTTGTGAGAGAGAGAGAGAGAAGAGAAAGTGTGAAAAAAGTCAAATTACAAGTTAAAAAACAACTTTTTTGTGCTTCCCACCTCCCCAATCCACTACCCAGTCCTATACCCTTCCTCTTTGTGTTCCCCCCACGTTTTTGGTCAGTGATCTTCTATCACTGACCACTTCTTAGTTTTCAGGACCAATTTCTTGGTCCCTTTTTTTTTCTTCATATAAAACAAAAAATAAAAAAAAAAACTAAAAAAAAATAGTTAGTTTAGCCAATTTTGACAATTTAACTGGTTAGTTTAGTATTAGGGTTAGTTAGTGTCAGGGAACCGTCAAAAAGCGTAGTTAGGTATAGCGTCAGGGAATTTAGCGTCCGTAATCCGTCACCGTAGTTAGATCTAGCGTTAGGGGTCCGTCACCATAGTTAGGTTTAGCGTCAGGGAAGCTCGTAATAATCTAGATAGGTTTAGTGTCAGGTACCCGTCACCGTAGTTAGGTTTAGTGTTAGGGAAGCTCGGAATTATCTAGTTAGGTTTAGTGTCAGGGAATAGTCGCCGTAGTTAGATTTAGTCTCAGGGAAGTTCAAATAAAATCTAGTTAGGTTTAGTGTTAGGAACCCTCGCCCTAGTTAGGTTTAGTGTCAGGGAAGCCCACTCGTTCTATAAAAACAAATTTTTTTCGCTGGTTTAGCAGCCTATTGGGAAGGAATCAAACATGTCCCAACGGACATTTACTGCCGAAGAGGCGTATTCATTTCTTGCCTCCGACACAGAGTCGTCGGGTGGTGAGACTCTGTTCTATTTGTCTACCTCCTCATCCAGTGATGAAGAAGAGGAACCCCCTAGGAGACGCCCCAGGACCACCACTGCAGTTGAAGTCCCCGAGCGAAATGACCCCGCTGCAGCTCAAGCCCCCGAGCGAAGTGACCCCATTTGGACCCCCACACCAGACGTTTATGAGCCCCAAATCCCAGAGTACACGGGCAGCTCAGGGATAAAATTTAACACGGCAGGGCTCAGTGAGATGGACTTTTTCAAGTTCTTCTTCACTGATGACTTCATAGAACTAATGGTCACCCAGACTAATTTATATGCCCAACAGTATATAACAAAGAACCCCACATCGTTTTATGCCCAGTCCCACAGGTGGACCCCTGTAGATGCAGCAGAGTTGGGCAAGTTCTGGGGACTTCATTTGAACATGGGGCTTCTGAAAAAGCCGTCCATTAGGACCTACTGGAGCACGGACATCTTATACCACACCCCGATGTACCGTATGGCCATGTCCAGGATGCGTTATGAGGCAATACTTCGCTTCTTGCATTATACGGATAATGAGCAGTGCCCACCCCGAGATGACCCCAGTTTTGACCATTTATACAAACTGAGACCCCTATTAGACCATTTCAGCGCCCGGTTTGCCCAAGCATACACCCCCGAGAAGTGTATTTCTATAGATGAATCCCTGGTACATTTTAAAGGGAGGCTTCAATTCCGCCAGTACCTGCCGAGTAAGAGGGCAAGGTATGGCGTGAAGTTGTATAAGCTGTGCGAGAGTGCATCAGGGTATACATATAAATTCAGGATCTATGAAGGAAAGGACAGCAGTATTCAGCCCCCAGAATGCCCCCCCTTACTGGGAATTAATGCAAAAATTGTGTGGGATTTGGTGCACCCACTGCTGGACCAGGGTTACCACCTCTACCTGGATAACTTTTATACCAGTGTCCCACTCTTCAAGTGCCTCGCTTCCAGAAGTACTGTGGCATGCGGCACTGCTAGAAAAAATATGAGAGGCCTCCCTAAGACTCTGCTTGGGCAAACACTCAGAAGGGGTGAGAGCAGGGCACAATCTAGCAGCAATTTATTGTGTGTCAAGTACAAGGACAAGAGATATGTCCTTGTATTGACAACAATACATGGCCACACCAGTACCCATGTACCTGTATGAGGTACCAGTACAGAGACCCTCAAACCAGACTGCATCCTGGACTACAATAGGTACATGGGAGGGGTGGACTTGTCCGATCAAGTCCTGAAACCCTACAGCGCCATGCGGAAATCGAGGGTGTGGTATAAGAAGCTGGCCGTGCACATTATACAGATGGCATTGTACAATGCGTACGTGCTACATCGATGTGCAGGCCAGAGGGGAACTTTCCTGGAATTTCAAGAGGTGGTTATCAAGAACCTAATCTTTAGGGACCAAGAAGGGGGGGCACCCAGTACTTCTGGAAGCGAGGCCACACGCATCGTACCAGGGCAACACTTTCCAGGAGAAGTTCCCCAAACTGGCAAGAAGGGAAAAAGTCAAAAGAGGTGCAGAGTCTGCTCAAAGAGGGGGATAAGGAGGGAAACAATATACCAATGTGACACGTGTCCCGAAAAACCAGGGCTCTGTATGAAAGATTGTTTTCGAATTTATCATACATCCCTTGATTTTTAATTTACCCTGATGCACTCCGCACAGCTTATCCCCCTCATCTTTCCATTCTGAGCCCTGCCGTGTGCCCAGGCAGCTGATAACAGCCACATGTAGGGTATTGCCGTACCCGGGAGAACCCACATTACAGCTTATGGGGTGTAGATCTCCGGTGGCGCATGCTGGGCACACTATATCGGACACTGACATGCCATATATATATAGAAAATTGCAAATCTCACTCTGCACCATCTGCTGCGCATTATCTTTTACACAGTACCTGTGGGGTCAAAATGCTCACTACACCTCTAGATGAATGTCTTAAGGGGTGTAGTTTTTAAAATGGGGTCACTTCTCGGGGGTTTCAACTGTACTGGTACCTCAGGGGCTTCTTCATACATGACTTAGCACCAGAAAAGCTCCAGTAGGCCAAATGGTGGTCCTTTCCGTCTGAGCCGTGCCGTGTGCCCAGGCAGCTGATAACAGCCACATGTAGGGTATTGCCGTACCCGGGAGAACCCACATTACAGCTTATGGGGTGTAGATCTCCGGTGGCGCATGCTGGGCACACTATATCGGACACTGACATGCCATATATATATAGAAAATTGCAAATCTCACTCTGCACCATCTGCTGCGCATTATCTTTTACACAGTACCTGTGGGGTCAAAATGCTCACTACACCTCTAGATGAATGTCTTAAGGGGTGTAGTTTTTAAAATGGGGTCACTTCTCGGGGGTTTCAACTGTACTGGTACCTCAGGGGCTTCTTCATACATGACTTAGCACCAGAAAAGCTCCAGTAGGCCAAATGGTGGTCCTTTCCGTCTGAGCCGTGCCGTGTGCCCAGGCAGCTGATAACAGCCACATGTAGAGTATTGCCGTACCCGGGAGAACCCACATTACAGCTTATGGGGTTTAGATCTCCGGTGGCGCATGCTGGGCACACTATATCGGACACTGACATGCCATATATATATAGAAAATTGCAAATCTCACTCTGCACCATCTGCTGCGCATTATCTTTTACACAGTACCTGTGGGGTCAAAATGCTCACTACACCTCTAGATGAATGTCTTAAGGGGTGTAGTTTTTAAAATGGGGTCACTTCTCGGGGGTTTCAACTGTACTGGTACCTCAGGGGCTTCTTCATACATGACTTAGCACCAGAAAAGCTCCAGTAGGCCAAATGGTGGTCCTTTCCGTCTGAGCCCTGCCATGGGCCCAAACGGCAGTTTATCTCCACAAATGGGGTATTGCCGCACTAAGGACAAATTGGGCAACAAAATGGGGTATTTTGTTCCCTGTGAAAATAAGAAATTTTGATCAAAAATTACATCTTATTGGAAAAAAAGGCATTTTTTTAATATCACAGCCCAATTCAAATTGGTGCTGTGGAAAAACTGTGCAGTCAAAATGCTAACAACAACCATAAATGAATTCCTTGAGGGGTGTAGTTTCCAAAATGGGGTCACTTTTGGTGGGTTTCCATTGCTTTGATACCTCTGGGGCTCTACAAATGCGACATGGCACCCGAAAACCAATCCAGCAAAATCTGGACTCCAACAAACACATAGCGCTCCTTTCCTTCTGAGCCCTCCCATGGGCCCAAACGGCAGTTTATCACCATAAATGGGGTATTGCCGCACTAAGGACAAATTGGGCAACAAAATGGGGTATTTTGTTCCCTGTGAAAATAAGAAATTTTGATCAAAAATTACATCTTATTGGAAAAAAAGGCATTTTTTTAATGTCACAGCCCAATTCAAATTGGTGCTGTGAAAAAACTGTGCGGTCAAAATGCTAACAACAACCATAAATGAATTCCTTGAGGGGTGTAGTTTCCAAAATGGGGTCACTTTTGGTGGGTTTCCATTGCTTTGATACCTCTGGGGCTCTACAAATGCGACATGGCACCCGAAAACCAATCCAGCAAAATCTGGACTCCAACAAACACATAGCGCTCCTTTCCTTCTGAGCCCTCCCATGGGCCCAAACGGCAGTTTATCACCACAAATGGGGTATTGCCGCACTAAGGACAAATTGGGCAACAAAATGGGGTATTTTGTTCCCTGTGAAAATAAGAAATTTTGATCAAAAATTACATCTTATTGGAAAAAAAGGCATTTTTTTAATGTCACAGCCCAATTCAAATTGGTGCTGTGAAAAAACTGTGCAGTCAAAATGCTAACAACAACCATAAATGAATTCCTTGAGGGGTGTAGTTTCCAAAATGGGGTCACTTTTGGTGGGTTTTCATTGCTTTGATACCTCTGGGGCTCTACAAATGCGACATGGCACCCGAAAACCAATCCAGCAAAATCTGGACTCCAACAAACACATAGCGCTCCTTTCCTTCTGAGCCCTCCCATGGGCCCAAACGGCAGTTTATCACCACAAATGGGGTATTGCCGCACTAAGGACAAATTGGGCAACAAAATGGGGTATTTTGTTCCCTGTGAAAATAAGAAATTTTGATCAAAAATTACATCTTATTGGAAAAAAAGGCATTTTTTTAATGTCACAGCCCAATTCAAATTGGTGCTGTGAAAAAACTGTGCGGTCAAAATGATAACAAAAACCATAAATGAATTCCTTGAGGGGTGTAGTTTCCAAAATGGGGTCACTTCTGGTGGGTTTCCATTGTTTTGATACCTCAACACCTCTTCAAACCTGGCATGCTGCCTAAAATATATTCTAATAAAAAAAGAGGCCTCAAAATGTACTAGGTTCTTCTTTGCTTCTAGGGCTTGTGTTTTAGTCCACGAGCGCAGTAGAGACACATGTGGGACATTTCTAAAAACTGCAGAATCTGGACAATACAGATTTAGTAGTATTTCTCTGGTAAAACCTTCTCTGTTACAGAAAAAATTGAATAAAATTGAAATTCAGCAGAAAAAAATGAAATTTTCAAATTTCACCTCCACTTTGCTTTAATTCCTGTGAAATGCCTGAAGGGTTAAAAAACTTTCTATATGCTGTTTTGAATACTTTGAGGGGTCTAGTTTTTAAAATGGGGTGTTTTATGGGGGTTTCTAATACATAGGCCCCTCAAATCCACTTCAGAACTGAACTGGTACCTTCAAAAAAAGGCTTTTGAAATTTTCTTAAGAATATGAGAAATTGCTGTTTATGTTCTAAGCCTTGTAACGTCCAAGAAAAATAAAATAATGTTCAAAAAATGATGCCAATCTAAAGTAGACATATGGGAAATGTGAACTAGTAACTATTTTGGGTGGTATAACCGTCTGTTTTTCAAGCAGATGCATTTAAATTCTGAAAAATGCTATTTTTTGTAAATTTTCTCTAAATTTTGCAATTTTTCACAAATAAAGACTGAATATATCGACCAAATTTTACCACGAACATGAAGCCCAAAGTGTCACGAGAAAACAATCTCAGAATCGCTTGGATAGGTTTAAGCATTCCGACGTTATTACCACATAAAGTGAAATATGTCAGATTTGAAAAATGGGCTCTGAGCCTTAAGGCCCAAACTAGGCTGCGTCCTTAAGGGGTTAAAAATCCTTTTTGAAATTGGGCTTATATAATATTCTAATTTTCTGAGAGACTAAATTTTGTGTTTTCATTAACTGTTAGCCATAATCATCAACATTAAAAGAAAAAAATGCTGGAATTAGATCACTCTGTGTGTAATGAATCTATATAACATATGAGTTTTACTTTTTGAATTGAATTACTGAAATAAATTAACTTTTTGATATTCTAATTCACTGAGAAGGACTAGTATGTGTATATATATATATATATATATATATATATATATATATATATATAGCAAACAAGAAAGCAGCAGCACTCACACAGAATCGATCGATCAGGTGCCCAGCAAAACGTCCCGATCCTCGGACGTGTAGTAGTATATAAAGAAAGAAAATTTGCAGCACTCCAATGTGAAGAAAGTGGTGGTTTATTCAATCCAAGAACAACAGCAACGTTTCAATCCTACAATAGGATCTTTATCAAGCCTCAAGGCTCATCAGGCTTGATAAAGATCCTATTGTAGGATTGAAACGTTGCTGTTGTTCTTGGATTGAATAAACCACCACTTTTTTCACATTGGAGTGCTGCAAATTTTCTTTCTTTATATATATGTATATATATATATATATATATATATATATATATATATATATATATATATATATATATATATACACTACCGTTCGAAAGTTTGGGGTCACCCAGACAATTTTGTGTTTTCCATGAAAACTCACACTTATATTTATCAAATGAGTTGCAAAATGACTAGAAAATATAGTCAAGACATTGACAAGATTAGAAATAATGATTTTTATTTGAAATAATAATTTTCTCCTTCAAACTTTGCTTTCGTCAAAGAATGCTCCATTTGCAGCAATTCCAGCATTGTAGACCTTTGGCATTCTAGCTGTTAATTTGTTGAGGTAATCGGGAGAAATTTCACCCCATGCTTCCAGAAGCCCCTCCCACATGTTGGATTGGCTTAATGGGCACTTCTTGTGTACCATACGGTCAAGCTGCTCCCACAACAGATCTATGGGGTTGAGATCTGGTGACTGTGCTGGCCACTCCATTACAGATAGAATACCAGCTGCCTGCTTCTTCCCTAAATAGTTCTTGCATAATTTGGAGGTGTGCTTTGGGTCATTGTCCTGTTGTAGGATGAAATTGGCTCCAATCAAGCGCTGTCCACAGGGTATGGCATGGCGTTGCAAAATGGAGTGATAGCCTTCCTTATTCAAAATCCCTTTTACCAGCACCAAAGCAACCCCAGACCATCACATTACCTCCACCATGCTTGACAGATGGCGTCAGGCACTCTTCCAGCATCTTTTCAGTTGTTCTGCGTCTCACAAATGTTCTTCTGTGTGATCCAAACACCTCAAACTTCGATTCGTCTGTCCATAAGACTTTTTTGCAATCTTCCTCTGTCCAATGTCTGTGTGCTTTTGCCCATATTAATCTTTTCCTTTTATTAGCCAGTCTCAGATATGGCTTTTTCTTTGCCACTCTGCCCTGAAGGCCAGCATCCCGGAGTCGCCTCTTCACTGTAGACGTTGACACTGGCGTTTTGCAGGTACTATTTAATGAAGCTGCCAGTTGAGGACCTGTGAGGCGTCTATTTCTCAAACTAGAGACTCTAATGTACTTGTCTTGTTGCTCAGTTGTGCAGCGGGGCCTCCCACTTCTCTTTCTACTCTGGTTAGAGCCTGTTTGTGCTGTCCTCTGAAGGGAGTAGTACACACCATTGTAGGAAATCTTCAGTTTCTTGGCAATTTCTCGCATTGGAATAGCCTTCATTTCTAAGAACAAGAATAGACTGTCCAGTTTCACATGAAAGCTCTTTTTTTCTAGCCATTTTGAGAATTTAATCGAAACCACAAATGTAATGCTCCAGATTCTCAACTAGCTCAAAGGAAGGTCAGTTTTATAGCTCCTCTAAACAGCAAAACTGTTTACAGCGGTGCTAACATAATTGCACAAGGGTTTTCAAGTGTTTTCTAATCATCCATTAGCCTTCTAACACAGTTAGCAAACACAATGTACCATTAGAACACTGGAGTGATGGTTGCTGGAAATGGGCCTCCATACACCTATGTAGATATTGCATTAAAAAACAGATGTTTGCAGCTAGAATAGTCATTTAGCACATTAACAATGTATAGAGTGCTTTTCTTTCAAAAATAAGGAAATTTCTAAGTGACCCTAAACCTTTGAACGGTATTGTATATATACAGTGGTCCCTCAATTTACAATATTAATTGGTTCCGGGGCGACGATTGTAAGTTGAAAATATTGTAACTTGAAGCCATAACTCTATGGAAAACTAGTAATTGGTTCCAGAGCCCCAAAAATTTCATTCACAGATAAGAAAAAATGATGATTAAGCAGATAACTAATACATATAAAGCAAGTTCTCAGATATAAAATAATACTGTAGCGGCTAGAGGCTGTAAATCATTTTCTGCAATGAGAAGCTTCTTCAAGAGACTGTACAGTACACAGTGTACCAGAAATATAATGGAGCTCTCTTCACAGAGTGTACAAAGGAGCAACTGATCCTGGCGCAGGTAAAGAGCAGTACAGGATGTAACTAGGGATGCACGATGCATCGAAACTTCGATACTGTTTCGATACTTTGCATCCCCAAACGGTTCGATATCGTTGTTTCATGTATTTCGATACTGAGCTGTGCGGCCGCACAGCTCAGTATAGTAACACATGAATGTATCAGAGTGGGGCCGCGGCTGTGTAACACAGCTATTGCCCCGCTCCTGAGTCCTGACAACAAGTGCACGCCGTCAGGATGATGCGATGCGGCCAGCGCAGCACTAATGTGCGCCGACACTGAAGACAGAACATGGCGGGCGCACTGCAAAACACCCCCATGTTCTGTCTTCAGTGCCTGCGCCGCCGCTCATTAGTGCTGTGCAGGCCGCATCAACTCATGCTGACCGCGCGCGCACTAAGGGTATGTTCACACGGCCTATTTACGGACATAATTCGGGCGTTTTAACCCCCGAATTATGTCCGAAATTACAGCTTGAAAGCATTGACAAACATTTGCCCATTGAAAGCAATGGGCTGACGTTTGTCTGTTCACACGAGGCGCATATTTACACGTCGCTGTCAAAAGACGGCGCGTAAATAGACGCCCGCGCCAAAAAAGTGTCATGTCACTTCTTCAGACGTAAATGGAGCCGTTTTCCATGGACTCCATGGAAAACCAGCTCCAGTTACGTCCGTAATGGACGCGGCGTTCAAGCGCCTGCACATGCCGTTACGGCTGAAATGACGGGGCTGTTTTCTCCTGAAAACAGCCCCGTAATTTTGGCCGTTACGGACGCTGCCGTGTGAACATACCCTAAGGTATACTATATATGGGCAGACAGCCCAGGGTCCATTGAAGGACCCCAGGGCTGTCTTACCATATTTCCTGTTGTTAGGGCATACTGAGGTACGTCCTAACAACTGCCTGTGTACTATCTGCACACAGGCTAATGTACTGGCATATAGATATATGCCATGACATTAAAGTTTAAAATTAAAGTAAAAACAAAGTAATATTAAATTTTAAAAAAATACACACACACTATTTTTAAAGTAAACATTAAAATAAGTCTCAATACATAAAATATACACATATTCGGTGTTGGTGCGGCTGTAATAACCTTCACAACAATTTTTTTGTGTCATTTATGATGTGTACGCTGTAAAAAAAATCAAATATAAACTGCTTTCTTTCACTTATTATTGTGAGGCACGAGGTGTGATGAATTTAACCTCCATGTGCCTCACATAAATAGTAATTAACCCCATCATGTACCTTAGACATAAACCCATTATGAATGAGAAACATGATGGGGTTAATTACTATTAATGTGAGGCTCATTCAAAATTCAATAACACGTCGCGTCTCACATCAGAAAATGTAAGAATTTTTTTTCTATTATTACTGTTGGCAAAGTATCGTTTTGGTATCGAAATCGCAATACTACACGAAGTATCGGTATCGAAGTCCAAATTCTGGTATCGTGACATCTCTGGATCTAACGCCCATGGCCACGGGGCGTCAAGATTACTCACCTCCCGACGGCCGCTGTAAGCGCTGGCCCGCATCTCCTCAGGAGACGCCAGCGCTCATTTCTGCTTCATTCTGCGGTGTCCCCATGAATTTAATATGTAATTAGCCCATACTCACCCTGGACTAAAAGAACGGCACTGCCCCTTCCTTCATTGCCTGAGCGTTGTTGTGTTAGTGTTAGTGTTAGTCTTTGCAAATGGTCCGTTAGTGTTTTCCTATTCCCAGTGTTCCCGTACCAGCTACCTGGATCTTGTATCCCATGCTACCTTGTTCCTGTGCCATAGAGAGTTAGAGTTGTGTTGTGCCGTATACTACGCCTTCTGTGTTACACCGCGCCTGGTGTCTGCCTGCTGCCAAGGTCCCATCGGAGACTACTGTCACTACTGTCTGAATTACCACTAGTACTCTATTCGAACTATAGACATTGACTCAGTATCCTGTTGGCCAGCTGGTTTCCTGCTACGGCGGTACGGCCCAGTGGGTCCACATACCCACAGATCGTGACACAGGACATGTAGCACTGTACTGCAGAGAGGTGCTACTAGACAGCCAATCAGGGCATGCACTGCATTGCAGCAGGTGTTTTACCAGTAAAATGCCCATGCTGATTGGCTGAGATCCAGACATTTTGTGGCATTGTATGTTGAATGTGGTTTCAAGTTACAATGGCTCAGGCAATACCATTGTATGTTGAAAATATTGTGACCTGAGCCCATTGTAACTTGAGGGACCACTGTGAATATAATATACATATATATATATATATATATATATATATATATATATATATATATATATATTATTTTATGTTACTGTATATGATTCATTTTGATACATCCCTTTGCTTTGACCTAGCTAAGTCCAGTTCTATATACATCTATGTACATACAAATAAGAAAGAACGGGGCTTTCTACGCCACTATAGTTTACAACATAAGAATAAATCTTTGGATAAATAGAATAGATTTTATCATATACAGAATTGCTGAATGCTTGGCAATTGTAGAGAAGAACCAAAATAAATAATTCAGCTTCTAGAGCACATGTTGGGCATGATGCATATTTCCTCACCATCTACTTACCCCATGATAAACTCTTCACATACTTCACTAACACAAAGAACATGCACATTACAGTGCCCATTTTGTTGCAGAGTACAAAATAATTGCTGTTACTTTACAGAGTGAAACATCTTTTCTGTTGAGTGAACATTTGCAGTGTTCTGTTGTGCTGAGCTAAAGACTGCTGTTTTTCTTGATTTTAGTTTGTGCTCCCTCCAACGTCTAGATGGAATTTAAGACAAAATCGTAGATTTGGTGTGATTGTAACATGGTGTTCCTTTATTCATTTGGGCTCGTTTTCCTTTTATCAGAAGTATTCAGTAAAAGTCTATACAGAAATGGCTATATTAATATTTGATGTGCACTAACCCCAGAATAAATATTTCCATCATGAGAATATGATTACAACGGCCAATTTTGGCATTAAAAACTAGCACCAATCAAGGAGACAGCTCATTGATCGGCGCCCGTTTGATCCTTTCACAAGGAGCTATGATGAGTAATGTATGGGGACGAGTGATCGTTACTACAATCCCTAGTCTCCATGCATTACCATCTTTCAGCAGCACATGTGCTGCCGACAACGATAATATTTTCTGCTGCATAAACAATAAGATCAGCCGATGAACGAGCTGGGCAATGATCGAGAACGTGCGTTCATATGAACGTTCGTTTGCCCAATCATTGGCCCATGTAAAAGGGCCTTTACGTATGTTTACCCGAAACATTTGCCAGCTTTCTTCTACCTATGTTGAAATTAACCTGTAATGATCAGCAAACATCACTATATATGTATATCTATATAGAGTGGAGTGCTGCAAGATTTATTTCTCCTGAATATTGATACAGTCCTAGGATCTGGACTGCTTGCTGGCACCTGTTCACATATGTAAGCTTTCTCTGTTTGAATATATAGATATATAGATAAATTTTCTTTCTTTATATACTACTACACGTCCGAGGATCGGGACGTTTTGCTGGGCACCTGATCGATCGATTCTGTGTGAGTGCTGCTGCTTTCTTGTTTGCTATATATATATATATATATATATATATATATATATATCTACACTACCGTTCAAAAGTTTAGGGTCACTTAGAAATTTCCTTATTTTTTAAAGAAAAGCACAGTTTTTTTTCAATGAAGATAACATTAAATTAATCAGAAATACACTCTATACATTGTTAATGTGGTAAATGACTATTCTAGCTGCAAACGTCTGGTTTTTAATGCAATATCTACATAGGTGTATAGAGGCCCATTTCCAGCAACCATCACTCCAGTGTTCTAATAGTACATTGTGTTTGCTAACTGTGTTAGAAGGCTAATGGATGATTAGAAAACACTTGAAAACCCTTGTGCAATTATGTTAGCACCGCTGTAAACAGTTTTGCTGTTTAGAGGAGCTATAAAACTGACCTTCCTTTGAGCTAGTTGAGAATCTGGAGCATTACATTTGTGGGTTCGATTAAACTCTCAAAATGCCTAGAAAAAGAGAGCTTTCATGTGAAACTCGACAGTCTATTCTTGTTCTTAGAAATGAAGGCTATTCCATGCGAGAAATTGCCAAGAAACTGAAGATTTCCTACAACGTTGTGTACTACTCCCTTCAGAGGACAGCACAAACAGGCTCTAACCAGAGTAGAAAGAGAAGTGGGAGGCCCCGCTGCACAACTGAGCAACAAGACAAGTACATTAGGGTCTTTAGCTTGAGAAATAGATGCCTCACAGGTCCTCAACTGGCAGCTTCATTAAATAGTACCCGCAAAACGCCAGTGTCAACGTCTACAGTGAAGAGGCGACTCCGGGATGCTGGCCTTCAGGGCAGAGTGGCAAAGAAAAAGCCATATCTGAGACTGGCTAATAAAAGGAAAAGATTAATACGGGGAAAAGCACACAGACATTGGACAGAGGAAGATTGGAAAAAAGTGTTATGAACAGACGAATTGAAGTTTAAGGTGTTTGGATCACACAGAAGAACATTTGTGAGACGCAGAACAACCAAAAAGATGCTGGAAGAGTGCCTGACGCCATCTGTCAAGCATGGTGGAGGTAATGTGATGGTCTGGGGTTGCTTTGGTGCTGGTAAAGTGGGAGATTTGTACAAGTTAAAAGGGATTTTGAATAAGGAAGGCTATCACTCGATTTTGCAACGCCATGCCATACCCTGTGGACAGCGCTTGATTGGAGCCATTTTCATCCTACAACAGGACAATGACCCAAAGCACACCTCAAAATTATGCAAGAACTATTTAGGGAAGAAGCAGGCAGCTGGTATTCTATCTGTAATGGAGTGGCCAGCGCAGTCACCAGATCTCAACCCCATAGAGCTGTTGTGGGAGCAGCTTGACCGTATGGTACGCAAGAAGTGCCCATCAAGCCAATCCAACTTGTCGGAGGGCCTTCTGGAAGCATGGGGTGAAATTTCTCCCGATTACCTCAGCAAATTAACAGCTAGAATGCCAAAGGTCTGCAATGCTGGAATTGCTGCAAATGGAGCATTCTTTGACGAAAGCAAAGTTTGAAGGAGAAAATTATTATTTCAAATAAAAATCATTATTTCTAACCTTGTCAATGTCTTGACTATATTTCCTAGTCATTTTGCAACTCATTTGATAAATATAAGTGTGAGTTTTCATGGAAAACACAAAATTGTGTGGGTGACCCCAAACTTTTGAACGGTAGTGTATATATATATATATATATATATATATATATATATATCACTAAATAATGCATCCAAAACTATTGTGACGTGGGTGAAGAGGATAAGGATAAAAGATACAGCTAACAAGCAGAAACAGAAACACAGAAAAGGAAGATATTACAGTGTGCAAGTACAACAAGTGACATGTGAGAGCATATGTGCATATAAAGTAAAAAAATTAAAAAAAAGCTGTGTATGTCAACCAGGGTTTCCTGGAACCTGGTCAGGGGGTTTCCTAGAAGACAGTAGCAGCAAGAGCTGTCACTTTTACAGTAGGAATGGCAAACTGATTCATTTACCCAAATGGCAAGGGGCAGGCAAGAAATCCAGATTGTAGAATTATAAAAAATGATTCACCCACTCTTGGGGCTTATGCACAGGACACCAGCCCCGAAGGTTTACCACATCAAATAAGCTTGATCTTTGTCCCATGGATATATTTATATAACAAGTTAACACAATGCTCTTGATTTCACCCGCAGCCCTCCAATTTATATAAAACAGCTTTATTTCTAATTTAAATCTTTGTGTTTTTCATTTGTGTATTGAATGGATTTTAATTACAATTTTTGGTTTCCCAATATACAGCAGTAAAAAAAGACGTATTGAAAGCAATAACATGTTCTTTATTGATTCTTTTACATGTTTCTCTTTTACTCATTCATCTAAAGAAAGATACAATATAGAGTTAAAATACAAGAAAACAAGGCTGGTTTCACACACAGTATTTAGCTGCGTTTTTCTTACCGTTTTCACAGATTTTTGGCATTCGGGGTGTGGGGTGAAACACTAAGGCTGGATTCACACGAGCATGTTCGGTCCGTAAAGGACGGAACGTATTTCGGCCGCAAGTCCTAGACCGAACACACTGCAGGGAGCCGGGCTCCTAGCATCATAGTTATGTACGATGCTAGGAGTCCCTGCCTCTCCGTGGAACTACTGTCCCATAAAGAAAACATGATTACAGTACGGGACAGTTGTCCCGCAGCGAGGCAGTGACTCCTAGCGTCGTACATAACTATGATGCTAGAAGCCCGGCTCCCTGCAGTGTGTTTGGTCTGGGACTTGCGGCCGAAATACGTTCCGTCCTTTACGGACCGAACATGCTCGTGTGAATCCAGCATAATATTACTTATACATAGTAAATTATGAAAATGTCTACATGTACAACATTTTGGTTTCTGATGTTTTAGTGGTGTATGTGAGCTCTCTAGCGTTTTTATTAAAATGCAGCATGCTCTAGGTATTGTGTTTTTTAAATATCTCAATAGAACTTCAAAACCGCCTGAAAAAATGCTTGCATAAACTGACACAAATTAGAAAAAGGCATGTAAAAACTAAAAGCGCAGGAACAAAAAACCATGCGTAAAGTAGATCTAAGATGTGATTTACTAATATAGTCTATTACACTTTAATCCCAAAAATAGTACTGAGGGGAATCCTTGTTTACCTATATGCAGGGGCATCTTTCTTCCCGGGCGCAGCGGAAGTCCTGACGTCTTATCGCGTCACGACGCCGTGCGCTGCGGATGACGTCACACTGCTAGATGGTCGGGACATCCGCTGCACCAGGAGCCGAAGACGAGGGTAAGTTTAACATTACGGTCTACTGGGGTCCTGTATCTAAGCCTACCTTGTGGAATTCTTAGATACAGGGTCTAACAGACAGTAAAACACATGGATCCTGTATTTAAGCATACCACATGTTAGGCCTATATACAGGGCCCCAAGAGACAGTAAGCTTATACAATATAAGATTACGGTCTGATGGTGTCCTCTATCTAAGCTTACCTTGTGGTAGGCTTAGATACAGGGTCTAATAGACCATCTCACACATATGGACCCTGAATCTAAGCCTACCACATGGTATTCTTAGATGCATTCTGTAGTGATGGTCGGGCACTGGGGCGGCCGCAGGATGGTATTATTAGACTCGGAAAGGCCAAAATCAGTGGCCCTTCCCACCCTGGTAATGCTAGGCTGCTGCTGTGTTGTGCCGCCCCAGTGCCCGACCGTCGCTACAGAATGCATCTAAGAATATAAATGGCAGCCCATAAGACGTTGGGACAAGATCCCTGTGCAGACCAGCGCGATGACGTCACTGGATCATGCCGGCCTACGCAAAGGTCCCGTCTCAGCATCTCATAGGCTGCAGGTCTAGCATGGCTGTGGAGGCAGTGGAGCAGCACCATTTGTCGTGGAAACGGGGCTGGATGAGTACGTTTTTTTTTATTTTTTTGGGGGGCACTATGTTCAAGGGGGGATGTGTGGCACTACCTATAAGGGGGTGTGTGACACTATTTACAAGGGGGTTTGTGTGTGGCATTATCTACAAGGGGGTGTGGCATTATCTACAGGACGCTGTGTAGCGATATCAACAGGGGACACTGTGTGGCACTATCTAGAGGGGGCTGTGTGTGGCACTATCTACAATGGGTGTGTGGCACTATCTACAGGAGGTTGTGTTGGCACTATCTACAAGGGGCCCAGTCAACAGTTACTATGGGGCCCAGTCATTCTTAGTTACGCCCCTGATTCAAAGTGTGCATATGCCTTTACTGGTGTTAATGATGTCTGTATAGGCGTTATGCATACCTCTGAAAGTATACATGCCATCCACAGTTTTCCCAAAAAATACCACCTTAGAGCAATTAAAACGACCCTCCAGTTTTAGCTTAAAAATTTACGTTTGCTGGGGAGTGAAGTGTTTACAAGATGCACACTATGCTGTGGTACTCTGAGACACTTCCCCCCGTTGTCCATTTGGCTAGCGCTGCTCGCAGATCAGCGACCCAACTGCCAGGTGCCGAGATAAAGGAGGAGAGCAGCCCACCAGATCGGCAGTTCGGCCCTGCCCAAGAGTGCATGTTTATGTCCCTAGGAAGAAAAACTAGCAAACACCTCTGGTAGTGGCTTATCTCCTGGATGGAACAAATAATTGGGCAAGTTAAAATCTAACAGCAGATGTCAGGGGAATAAGGTTGACAGCATAAATGTAAGGCCCCATTCACATCGCGTTTGTGCTAGCCGTCGAGCGTATAAGTTTTTTAATAAAAACGTGGACGATTAAAAATTTATACAAACGTGTATCATTCTCTGTTTGAATGTGTTTTTTATAGCATGTACATCTAGCGTATACTCATACGTCGGTATTGATTTCTGTTAGTTTTGCCTAAGAAAACGAATACGTTTGTTTTATAAAGTGAACACTGATAGAAAACAAACAACTGCATGTAAACGGATACAAATATATAGCATTTCGTTTGCATACGTCGTCCATTGAGATCAATGCTAAAAAAAAACCTGTTACATCGTGTATAAATTTTTTTGAAGTAGAGAATAGCGCAGCAGACTACGCTTTTCAGTACTTTCAAAAAATAGTATCCCAACGTAAACCATGACAAACAGACCAAACGGATGCTATTTTAGTCTACATTTGACCCATTATAGTCTACATATACACCGAGCTATACGTTTCAATACTTTTTTAGTGTTTAAAAATGTATACGCTCGACGGATAGCACAAACGCGATGTGACTGGGGCCTTAGATTGTAGGATGAGACCACCTTTAACAGCTGGATCTGCTGACATTTATCTCCTGTGTATGGGCAGTTTGCTCTTCTGTCATGTGACTTCCACTTATGTATGTTTTTTTATTTGTAGATCACATATATGTTCATATAAGATGTCCATATAGAGTGATTCTGTTGATGCCACCATGCCAACCCCAGAACAACATTTACATTCACAACAATACATTTACATTCTCACACTATTTAGATCAGGACAGATAATAAAAACCCCAAGAGGAATGGATAACAATTATTTTCCATTTAAAATTTATTAATACACATTTAGAAAATTAGAATATCCCTTTAATGGCTTTATTATTGAACATTTTCCAGGTGCAAAGTGATAAATTGTAATTGTATGCAGTATAACTGCTATGTATGCAAATCTCTAATATACAGTTAGGTCCAGAATTATTTGGACAGTGACACAATCTTCATGATTTGGGCTCTGCAGGCCACCACATTGGATTTGAAATGAAACAACTGAAATGCAATTGAAGTGTAGACTTTCACGTTTATTCCAAGGGGTTGAACAAAAATATCCTGTGAAACGTTTAGGAATTGCAACCATTTTCCAAACACAGCCACCTCATTTCACTCACAAATTAACATTACCATAAAAAAAAAAGTTTTCTTAATACTTTGCAGAGAATCCTTTGCAAGCAATGACTACCTGAAGTCTGGAACCCATGGACATCACCAAACGCTGGGTTTTCTCCTTTGTGATGCTTTTCCAGGCCTTTACTGCGGTTGTCTTCAGTTGTTGCTTGTTTGTGGGTCTTTCTGCCTTAAGTTTTGTCTTAAGCAAGTGAAATGCATGCTCGATCCGGTTGAGATCTGGTTATTGACTTGGTCATTGCAGAATATTCCACTTTTTTGGCTTAAAAAACTTGACGTCCAATCAACCTTGATGCATTTGGTTGAATCTGAGCAGAAAGTATATCCCTGAACACTTCAGAATTCATCCAGCTGCTTCTGTCTTCAGTCACATCATCAATAAACACTAATGACCTGGCGTCTTTGGCAGCCATGCATACCCATGCCATCACACTGCCCCCAGCATGTTTTACAGAGGATGTGGTGTGCTTTGGATCATGAGCCGTTCCAAGCCTTCTCCATACTTTCTTCCTCTCATCATTCTGGTACAGGTTGATCTTAGTTTCATCTGTCCAAAGAATGCTGTTCCAGAACTGAGCTGGCTTCTTTACATGTTACTTGGCAAAGTCTAATCTGGCCTTTCTATTTTTGAGGCTGATTAATGGTTTGCACCTTGTGGTGAACCCTCTGTATTTGCTCTCATGAAGTCTTCTCTTTATAGTAGACATAGATACTGATACACCTACTTCCAGGAGAGTGTTCTTCACTTAGGTAGATGTTGTGAAGTGTTTTTTCTTCACCATGGAAAGGATTCTGCGATCATCCACCACTGTTGTCTTCCGTGGACGTCCAGGCCTTTTGGGGTTCATGAGATCACCAGTGCACGCTTTTTCTTCAAGAATGTAGCAAACTGTTGATTTGGCCACTCCTAACATTTGTGCTCTCTCTCTGATGGATTTCTTCATTTTTTTTCAGCGTAACAATGGTCTGTTTCACTTGCATTGAGAGCTCCTTTCACCTCATGTTGTGGGTTCACAGCAGCAGCTTCCAAATACAAATGTCACACATGGAATTGATGATGGATTAATGAGGGAATAGCCCATGAAGCCCACTAAATAGCTTTTGAGATAATTGTCAAAATTAACAGAAAAACAAGGAAGGATCCAGTGCCAAAAAATTTAGGAGTAAAGTTTTTAAAAGGAAACTGAGTTCCAATTTTATTTGAAAAAATCTTTAAAATTGAGGACACATATCCAAGTGCAAAGGTGGATGGGAAGGTATATACGCTGCCTACGTGTTTCAGACGCCCACAGCGTCCTTAATCATGGCTTGTGTGAGAGTTATGACACGAGGCTAGGGTTTATATCCGGTCTGGGACAGGTGAGGTTGATTGCGCTTTACCAGAGTGTATTTGGAATGCAGAGAGAAGAGCACGGCAAATTCCCGTCTCTGACAGATGTCTCTGCGATTTAAGGTAAACAAACGATTGGTTACATGTGAAAATATATGATGTGAATAACTTACATTTATAATGGTCAATACCATGTTAATCTGGTATATTCTTGATTCATATTTTCTTGTATTGACGAAAAGTTACATTTTGACCGGACATAAATCCTTAAGTTAGTAGAAAAGCACTTTATAGACAAATGGCTAAAAACCTACATAAATGCATCTTGTTAAATAGGTATACAAAAGAAATTAAAAGGAAGAAACCAATATTGGCTATCTAAATACATCATTAGTGCAAAACATAGAGGTTCATGTTTTTAATAACTGAGGCATATATTTGTTATAGTATGGAACATTAATGGCTTTCGATATATTTCTGCAATAATGTCGTTGAACATGACCTTGTTATGTGATTGTATATTACATCAATATAGTTAAGTTGGATTTTGTATGTTCGTTGATTTATTTTTAGTTTTTAATTTTTAATCTATGTTGCTGTTCACTCTCTCCTGTTAATTGGATTGGTGGACTGTAAGAACATACAGATTTTATTTGTAGTTTTAATAGTATCCCAGTCTGGAAGAGGAGGTCGGTTTGATTGCAGATTGTGTAGTTGGAAACAGGCTATTTATTTTGTTTTATAGTTATTCTAATAATGGAACATTAGTTCTTTCTTCAAGTTCAGTCCTAACGGATATCTAGTTTTTAATCTGTAAATCCAGAAAGCTTCTCTTCCTAGTATTTTGTGTTTTAACCCCTTAATGACCGCCGATAAGCCTTTTCACGGCGGTCATTAATGAGCTTTATTCTTATGCAATAGCCGCTTCACGGCGCCTCATCAGAATAAAGTAAACAGAGCAGGGAGCTGTGAAATCTCCCTGCTCTCAGATGCCAGATTTAGCTGAGGGCTGGGGGCGTCCCTGCTCGAACGTGTGAGATCGATATTAGTATCGATCTCACCTGTTTAACCCCTCAGATGCGGTGCTCAATAGCGTGCACCGCATCTGAGTGGTTTTGATGAAAGGGACGGAGCTCCCTCTCATCCCACCAGCACCCGGCGATAAGATCGGCGAGTGTCTGTGTCTCCGATGGCAGCCGGGGGCCTAATAAAGGCCCCCATGTCTGCCAGTAGTAAATGCCTGCTAGGTCATGCAAAGGTATTGCAGTGTATTATAAAAGCGATCGGATGATCGCATATTAACTCCTTCCCGCTTTTAGGCGTGACTGTACGTCCAAATTCAAAGTGAGTTCCCGCACACGGACGTACCGTCACGCCCTGTAGATAAAGCAAGCACAGGAGCTGTGCGCGCTTTATCTTCAGCGGCTGTCAGCTGTCATACACAGCTGACATCCCGCTGCAATGGCTGCGATGGCAGTTACCGCCAATCGCAGCCATTTAACCCCTTCAATGCGGCTGTCAATGGAGTCCACCGCATTGAGGTGGTTGACAGAGGGAGGGAGCTCCCTCTGTATCCCCCCGGGGCCCCCCACGATGGATCGCGGGTAGCCATTGTTGCTATGGTAACCAGGAAGCGATTGCTAGGCACATATGGGGTATTACTGTATTCTGGAGAACCCGCTTAACAATTTATGGAATGTGTGTCTACGGTGGTACAAGCTGGGCACAACACATTGGGCACTGAAATGGCATATCTGTGGAAAACTGCAATTTTCAATCTGCAACATCTATTGTTTACTCATATTTGCAAAACACTTGTGCGGTCAAAATGCTCTTTACAAAATGCTCACTACACACCTACATAAATTCTTTGAGGGATCTAGTTTCCAAAATGAGGTAATTTTTCGGGGGTACCACTGTTCTGGTACTATAGCTCAATGCAACATGGTGTCAAAAAACGAATCTTGTAAAATCTCCACTCCAAATCCTAAATGGCGCTCCTTCCCTTTAGAGCCTTGCTGTGTGTCCAAATAGCAGTTTATGACCACGTGTGGGGTATTTCCCTACTCTGAAGAAGTTGCTTTACAAATGTTACGGTGCTTTTTCTCCTTTATTTGTTGAGAAAATTAAAAATTTTGAACTAATGCTACATCTTATTGGAAAATAATGTAAATTTTCATTTTCACTGCCCATTTCTCCGTAATCTGGAGAAGTTGCTTTACAAATGTTGGGGTGCTTTTCCTCATTTATTTGTTGAAAAAATTAAAAATTCTGAGGTAAAACTACATCTTATTGGAAAATAATGTAATTTTTCATTTTCACTGCCCAATTCTAATGAAATCTATGAAATACCTGTGTGGTCAAAACGCTCACTACACCCCTAGATGAATTCCTCTAGGGGTGTAGTTTCCCAAATCAAGTAACTTTTGGGGGGTTTCCTTTGTTTTTGCAGTACAGGACCTCTTCTAACCTGACATGGTGCCTGAAATATAATTTAAAAAAAGGAAGGCTGAAAAATCCACTAGGTGCTCCCTTTCTTCTTGGACCCTTATTTCAGGCCCGTAGCACACTACGGCCACATGTGGGATATTTCTAAAAGCTGAAGAATCAGGGCAATAAATATTCAGTTGTGTTTCTCTGGTAAAAAACCTTCAGTATTACAGGAAAAATGGATTCAAATTGAATTTCTGCAAAAAAAATGAAATTTGCAAATTTCCCTTCCACTTTGGTTTAATTCCTGTGAAACGCATAAAGGGTTAGGAAACTTTCTAAATGCTGTTTTGAATACTTTAAGGGGTGACGTTTTTAAAATGGGGTGATTTGTGGCGGTTCCTAATATATAAGGCCCTCAAAGCTACTTCAGATCTGAACTGTTCCCTAAAAAACAGCCTTTTGAAATTTTCTTGAAAATGTGAGAAATTGCTGCTATAATTATAAGCCTTGTAACGTCCTAGAAAAATGAAAGGATGTTCAAAAAATTATGCAAACATAAAGTAGACATATGGGAAATGTTAACTAGTCACTATTTTGTGTGGTATAACTATCTGTCTTACAAGCAGATACATTTTGTAATGACAGGGTAGGGAGACAGACAGGTGAGCCCTAATCTACCCGCCACTCAGTCCCTGCCTACTTGCAACGACCCGTCCTAAGCGACGGGGTACAACTGGGCGACGGTCCCTACGCTCAGTAAGTGCAAGACAGACAAACAGACAAGGGTACACAGAAGCTAGGGAAAACGGGGCAGCTGCCCACGGAGACACCGTGAGCAACAAGAGTAGTGAACGAGCCGAGTCAAACCAGGAGAGAACGAGGTACCAAACGCTGAGCAGGAGAGTGGTCAGAAAGCCAAGGTCAATAACAAGCAGATGATGAGTAGTACAAGCAGCAGCAGCAAGCCAGGAAACAAGCATATAAGAATCACAGGCAAAGGATGAACAGGAAAGGCAGGTATAAAAAGACAGTGGGCGGGAGCTAGCTCCGTCTGGCCAGCCTGTGATAGGCTCTCCCACTCCTAAGCCTGCCATCCTGAGTGGTGGAAGATGGAGTCAGTCTCACAGACATAGGAGCAGGTGCAGACTGATTGCCCACTGGCGTCGACACAGAAGCTGTATCTGGCAAATCCTTTACACATTTGAATTTAGAAAAATGCACATTTTTGCAAATTTTCTCTAAATGTTGGTGTTTTTCACAAAAAATATTGAATTTATCGACCAAACTTTTTCAATAACATAAAGTACAATATGTCACGAGAAAACAATCTCAGAATCACTTGGATAGGTTAAAAGCATTCCGGAGTTATTACCACATAAAGTGAAACATTTCAGATTTCAAAAATGAGGCTGTGTCATTTGGTCCAAAAGTGGCTGTGTCCTTAAGGGGTTAAAGTCCCCTAGTAGAACTAGTAAAAAAGTTGAATAAAGTTAATTAAAAAAAAATGAAAAAAAAAATTAAAAACCCACTTTTTCCCATTACAAAATGCTTTACCATAAAAAAAAAAACACAATAAAGCAAAAACTTTACACATATTTGGTATCGCCGCGACCATAACGACCCCGACTATAAAGCTGTTACATTATTTAACCCGCACAGTGAATGCCGTAAGAAATAAAATTAAAAAAGAATGGAAAAATTGCTGTTTTCTGTTAATCCTGACTTTAAAAAAATTTGCTAAAAAGTGATCAAAAAGTCGCATCTACTCCAAAATGGTACCAATAAAAACTACAAGTCGTCCCGCAAAAAAAAAGCCCTCATGCAACTGCATCAGCGGAACAATAAAAAAAGTTATGGCTCTTCAAATATGAAGACCAAAAACAAATAACTTTGAAAAAAAAGTGTTTTTACTGTGTAAGTAGTAAAACATACATAATCTATACAAATTTGGTATCTTTGCAATCATAACAACCCGCTGAATAAAGTTATTGTGTTATTTATACCACACAGTAAACGACGTAGATTTAGGACGCAAAAAAAGAGTGGCGAAATGTCAGGTTTTCTTCTATCCCCCCCAAAAAATAGTTAATAAAAGTTAATGAATAAATTATATGTACCCCAAAATGGTGCTATTAAAAAAAGTACAAGTTGTCCCGGAAAAAATAAGACCTTATACAGCTATATCGACGCAAAAATAAAAAAGTTATAGCTCTTCGAATGTGGCGATGGAAAAATATAAAAAAATGGCATGATCATTAGGGCCCAGAATGCAAGCAGGGGGAAGGGGTTAAATTACCTCCACGTTTGGGTGTGTGTACTTTTTCTATGGCATAACATTTGAGAGTATTGATGGACCTGTTATGATAATTTATAAAGTGCTTGGCAACATTGGAAATGTTGCTGATATTTGGATTTCTGATGTACCCTAAATGTTCCAATACTCTGGTTTTAAATTTGCGGCTAGTGCAGCCTATATATTTCAGGTTGCAATCGATGCACTCTATAATATAAATTACTGCCTCGCTGTTACAGTTGATGTAATTCCTTATCGGAAAATTGTCTGTATTTTTGGAATCTGAGAAATCTTTTTTGGAGTGACATGGGAGCAAATTTTGCATGGGTGAGCCACATTTAAAAAAGCCTTTTTATTCCAAACAGGTTGTTTTGTGCTCATCTGAGCATAACATAGAGGGTGCAGGAAACTGCCCAGGGATGGAGCTTTTCGGGCTACTACTCTACACCCGTCCTTGAGAATACTCTCCAACAGATTATCTTCCATCAGGATTGGTAAATATTTGACAATAATTTATTTTATTTGTGTGAATTGATTGCTGTGTTGTAATATTAACCCGTTAGTGACCGGCCCATCGTGTTTTTAGTCGGTCACTAACGGGCCTTATTCCGATGCCATAGACTTTTTACGTTGCGGCATCGGAATAAGTAAACAGAGCAGGGAGCTGTCAAATCTCCCTGCTCTCAGCTGCCAGAGGCAGCTGAGGGCTGGGGGCGTCCCTGCTCTGCCGGGTGAGATCGATATTAGTATCGATCTCACCCGTTTAACCCCTCAGATGCGGTGCACAATAGCGTGCACCGCATCTGAGTGGTTTTGGAGAGAGGGAGGGAGCTCCCTCTCTCTCCCACCGACACCCGGCGATACGATCGCCGAGTGTCTGTGTCTCCAATGGCAGCCGGGGGTCTAATAAAGGCCCCCAGGTCTGCCTGGAGTGAATGCCTGCTAGATCATGCCGCAGGCATGACCTAGTAGATGCCTGTCCGTGTTAAACGGACAGGCAGTAATACACTGCAATACAAAAGTATTGCAGTGTATTATAAATGCGATCGCAGAATCGCATATTAAAGGCCCCTAATGGGACTAGTAAAAAAGTTAAAAATAAAGTTTAGTAAAGTTAATTAAAAAAAAATGTGAAAAAAAAATGAAAAACCCAGCTTTTCCCTTTACAAAATGCTTTACTATTAAAAAAACGAAATAAAGTTAAAAAGTTACACATATTTGGTATCGCCGCGTCCGTAATGACCCCGACTATAAATGTATTACATTATTTAACCCGCACGGTGAACGCCGTAAAAAATTTAATAAAAAACTATGGAAAAATTGCTGTTTTCTGTGAAAATTGACTTTAAAAAAATGTGATAAAAAGTGATCAAAAAGTCGCATCTACTCCAAAATGGTACCAATAAAAACTTCAAGTCTTCCCGCAAAAAAAAAGCCCTCATACAACTGCATCGGCGAAAAAATAAAAACGTTACGGCTCTTCAAATATGGAGACACAAAAACAAATAATTTTGAAAAAAAAGCGTTTTTACTGTGTAAAAGTAGTAAAACATACAAAAACTATACAAATTTGGTATCGTTGCAATCGTAACAACCCGCTGAATAAAGTTATTGTGTTATTTATATCACACGGTAAACGGCGTAGATTTAAGACGCGAAAAAGAGTGGCGAAATTTCAGGTTTTTTTTCTATTTCCCCCCAAATAAAAGTTAATAAAAGTTAATCAATAAATAATATGTCCCCAAAATGGTGCTATTAAAAAATACAACTTGTCCTGCAAAAAACAAGACCTTATACAGCTATGTCGACGCAAAAATAAAAAGGTTATAGCTCTTGGAATGCGACGATGGAAAAACTTAAAAAAGGGCTTGGTCATTAAGGTTTAAAATAGGCTGGTCATTAAGGGGTTAAAGTTGGTTTGTTTGTATTGAGTGTTGTGGGATATTTGGTTTTAGTTAATAGATCTTCCCTAGTTTTCTTTGAGGTAATGGAATCCGCTCTTTTAGGCCCCATGCACACGACCGTGTTCGGTCCGTGATATACGGTCCGCATGTCGGCTGCATGTCCCGGACCGAACACAGTGCAGGGAGTCGGGCTCCTAGCATCACACTTATCTATGACGATAGGGGTCACTGCCTGTCCGCGGAACTACTGTCCCGTACTGTAATCATGTTTTAGTGTGTGACAGTAGTTACGTGGATAGGCAGTGACACCTAGCGTCATAGATAAGTATGATGCTAGGAGCCCAGCTCCCTGTACTTTGTACGGTCCGGGACAAGCGGCCGACATGCGGACCGTATATCACGGACCGAACACGGTCGTGTGCATGAGGCCTTAAGGGTCCATTTGGGATAACCTCTTTTATGCAATCTTTCTGAGATTAATTGTTGCTCTATTTTATAGCTGGTCTGGGAGTTACAGTTAAGTTTTGCTCTGTACATTTCACATACAGGGATAGATGTAATAGTCTGTTTCGGATGGTTGCTTTTTGCATGCAAAATAGTATTACCTGAAATCGGTTTACGATAAGTTTTGGTGTGTATTATTTCTTCTTCAATTCCTTTTAGTTCTAAATCTAGAAACATTGTATCATTTGTGTTATAGGTATAAGTAAATTTGAGGTTATGTGTATTGGAATTAAGATAATCCATAAACGTGGTTATATCTGAAACATTACCTTTCCATATTAACAGGAGGTCGTCTATATAATGACCATACCAATGTATATTGTTGCCTGCTAAATTTTTATCTGAAAAAATCTATGTTTCCTCCCACCAAGCCATAACCAAATTAGCCAAGGAGGGTGAAAATTTGGCCCCCATAGAAACGCCCCTTAACTGAAGATAGAATTTATTATCAAATTGGAAATAATTATGTCGCATTAAAAACATTAGGACATCTAGAATGTATGTTTGAGGCTCCTGGCTATAGGGATTATGTGCTGACAAATGGTGGTTAAGTGCTCTGTATGCTGTATCGTGTGGTATACTAGTATACAAGGAAATTACATCACAATTAAGCCATGTATAATGCTTGGACCATTTTTCCTTCTGGAGAGATCGTAACACATCACGGGTATCTTTCAGGAAACCAGGAGTATTCATTGCCAAGGGCTGTAAGAGTGAATCCAGCCATTCTGACATTTTTTCTAGAAGGGACCCTACCCCTGACACAATTGGTCTCATAGGTGGAGGGTTGATTCCTTTATATGTTTTGGGAGGGCATGCATGAAAGGTATTATTGGATGTTTTACGTCGATATAGATTGACTGTTTTTTGGTAAGTAAACCATTTGTAAGTCCATCCTTTATTAGCTGTCTTATTTTGATCTGGAAGTCCTTTGTAGGATGACATTCCAAACATTTGTAAGTGGCTTTATCTGATAGTAATTTGTTGACTTCGGTTCTATACATCTCTTTGTCCATGATGATAATGCTCCCTCCTTTATCAGACATCTTGATAACTAAATCCTTATTATCTTTCAAGGACTTCATTGCTGAATTTAGTCTGGTAGAGAGGTTCCAAGAATTTTTTTGCTGTTTGACCTTGTCAGATAGGTGTGTAAATCTCTCTCTATTGCCATCTGAAAACGGTCCATGGACTCGGTTCTTGACGCGGTAGGGTAAAATTTCGGGTTAGTAGTTGTGAGTCCAGTAGAGATGTTGACGGATTGCTTTGGAGTTTCTGTGTTCAAATATTCCAGAGGTAATAATGTTGTTTGTTCTTCAAAGGAAAAAGCTCCAAGATCATGAACATCTGTGTGACGATCGCCGATCTCAGGTCACGTCACAGGGGTGAACTACACTACTGAGTTTATTAATTTACCTCATAAATCCACGCCCACCTACTCTAGATGACAGGATTATGCTAAATTACTCCCGTAGTTTCCAACACCCCAATAATTTATACCACAGTATGCTACCACCACCTATACTTATCTAGGCAATAGGGGCCTACGTCTCTGTGTTCCCTTAACACCAGTTCCTATAACACAGGTTATCTAAATTGAACATAAAATACAGGTAACGTTCCTCACCTTCGGAAGATTAAGTTCTGTAAGACTACAAGGAAGAGACTTATAAATATTTCAGATTTAATACACCATAGTGCAGTGCAATACATAAAATAGTTGTCAGAATAAAAGATAAAAAATATACATACAGTTACAATGCAATCAAACAGTTTATGAAAATAAAAGGGATAAAAGAAACAGAACAAAACCTTACTGATGTACAGCGGCGATATCCTGGCTGTGGGGACAGCTGAAAATATGGGCAGTCACTCCAACCGAGATATGGATCCCCAACGACTGACACTGACCCTCACTTCTCATGGCATTTTAAACCCAGTTTTTTCCCTCCAGTTCACTGGCTGGTGATGTCACTGAGAGGAGGCTGTTCATATGATAATGAAGGGTACTCCTCCCATTACACAGTTGTATTTCTATAGAGAAACATAAAAGTGATCATGTGTCCTTGCAGGAATCCCCTAGAAATATAATATTACCTGCATTCACCTGTGCAGACATTTACCAACCAGGGCATATCAAACACCACTATAATAGGCCCATGTTTTTAGCCAATAGCCAATCCCAGGTAGTTCCTCTGAGTGTAGGGATCTGAATTTGACATATATATGAGGGCTATTTTCCCTGATCATAACTAGCTATGTGCGTCATTACAAATATAAATTATGACGGGGTTTGCCTTGATGTATCATACTTTCTTTGAACACCATGCCATTCTCCCATGTTTCTCCTGGTCCACAGACAGACACACCACAGGCATCCATTTGCATAGCTTTAGATGTTTGGTCAGCCCTAGTGACAAATCCTTAATCAGCACATCTCGCACCTTGGTGAGGAAAGAGCCAATTAAACATTTGTCAGACAGTGGACATCCTTTGATGGCCAAAGATCTGCATTTCCTATGTAAATCAGATGTATCTTCTGTGTCAGAAGGAGTTATGAAATGACCTCCTAATAGCCTACTTTTGATTCTCTTACCTATAACACCACACCTCCCCCCTTAAGACATGGCATGGGATCATTGATATAGCCATCAATATCCCAAGCCGATCTCCGCAGCTTCCCCCTGGCGCGATAACCCATCTGCGTTGCCATGCTCACTGCCCTTTTTGTGCTGGATAGTGAAATCATATTGTTGCAAGGCTAAACTCCATCTCAGCAGCTTCCCGTTATCACCTGCTACCCTGTGCAACCAACTAAGTGGGTTGTGGTCGGTCACTACGGTAAATCTGCGCCCATAGAGGTATGCCTGTAATTTCTGCAAGGCCCATACAATGGCCAAACATTCCTTCTCTACAGTGGCATACGCAACCTCCCTCGGTAGAAGCTTTCTGCTCAAATACATTATTGGATGTTCATGCCCTTCTGGATTTACCTGGCTGAGCACTGCGCCTAGCCCATAGGCGCTGGCGTCAGTCTGCACCACAAACTTACGAGTGAAATCCGGGCTTTGCAAGACTGGGGAGCTAGCAAGGGCAGCTTTTAAAGCTGACAGAGAACTCTCGCAGTCGGCAGTCCAATTAACTATTTGAGGCTGTTTCTTCTTTGTGAGGTCTGTCAAAGGTTTTGCTAGGGAACTATAGTTAGGAACAAACTTTCTATAGTATCCTGCGGTCCCCAAAAAGGACATAACCTGTTTTTTGGTCTTAGGAGTGGGCCAGGCAGAAATTGCATCAACCTTTCCTGGCTCTGGCTTTAGTGTCCCTCCACCCACCTTGTGCCCGAGGTACTGCACTTCGGTCATGCCGATTTGACACTTTCCAGGCTTGATGGTCAGTCCTGCATCCTGGATACGCCTGAGCACCTGTGACAGGTGGGTCAGGTGATCCTCCCAGGTCTGACTGAATACAGCAATGTCATCCAGGTAAGCGACAGCAAACCCTTCAAACTTCTCTAACAGCTTGTTCACCAAGCGCTGGAATGTGGCAGGAGCATTTTTCATACCAAAGGGCATTACCTTGGACTCATAGAGTCCAAAGGGGGTGATGAAAGCGGACCTCTCCTGCGCTTCCACGGACATAGGGATTTGCCAATACCCCCGACTTAAATCCATAATTGTTAGGTACCGGGCACCGGCTAGCTGATCCAAAAGCTCATCTATGCGGGGCATTGGATACGCATCAAACACAGTGATGGTATTCAACTTCCTGTAGTCCACGCAAAATCGTGTTGTCTTGTCCTTTTTGGGGACAAGCACTACAGGTGATGCCCAGGCACTTTGAGACTCCTGGATCACGCCCAGCCCTAACATTTCCTCTATTTCTTTCTTCATGTCAGCCCTCACTTCTAGGGAAACTCTATAAGCTGCTTGCCTAACAGGTTGGTGATGCCCCGTGTCTACATGGTGAGTTGCTAGCGGAGTTCTCCCAGGTCTCCCTGTAAAAGTGGCAAGGAAGGGGTTAAGTACCTCCTGCAGCTGGAACTTCTGACCCTCAGACAGCTGTGAATTGACTACGGCATCCTCAATGGATCCTATCTCCTTTGCGGAAGCCACTAAATCCAGCAGTGTTTCACTTTCTCCCTCCTCTGGCAAACTGCAGACTGGCAGAGCGCACATATCCCGGTCATAATGCGCCTTGATCATATTCACATGAAAAACTTTGTGTTTCTTGCGAACATGATCGATCGTGACTACGTAGTCCACATCGTTGAGGCGTTGATGAATTGGATATGGGCCTTCCCATGCCGCCTGGAGTTTGTTTTGGGTCATAGGGACCAGTACCCATACCTTCTGACCCACCGCATACACTCTCTCTCGGGCATTCCTATCATACCACCTCTTCTGACTTGCCTGTGCCTGCACCATATTCTCATGTACTAGGCCTGTCAGTTCCTGCATCCTCTCTCTGAATTTCAAGACATAATCTATCACAGAGACCTCTGGTGTAACCAATTCTCCCTCCCATGCTTCTTTCATGAGATCTAGGGGTCCCCGTACCCTCCTTCCATACAGGAGCTCAAAGGGTGAGAAACCGGTTGATGCCTGCGGTACCTCTCTGTAAGCAAATAGCAGGTGCGGGAGATAACGCTCCCAGTCTCGCCCTTGGGACGCCACAAGCATTCGTAGCATCTGCTTGAGGGTCCCGTTAAACCTTTCACACAGACCATTAGTCTGAGGATGGTAAGGGCTGGCCACCAGGTGTTGCACCTGTATTTTCTTACAGAGGCACTGCATCAAATTTGACATAAACTGGGTCCCCTGATCTGTGAGCATCTCCCTGGGAAATCCTACATGGGAAAATATGGTCAGAAGGGCGTCTGCTACCTTATCAGCCCTGATGGAGGATAATGCTATGGCTTCTGGGTAACGTGTGGCATAATCCACTACCGTCAGGATAAAGCGCTTTCCAGAACTGCTGGGTATGGCCAAGGGCCCTACCAGATCCACAGCAATCCGTCGAAAAGGCTCATCAATTATGGGCAAAGGAATGAGGGGGGCCCGGTGCACAGGTCCCGACTTCCCCATCCTTTGGCACACAATACAGGAACGGCAGTAATCTGTCACATCATTCCCCAGGCCAGGCCAGTAAAAATTGTGTTTTACACGACTCTTAGTCTTACTTATCCCTAGGTGACCAGCTAGTGGTATCTCATGAGCCACCCGCAGGAGTTGTTCCCTGAACTGACGTGGCACCACTAGTTGCCTGTCTTTTAATGCATCCTGCTGGGGGTCAGTGGAAATACTTTGTCTATACAGTCTCCCCTGGTCCCAGGTTATTTTTTCAGTGTCCCCCTCCTCTGGGGTCCGATCAGCCAGCTGTCGCAGCTTCTGCAGACTATCGTCAGTGCGTAGGGCCGTCTGAAACAACTGACATTCTGCGTCTGTACTGGCTGATAGCAACACATTCTGACTAACTTCTGCCGCTGGCTGCGGGCTGTCAGCTGTCCCCACTTCCTCTGCAGCAGACACAGTAGGGGGCCCAGAACCCAGGTTTGTGTTACAGGCACCCTGACTGCGCGTCACAGGAGAAATGGACACAACCTTCTCCCCGTCTTGGTGAACTGGTGTGTGTGTGCATGTGACAGGGATTTCATGCATGTTTATGACGTTTCCCGCTACTAAATCTACACACAAATCATTATCTGACGCTTTACAATCACCACATCCTACATCATTGCTAGTTATACAGTCTATATCCAATGCATTGTTAGATGAGTCTAGGTTATCACTAAGCACAGAAGCATTATGTAAGTCTATAACATTGCTGGACACAGGGTCATCACATTCCATAGTATTGACAGTTTCATTATTATCATATACTACCTGCGGTGACACACATGGGGCAGCAAGTACGCTAGAGTCCTCCTCAAGGTCTGAAGAAATATATCTGGAGACTAAACGTCCCAGATCGGTTCCTAGTAACACATTAGTGGGGATTTTATCCGTCACTCCCACATCCATCATCCCTCTTCCCGCCCCCCAATCCAGGTAGACTCGTGCCATGGGTAAGGCCGGGATCAGACCACCAACTCCAGAAACAGTTAGAGTTTTTCCTGGGATAATGTCTTCTGAAGAAACAAGCTCTGGGTGGACAAGAGTCATTTCGGCACCAGTGTCCCTCAGTCCCATGGTAACCGTCTTGCCCACAGTGACCGCTTGTAAATTGTCACAAGATGCCCTCTCCCTCCCACCCACAAACAAAACTGCTGGGGACAAAATAGATGGTTTGGGCAAAGGGGTAGTTTTCCTCTTCTCTGGGCAAGCAGTGCTGATATGCCCCACTTGGTTGCATCCAAAACACCTGCGATTATCAACAGCAGGCCTGGGAAGTGGGGCAGGGGCAACACCTCCTGGTGATCTGCGAGTAGGGGCAAAAGTGTTAATAGGGGGCTTTCCCCCTTTCCAGCCTGGAACAGCAGGCTTTCGCGCCTCTGGCGCTCTGTTGGCGGCATATACATCCGCTATCTGGGCAGCTTTATCCAGGGTCTTGGGCTCACGGTCCAAAATAAACTGTCGTACTTCCATAGGACAGGTGTGGAGAAACTGGTCCATGATCATCAGATCCTCCAAATCTTCAAAGGTGTTGACAGCTAATCCCTGCGTCCACTGCCTGAAGTGGATCTTTAGTCCATCGGCCAGGTCTGAGTAACTGTCAGTACCCGTGCGCTGCAAAGCCCGAAATCGTTTCCTGTATACCTCTGGGGTGAGGTTAAATCGTTGGATTAAGGCCTTTTTAATAGCCTCATAATCTTGATCGATAGTTGTGGGCAGGGCTGCAAACACCTCCAGAGCTTTGCCTTTCAGCCCTGGAGTCAGATACTTAGCCCAGTCTGCAGGTGGCAGTTGGAATTGTCTGCAGACCTTTTCAAAACCTTTTAGATAAACATCCAGATCACCGTCTTTCTCCATGACAGGGAAACGCTCTAGACGGGGTTTAAGGTTGACTGTGCCCGTGGGCTCACCCTGAGGTGAGGATGAAGCACTTGGCAGCTGCATTTGGGTCAACTTGAGCTGGTACTCCCGCTCTGCCTGGCGTTCTTCTCGCTCCGCTTGACGTTCTGCAAACTCTGCTTGGCGTTGTGCAAACTCTGCTTGGCGTTGTGCAGCTTCTCGCTCTGCTTGGCGCTCTTGCATCACCAGTTGCATCCGCATATTCGGATCACAGTTGCCAATCTGCTGGAGGATTAGAGAAAGAGAAGACTCCATACCGTTTTGAGACCTGGTACTGCCATGCCCAGCCAGTTCCTGACTTGAGTCTCCTGTCCGTTCCTCTGAGGCTGAAGTTTCCTGCTCTGTTCCCTCGGAATGGTGGAGCTGTGTATCATCTGCCACCAATCTGTGACGATCGCCGATCTCAGGTCACGTCACAGGGGTGAACTACACTACTGAGTTTATTAATTTACCTCATAAATCCACGCCCACCTACTCTAGATGACAGGATTATGCTAAATTACTCCCGTAGTTTCCAACACCCCAATAATTTATACCACAGTATGCTACCACCACCTATACTTATCTAGGCAATAGGGGCCTACGTCTCTGTGTTCCCTTAACACCAGTTCCTATAACACAGGTTATCTAAATTGAACATAAAATACAGGTAACGTTCCTCACCTTCGGAAGATTAAGTTCTGTAAGACTACAAGGAAGAGACTTATAAATATTTCAGATTTAATACACCATAGTGCAGTGCAATACATAAAATAGTTGTCAGAATAAAAGATAAAAAATATACATACAGTTACAATGCAATCAAACAGTTTATGAAAATAAAAGGGATAAAAGAAACAGAACAAAACCTTACTGATGTACAGCGGCGATATCCTGGCTGTGGGGACAGCTGAAAATATGGGCAGTCACTCCAACCGAGATATGGATCCCCAACGACTGACACTGACCCTCACTTCTCATGGCATTTTAAACCCAGTTTTTTCCCTCCAGTTCACTGGCTGGTGATGTCACTGAGAGGAGGCTGTTCATATGATAATGAAGGGTACTCCTCCCATTACACAGTTGTATTTCTATAGAGAAACATAAAAGTGATCATGTGTCCTTGCAGGAATCCCCTAGAAATATAATATTACCTGCATTCACCTGTGCAGACATTTACCAACCAGGGCATATCAAACACCACTATAATAGGCCCATGTTTTTAGCCAATAGCCAATCCCAGGTAGTTCCTCTGAGTGTAGGGATCTGAATTTGACATATATATGAGGGCTATTTTCCCTGATCATAACTAGCTATGTGCGTCATTACAAATATAAATTATGACGGGGTTTGCCTTGATGTATCATACTTTCTTTGAACACCATGCCATTCTCCCATGTTTCTCCTGGTCCACAGACAGACACACCACAGGCATCCATTTGCATAGCTTTAGATGTTTGGTCAGCCCTAGTGACAAATCCTTAATCAGCACATCTCGCACCTTGGTGAGGAAAGAGCCAATTAAACATTTGTCAGACAGTGGACATCCTTTGATGGCCAAAGATCTGCATTTCCTATGTAAATCAGATGTATCTTCTGTGTCAGAAGGAGTTATGAAATGACCTCCTAATAGCCTACTTTTGATTCTCTTACCTATAACACCACAATCTGTATATGGATATTCCTCTTTATAGTCTTATGTATTACTGTCAGTGTCCGGACAATTTGCAAAATGCCTTTTAACTGTGAGGTTCCTTATAAATTTATTTACATCCAATAGAGTGTTGAAGGGGTCGAAATTGCAAGTGGGGGCGAAATTTAGACCAATAGATAGCACTTCTTCTTGGGCTGGATTAAGGGTCACAGATGAAAGGTTGATAATGTTAAACTGGGGTGTTGTTAATTCTTCCGATTTCGGAGGTGGAGACCCTGTTCCTGTTCCATACGATTTATGTTTTCTGCCGGCTCTCCGACCCCGTTTTTTGACATGTTGCCCTTGATATTTGTCTTGACCTTGGACCGTCACTATCAGAGGTATCCATACCCCCATCCATGGAATCTGGTCCAGAGTTGTTGCCTTGTTTCCTTGAATAATTACGCTTTTTTAAGATAGGTTTAAATTTATTTGGGGTTCTATCTCTTCTGTTCCAGTTGTAGGCTTCATTATTTGCGTAGTCTCTTGAGTCACGTTGAAATTTATTTCTTTTGACTTCAGCAATAGATTTGTTTAGTTTGTCTATATATTGAGAAGTGCGAAGTTCTAGTAGCGCAAAACTAGGTGAGCTGGAGGCAGCATTGATCTGTATTTCTATTTTTGTAAAATCTTTTTACAGATCAAGCAATTTTTGTTCTTCCTGTTTTGTTATCAGTTCCATGAGTTTTAGGGAACAATTGGTTAAAGTTTGATTCCATTCAGTGTAAAAATTGTCTGAATACTTGAATGAGGGGATTTTTCTAATGCGTAATCCCCTGGGAATCATTTGCTTAGAGATATAATTATTCAAAGTTGTCAGATCCCACTAGACTTTATCTTCATGTGCTTTAAGTTTTTCTACTTGATGGAACAAGTCTTGTAGAGCATGGTTGCCATCTCCTAGGCTCTCCATATCACCAAAAACCTTGGCAGCCATTTCTGCTCGGGTATACAGTGAAGGAAATAAGTATTTGATCCCTTGCTGATTTTGTACGTTTACCCACTATCAAAGACATGAACAGTCTAGAATTTTTAGGCTAGGTTAATTTTACCAGTGAGAGATAGATTATATATTAAAAAAAAAAAACTGAAAATCACATAGTCAAAATTATATATATTTATTTGCATTGTGCACAGAGAAATAAGTATTTGATCCCTTTGGCAAACAAGACTTAATACTTGGTGGCAAAACCCTTGTTGGCAAGCACAGCAGTCAGACGTTTTTTGTAGTTGATGATGAGGTTTGCACACATGTTAGATGGAATTTTGGCCCACTCCTCTTTGCAGATCATCTGTAAATCATTAAGATTTCGAGGCTGTCGCTTGGCAACTCGGATCTTCAGCTCCCTCCATAAGTTTTCGATGGGATTAAAGGAACAGTGTCATCACAAATAATTTGTTTATATGTTAAAGATGTTAGTGCTGTAATATAAACGTTTATTTTCATTTGTGTGTTTGTGTTTTACTGTTTCTTATTTTCACACTTTTTCTTCCCTATGGGGGCTGCCATTTTTTGTTCCATTTCTGTGTGTGTCGATTAACGACACACACAGACATGGAATACGGCAGCCACAGTCCCATAGGGACTGCGAACGGCTCCCGTCCCATTGACTGCCGTGTACGGCGTCTGTGTGGGAACTGCGCATGCGCCGCTCCCACACAGTCCTATTCGAAATTGGCGCCGTCCGGCGCCATTTTCCTGTGGACCGGAAGTCGCGGCTGGACAGTAATATCACTACTTCCGGTCGCGGCTTCCGGACAAGTGCACATGGAACAGCGGCAGCAAAGGGAGCGGACGGGCCGCGGCGGCAGGAGCAGGTAAGCGATTTCAATGTATGTTAGTGTTTGTGTGTGTTTACTACTGCATGTAAACCTACTACACTGTGGGTTACCTCAAAAAATGGCGACACACAGTGTAGGAGGTTAAACCTTTCAAACCCCTCGTTTATCCCGGCACTAGCCAGGATAAAGGAGGGGGGATTGCTGAGAGCTCACTAGAGCGATAGCTTTTAACCCAATGTTGCAATGCTGCAATTTTGGGAACTAGCTCCAAACAGCTCCATCTAGTGACCAAAAATGGGTAGTATTATAAATTTGAAAAAATTTATAATATTTCCTGACTCGTGAAAAAAAAAAAAAAAATTTGAACAATGTTTAATCACCCACACACTAAATGTTTAAATTTAAAAAAAAAAACATGTTTTTGGGGCGACACCATGCCTTTAAGGTCTGGAGACTGGCTAGGCCACTCCATTACCTTAATGTGCTTATTTTTGAGCCACTCCTTTGTTGCCTTGGCTGTATGTTTCGGGTCATTGTCGTGCTGGAAGACCCAGCCACGAGCCATTTTTAATGTCCTGGTGGAGGGAAGGAGGTTGTCACTCAGGATTTGACGATACATGGCTCCATCCATTCTCCCATTGATGCGGTGAAGTAGTCCTGTGCCCTTAGCAGAGAAACACCCCCAAAACATAATGTTTCCACCTCCATGCTTGACGGTGTTCTTTGGGTCATAGGCAGCATTTCTCTTCCTCCAAACACGGCGAGTTGAGTTAATGCCAAAGAGCTCAATTTTAGTCTCATCTGACCACAGCACCTTCTCCCAATCACTCTCAGAATCATCCAGATGTTCATTTACAAACTTCAGACGGGCCTGTACATGTGCCTTCTTCAGCAGGGGGACCTTGTGGGCACTGCAGGATTTTAATCCATTACGGCGTAATGTGTTACCAATGCTTTTCTTGGTGACTGTGGTCCCAGCTGCCTTGAGATCATTAACAAGTTCCCCCCGTGTAGTTTTCGGCTGAGCTCTCACCTTCCTCAGGATCAAGAATATCCCACGAGGAGAGATTTTGCATGGAGCCCCAGATTGATGTCGATTGACAGTCATTTTGTATGTCTTCCATTTTCTTACTATTGCACCAACAGTTGTCTCCTTCTTACCCAGCGTCTTACTTATGGTTTTGTAGCCCATTCCAGCCTTGTGCAGGTCTATGATCTTGTCCCTGACATCCTTAGAAAGCTCTTTGGTCTTGCCCATGTTGTAGAGGTTAGAGTCAGACTGATTAATTGAGTCTGTGGACAGGAGTCTTTTATACAGGTGACCATTTAAGACAGCTGACTTTAATGCAGGCACCAAGTTGATTTGGAGCTGGTCTGGAGGAGGCTGAACTCTTAATGGTTGGTAGGGGATCAAATACTTATTTCTCTGTGCACAATGCAAATAAATATATATAATTTTGACTATGTGATTTTCTGTTTGTTTTTTTATATAATCTATCTCTCACTGGTAAAATTAACCTAGCCTAAAAATTCTAGACTGTTCATGACTTTGACAGTGGGCAAACTTACAAAATCAGAAAGGGATCAAATACTTATTTCCTTCACTGTATTGTGCCTCATATGACATAGTGGTAGCTTCTTGTCCCTATTATGGGGTTGACGTTAGTGCCAATGTGGAATCTTGAATTTTAAAAGCAAAGGTTCAAAGCCAATCATTTGTTTTAGGCAAAAAAAAGTTTTTTTACATTTTTTAGGGTAATGTCATAAGTATAACTATAAATATATGCATCTACCTTTTATGCACTAAAACACACCAGACAGCTTATGTGTCTCTTTTGTTGGTCGCCCTGGTTTTATGGGCAAAAAAGTGGGCACGTGAGGAAAAAAGCTGTTTTTCAAAATAGAAAATATATATGGGAGGTATCCTCCAGCTCACCTTCAGCAGAATCATGCTGCTTGCTGCGCCCGGATCCTCGTGTCGGCACACGATCAATGAAACGAACAGAGAAACAAGGAAGGATCCAGCCCCAAAAAATTGAGGAGTAAAGTTTTAAAAGGAAACTGAGTTCCAATTTTATTTGAAAAAATCTTTAAAATTGAGGACACATATCCAAGTGCAAAGGTGGATGGGAAGGTATATACGCTGTCAAAATTACTTTTGGTCCCTTGAAAAAGGGGCAGCTACATATTAAAGATCTGTAATTCCTAAACCCTTCCTCAAATTAGGATGCGAATACCCTCAAATTAAATCTTAGAGTCTGCATTTTAAGCCCATATCGATTATATAACTGTATATTCAATGTATTTTGGTCAACAGCTAAAATGCCAAAACTTGTGTCATTGTCCAAATAATTCTGGACCTAACTATATTAGTGCAAATTCAACTAATTTGTATTTTTGTCTACATTATATAATGTTTATCCCCATATTTATCTAGATGAAAGTCAGTAGAAAGACTAATGTGTTCACCATGTCAGCATCATGATGTGAAATTTACTAAATAACCATGAACAGTTTGGCATCCCCTTCACTAAACTATTTTTCTTTACATAAAATTGATCTTTCATTAAAACACTTCAACTTGACCAGATGTTTTTCATCATATTATCATGGAACAATGTATGCCTGTATGGGCCTAGATGAGGCAGAACCGAGAGATGATTAATGAATCTCAAATTCAACTTGACCTCTAAATATTTTCAATGTCATAAACACATAGCACTTTGTATTTGACCACCAGCTACGTACTAAAATACAGATCAGTGCACACTAATTTTTTTTTAAATTTATTAATATTTTGAAGCTTATTTCCAATAAATAACATCTATTCCTAAAGACTTCTAAAATACTGTCTTATATTAAATGTATATATATTTTATATGTTATACTAAATGTTAATATAACCAACATCACAATCAATTTTATGCACCTATTAACAATGGTTGTGGCTGAATTACGTGAATAATTTGAGGGGCTGTCCACATACTTTTGGTCATATAGTGTATTATAACTTAAGCATACTATAACATCATCATATGGACACTACAAAGGAGGGTGCCCTGCTCGGGAACCCCGTCTATGGGCCGGAATGGACAGCACGCACCGGTGGACACGGCCAATCCATGCATTACATGGTTGGCCATTAATTTGAATGGCCAGGGTGTAATCTTGTACTTCTACTAAAGCATCTGCTGATGGGATGGCCTTGGTGATAACGGCAAATCCAACAATATTAACAAATAACTAAGCTCCAACCAAAACCAACCAAAACCTGCGCCTGTTGACGTTACCACTTTAACATGCCTTATCAGCTTTGCTATTCAAGGACTTTGTCAAACAAAACTCCATGGTTCAGTTTCCTGTAAGTTGGACATGTGTGGGATACTTGGGTTTACTGATGTCATAAATGAATTTTCGTGGCTTAACAAGATTGGTTTTCTGTCATAGCCTTTGATATTACCAGTATAGTAGACCACTGAATTTCCAAAGTCAACACATTTCCAGAATTAGGTAGAAGGTGAGGATGGGACCGTCATAGGGACCTCAATATTTACAGATATAGAAAATCAATGGTGCTTGTTTTAATCCAAGGATATTTGCATAGTGAGACTACCCTTTTTCTACTATTGGCATAATACTCAGTGAATGTATGCCACATGATTTGTACAGATGCATGGTGGAAGTTGTAGAAACAATCATAGAGCCACAGGTTGGACACTATATATATCTATATATATATATATATATATATATATATTATAGTTTAACTTTACAGTAAATTTTAAAAAGAGATGTATAAACAGCCATTTCACATTAGCATAGTATAATCATATTCTTCAACCTTTTATGAAAACCATGCAAAATAAAATGTGATTTTGTTTGTAATGAAGAACTGCGTGTCATGTCCCTATATTGCCTCTGATTCAAAGCTTTATACTGAGTCAAATATGATTAAGTCAGATGAATCAGAGAGGGTAAGAGTATGACACGCTAGCTAAAAAAAATACATACATAATGTAGCAACACAAAGATCATCATTCATACAAGAACACTGAGCCATCTTTTCAAAATAAACATATTACAAGGAAAAACTCCCTACTGAAATATCTGCATTTTATGTCGTTAAGCATAAAAGAAGGGGTCTAAATGCTTCAAATAACGAAATATCATATCCTAAAAGCAACACAGTTATAATAAAATTACAAATTTGAAAGCATTTTTTTTCTGCCTACACATCTTATGTTATTATGTTGGTTGGATGGGTTTATTATAAGTAATATAATAAGTATTTATAGAAAATTGCGCTCTGTAATAGATTTTCACATGATCTGTCAGAAATGTTCATTAACCCAATGCACGTCATGATAAGCTAACCATACTGCATATATAGATCTCATATGTGGAAAAATTTTTATGGTGTTATATCAACTGGATAGCACAAGAAGTCGAATGGGGCTACAATCAGTAACAGACTCTGCACAGATGACCCTACCCACCAGGTACATCACCCAGGCTAATCTTACAAGACAGATGGACCATCTGAGCTGGTGGTTTATAATTCACTTTACAGTTCTAGAATACAGTTAGTTACATTTTTATGAAATTGTACCTGAAAAGCTAGCTCTATCCAAGTTGCATTATTTTTCTTCTGGTTTGTTAGTTTATTGATTTGCCTATTTTATCTACGTACAGATTTGTCCACGCATACCTTTGCTTGAATTTGGTTAAAGACTTCAATTTCTAATAAAACCAATTCAATACAATGTCGCAACATGCTAGCAAAACCCTTGATACGCTGCAATTCGCACCACAACTTATGGGTGGCCACCTATAAACACATATAGCATAGACATCTCGTGACAGAGTATCGTTAGATCATGTTTTTTTTTCTTTTTTCAAAGCTGGTCAGCTTGCGCCACGCATCTCAGGATATGTTGAGATGAGAGAAAAGGTAAAGAAGGACACATATGTTCAGACAACATACATTACAGCAACATGGAGCATTTTCCCTGTTATACTTGATAAGGCTATAGTGCTTAGTTTTGTTCACCTATGCACATGTTCTACCTTGCCATCACGAGGGACAGAGCTGTATATCTGTATAAAAGTTGCAAGGAATTTCAATTACTCTTGACACATGGGTAACCAGCTTAGATGTTGAAGCTCTGTACAGTAATATCAGGCATAACTCAAGACGTGAAGCGGTTTCACATTTTTTTAATACATGAGGTATACACTTTAAGATCACATATTTTTGTTATGACCATTTTTGGAATTATTTTGGAACACAATTATTTTTTATTCGAAGGTAAGTTCCACCATCAGATCATGGGGACCGCGATTTGTATTCAATGATGATTTGAAATTTGAATGCTCATTACATCACTTTTTAGGGGAGGTACATCGAAAATTTACTGATTTTATGGGAAGGGGATACCAAAATCCTCATTGAATTTGTGGAGATCCTAAATACTAATGCTAATGCTAATACTAATACTAATACTAATGCTTCATGTTTGAGTTACATAAGCAAAGTATATATTATGGGGATGAAATATTCAGTCCACAAAAAGGAAATCTAGACAATCTTCTACTAAAGATAGAAGCCAAATGGATATATATATATGCTTGTAAAAATACTTTTAATATCTATATACACAAAATAAACTATGGTAATTCAAATAAAAAATTCATCAGAATCTAGTAAAAGATATTTAAAAATGCTCCTCTATATAAAAAATGTCCTCGTATAAATAATACAAACATCAATGACATGTATAATTGCAATTAAATGAATTTATGCTACAAAAAATACCAATCCAAAAATGTATTAAACTGAGTTATAAAATATACAGTCGACAGATAATAAAAAGCAATCATCCAATGGAAGAAAGAGGTAGTGGAGGTAGTGGAGTGAACCAAAACAGTTAGCAAAATTTTGAAACATTGAACCATTAATACTATGATTGAATAATAGAGTGATATAAAGAAAAAGGAGTTTCTCCATAAATTAACTATCAACAAAGCATTGCTAAGTGATGCGTCATTCACAAACTAACCAAAAGATAAAGAAGTAAGAACCCCGTATTTCCACAATAACTGGTTGCCAACGCTTGCCGTCTAAGCTCGTGGTGAGCGGCTGGACATTGCTGCATCATGACGAGCATAGATGTCATGCCTATTGCAAGGCTGAAATTGGCCGTGTCCTTAAGGGGTTAAGCAAAAAAGTAAATACACACATTAACATCATATAGACCAATTGGAAAAATTAGTGGTTTAGATGTGTGATGACGTTAAAGGTAATGTGTCGCTAAAAAAATTTTTTATTTTTTTAGTTAAACAGTTAGTGTATAAATGATTAAACATTGTTCTAATTTTTTTAATTTATTCAGGAGTCAGGAAATATTATAAATTAGATTCTAATTTATAACATTTCCCAGTGCTGGTCACTAGATGGAGCAATTCCCAAAATTGCAGCATTGGCATGTGGTAAAGCAACCACATTGCTTTATGCTGCAAAATTTGAGAATACACACTCGCTCTAGTGAGCTCACAGAATCCCCCCTCCTTTATCCTGGCTAGTGCCTGGAGAAAGGAGGGGATTGAACGGTCAAACCTCCTACACTGTGTGTCGCCATTTTTTTAGCTAACACACAGTGTAGTAGGTTTACATACAGTAGTAATCACACACTAAAACACGTAGATACACAGACCTAACTTACCTGCTCCTGCCGCCGCCGCCGCTCCCTCCGGTCCGTCCGCTCCGTCTGCTCCCTCCGCTCCAAGTGCACAAGTCCGGAAGCCGCGACCGGAAGTAGTAATCTTACTGTCCGGCCACGGCTTCCGGTCCACAAGAAAATGGCGCCGGACGTCGCTCGGCCGAAGACCTTCAATTTGGACTGTGTGGGAGCGGCGCATGCGCCTTTCCCACACAGACGGCGTACAGCATAGTGGATGGAACGGGCCCCGTTCGCATTCACTATGGGGCTGTATGTGCCGTATTCCATGTCTGTATGTGTCGTTAATCGACACATACAGAGATGGAAAAAAAGTGGCAGCCCCCATAGACAAGAAAAAGTTAAAGAATAAAAAAAAGTAAAACAAACACGCAAATAAATAAAACATTTTTTAATAAAACACTAAAAGCAAATTGATATAGAAATTATTTTTTTTGCGGCACTCCTCCTTTAAACCTATAAACCTATAATAACGTCCCTTATAGAGGCTCTGTCACCACATTATAAGTGGCCTATCTCCTACATAAGGAGATGGGCGCTATAATGTATGTGACAGCAGTGCTTTTTATTTAGAAAAACTATCTATTTTTACCACTTTATGAGTGATTTTAGCTTTATGCTAATGAGTTTCTTAATGCCCAAGTGGGCGTGTTTTTACTTTAGACCAAGTGGGCGTTGTACAGAGGAGTGTATGACGCTGACCAATCAGCGTCATGCACTTCTCTCCATTCATTTACACAGCAGCATCGTGTTCTTACTAGAACACGATGTGCAGCCACATACACACACATTTACGTTAATAAGTGCATGACGCTGATTGGTCAGCGTCATACACTCCTCTGTACAACGCCCACTTGGTCTAAAGTAAAAACACGCCCACTTGGGCATTAAGAAACAAATTAGCATAAGCTAAAAATCGCTCATAAAGTGGTAAAAATAGATCGTTTTTCTAAATAAAAAACACTACTGTCACCTACATTATAGCGCCGATCTCCTTATGTAGGAGATAGGGCACTTATAATGTGGTGACATAGTCTCTTTAAGGCAAAGAGGTTTGATAGAACGTAAGGTGCATATTGGTAGATAAAAATGTGGAAGTGATGATAAATTTATTGGATTGTCAAAACAACCCATAACTAAATAAAGGCTACAATAGTATATAACTCCTATAGACTTGAATAGAAGCTGCATAGAGATCAACCCACTAGTAGCAGAAACAGACAGCCAAGATTTTTCTAGTATTTGTGTGGGGGAACAGAGAAACAGGACTTTGTACTAAGGAATGGGGTACCATAGCCTTATTGAATTTATTAGGGAACACTCAATTTTTACTCTCAGTAAAAAAAAATGTATGGTAAGTACAACTTATAATATTGTTTATTAGATCCACACAGCTTTACTAGAGTAACAGATATTTCTTCCATTACGGGTGGTAGTTAAACATTATTTAAGGAAATATTTAAAGGGCTCTCCAAGATAATCCTTACAAAAGGACATGAATGTTTGATTGGTTGGGGTCTGACATCCACCTATTAGCACAATGAAAGGACCCAGACATAGCAGCTCTGCCTGGTACTGTGTCTTGTCCCATACAGTCCCATTTCAATTTAGCCCCTTCATTGTGCTGATTTGCGGAGATCTCGGAGGTCAGCTCTCACCGATCAAACATTGATAGCTTTTCCTGAGGATATGCCTTAAATGAAAAAGTGCTAGATAACACCCTTAACTCTTTCACTGACAAACACGTATATACAGTAATACGCCATGACTTTAAATACTTGGCACTATCAGAATATTAGCGCTTGGGTCTTAGTATTATATCAAAGACCAGAAGCTTTAAAATAATACTAAGATCGAAGCTCTATAAGAATATTCGGGCACAGGATGAAAAGTTGAACTTCCTGGTTCTGTTCGTGTGTCCAGAGGGGTTGGGGGGCTTCAAGTGAGAGCAGGAAGAAGGGAAGACAGTGTCATCTCTATCATCTGTCATCAAAACTGTGAAAATTGTTCGAAAGGGTTAACATTTGTTCCATTACAATCTCTTTCTAACAACCATTGTTATTCATAGTTTTATTTAGATCACTTGCTCATAATAACATATAAAAAAATATATATAATAATCTATTCTTGACGCAGTAATTTCTAATGTATATAGTTACATGATTTCACCAGATACCCTAAATAACTCGGATACAACTTTATTCATACAAATTCCTTAAAAAAACATCTGTGTATGATGTGTAATTCTGAAACTTTTACTTAGTGAACCGTCTCAATTTAATACTGTACAGGAGAATGTTATGTGGAAATAGTAATAGAAAATGTTGTCTAATCTGTTCATGAAAGATTGTAGATCCGAGTATTGGAGGATGTTCATGATGTTCAAAGAGTCATGAGAGAACATCCGAGTCAGTATCTTTAGTTTTATTTATTCACCATGCTACACACAGGAAGATGAGATAAGAAACAGACCTGGTGAAAAGCCTTCTCAAGTACTTAGGTGCTGGATACACTCTTTTTATCAACTCTTCACTAATGTTGCAGACCGATGAGAGGGCTGCCAAGGCAGGCACAGATTTAAACGATTTTCCCATTACTGGAAATACACATGGAAATGTCAGGAGACATAAATGAAAACGAACGTTAACGTGTTGATAAATCTACCACAATGGACACTTTGGGGATACATTTATTGAATTTGCATAGGCTGTATTATGGGCTAAAAACACTTTGTAGTTGACTGTTATGAAAAGGTTTTGCTCCGCTCGGCTTCTGTAGCCCCCATGTATTCTAGTACATAGGCAAATGGAAGAAGAAAAAAAATGGTGTATCCAGCACTCTAGTAAAAAAAAATTGGCTTACGCGTTTCAAACCTATGGGGTTCTTAATCATAGCAAAACCCCAGAAGTTCGAAACACGTAAGTGTGGTCCCGGGATTCTCATTTTAATTGTTCTGTTTTTTAAAATGACCGAATAAAGACGATTTTTTTACTAGAGTGCTGGATACACCATTTTTTTTGGTCCTCTTCCATTTGCCTTGTATACCTGCTGTCGACTCAGGATTCTTTTTGGAGTATTTTCGAGCACCTGCAATACCTAAGACGTGGAATCAACTAAACGAATGAACTAACGCAGTGGAAACGCGATGAGCGAACCTTTGTAATTTTATTTTTCTATTTTTCCATTCTAGTACATAGTACATGTAGAATTCCGTTCACAGTCCAAACCAACTGGTTTTCTGACAGCTCGTTCTTCAGCCCATCTCTCTTCTCTCCTGAATTATCTTCTAAGCTGATTTATGACAAATTCAAAGTACAACTTTGATTTGGTTATAAATCAGCTTAGAAGATTAATTACTTATAATTGACATATGCCAAGAGTGTTATGAAAATAAAGATATGTGGCGACGGACATTGTTCTTTTAAATGGAGGCTCGGCTGTTTCCCTGTTAGAAAGTTAAACTTTAGGTCATCTAGCAAATTAGCTTGAACACAATTAAAAGAAGATATATATATATATATATATATATATATATATATATATATATATATATATATATATATATATATACATACATATACACTACCGTTCAAAAGTTTAGGGTCACTTAAAGATTTCCTTATTTTTTAAAGAAAAGCACAGTTTTTTTCAATGAAGATAACATTAAATTAATCAGAAATACACTCTATACATTGTTAATGTGGTAAATGACTATTCTAGCTGCAAACGTCTGTTTTTTAATGCAATATCTACATAGGTGTATAGAGGCCCATTTCCAGCAACCATCACTCCGTGTTCTAATGGTACATTGTGTTTGCTAACTGTGTTAGAAGGCTAATGGATGATTAGAAAACACTTGAAAACCCTTGTGCAATTATGTTAGCACCGCTGTAAACAGTTTTGCTGTTTAGAGGAGCTATAAAACTGACCTTCCTTTGAGCTAGTTGGGAATCTGGAGCATATCATTTGTGGGTTCGATTAAACTCTCCAAATGGCTATAAAAAGAGAGCTTTCATGTGAAACGCGACAGCCTATTCTTGTTCTTAGAAATGAAGGCTATTCCATGCGAGAAATTACCAAGAAACTGAAGATTTCCTACAACGGTGTGTACTACTCCCTTCAGAGGACAGCACAAACAGGCACTAACCAGAGTAGAAAGAGAAGTGGGAGGCCCCGCTGCACAACTGAGCAACAAGACAAGTACATTAGAGTCTCCAGTTTGAGAAATAGACGCCTCATAGGTCCTCAACTGGCACGAAAAACGCCAGTGTCACTGTCTACAGTGAAGAGGCGACTCCGGGATGCTGGCCTTCAGGGCAGAGTGGCAAAGAAAAAGCGGGAGATTTGTACAAGATTTGTACAAGGTAAAAGGGATTTTAAATAAGGAAGGCTATCACTCCATTTTGCAACGCCATGCCATACCCTGTGGACAGCGCTTGATTGGAGCCAATTTCATCCTACAACAGGACAATGACCCAAAGCACACCTCCAAATTATGCAAGAACTATTTAGGGAAGAAGCAGGCAGCTGGTATTCTATCTGTAATGGAGTGGCCAGCGCAGTCACCAGATCTCAAACCCATAGAGCAGTTGTGGGAGCAGCTTGACCGTATGGTACGCAAGAAGTGCCCATCAAGCCAATCCAACTGGTGGGAGGGGCTTCTGGAAGCATGGGGTGAAATTTCTCCCGATTATCACAGCAAATTAACAGCTAGAATGCCAAAGGTCTGCAATGCTGGAATTGCTGCAAATGGAGCATTCTTTGACGAAAGCAAAATTTGAAGGAGAAAATTATTATTTCAAATAAAAATCATTATTTCTAACCTTGTCAATGTCTTGACTATATTTTCTAGTCATTATGCAACTCATTTGATAAATATAAGTGTGAGTTTTCATGGAAACACAAAATTGTCTGGGCGACCCCAAACTTTTGAACGGTAGTGTGTATATATATATATATATATATATATATACAGTATATATATATATATATATATATATATATATATATATATATATACATACACACGCACACACACCGTTCAGCCATAAGATTAAAACCATTGACGGGTGCAGTGAATCGTAGCTTGCCGCATTTGGAGCTGTGTAGCTGCTGACTCCTGTTAAATCTACGGTTGCTGTGAGCAGACAGGGATTTACACCACATATTTTGCATATCCTCCTATTCGGCATGATAATGTTGCCTAAACTTGGTCCACGTTTCTAGTTATGTGTCAAATTTGGTGAGAAAAATTGCATATTTGACCACTAAAATGTTGCACGTCATCACTTGCAACATTTTAGCGCCGCAGTTTACCCCATAACATGGCACCATAGCCTGCATAATAATGTGGGCCTTTCAGTCTATAACTTTAGACACTGATGATACTTTACACTAAGGGACCTCTTCTATAACACGTCTGGTAGTTCTCCATTAACTCATACTCCCAGGAAGATGTTTATAATGCATTGTGCAACAGATCCACAATTTAATGCAGATCAATTACAAGAAGACCCAAAAATCATCTCAATAGACAAACTTAAAAAAAGCATATAGCATTCAAATACAGAATGCATAAGGAATCAGGCTGACACATTCTGGAGCATTATGGTCATTTCATTGCTAAAGATATTTAGGTCAGCTTCAAAATAGGGACATTTCTGATGAAAAATGAGACAATGGGATTTGGATTAAATACAGGGACTTTACAGAAAGTAAACTGCCCAATCGTGCAAAAAAGGCATTAAGCTTTCTTCTGAGCCATGGTATTGTTTAGTCTCTCTTATGGCACTCACTCACATTATTATTATTATGCTAAACCGGTAAAAACGTACTTATTAATTAAAAATTTTTCTTAAATGAGATGTATATTAAAGGGCCAAAAAAGGATGTACTAATCTCAAGTTTGTATTTTTTCTTTCAGTTACTGCCATCTAGTGTTAATTTGGAGATTGGCACCATGTGAATGTTTGACACGATTCAATGATTACTTTTAAACATCAGCAAATTACAGTTCATCCATGGGTTGCATAATAGGCCACTGAACTATTGACTGCATATTGCAGTGAATCGTGTCTTGCTGTTAAGAATTTAGTTTGGTTCATTGTCATGTTCATTTTTCTTCATTTGAGTGCCTCTACTCTGTAACATGCAGCAGCATTTTTAGATAAATACATTTATTTTACTTATAGTGTACACTTTCCCTACACTAATATACTATGGTATTCAATCAATATCCACCAATGCAGAGCTGATAACAGAGTGGTGTGTTTGTTATGATTTGTCAGTGCAGAGTCCACCCTGAAAATCTGCAAAAAGCACAGTAAAATGCATATCAATGTTATTTGTTTTTTATTCATGACATCGAATTTTAAAAAAAAAAATCCGCAGCATGCTCTATTCTGCCATGGATTTCACCAATTCTATTGTGAGAGGGGAAATTCACAAGTTATTACATGTGAATTAATTCAGATTTTCAAAGGGTTCCACTGCACAGCCATCTTAAAAACACTTAAAAAGTAGACTACAAGTCCCCTACTGGTCCATATCCTCCCTCTGTCAGACACCTTAGATGCCGTGGTCGCTCTTGACTCCCACACACAGGATATGCTGCAGATTGTCTGCAACAGAAAATCTGCAGCAGAATCTAAAAATAAAAGGCATAGAAATCTGTCAGAATTCCACAGCAACTAGTGCGTTTTTGCTGAACATATTGCTGCGGAAACTTTAATTATAGCAAAGTATATGTGCACCTTTGGATTTCCAGTGGTTTTTATTGCGTTTCCGCTGTAAAAACCGCAACAAATCAAATCTGTGGCAGAATTTTTTCTCCCCATTTAAGTCTATGGGCCAAACACGCAGCATCTTCGCACAGAACATGCAGCATAAATTGACATGCTGCGGAATTAAAAGTTGCACCGCAGAACACTTTCCGCTAGACTATTCTGCATTTTTTTTTTCTGCAGCGTGGGCATGAGATTTTCTAAATCTCATTCATTTTGCTGCTACTGTAAATGCTGCTAAATTACCACACGGAATTCCGTTGCGGAAATTCCACAGCGTTTACGCTACGTGGGAATCCAGCCTTACGGGTTAAACTGTCGGAATTCGAGTCTCTCCAATTCCAGTAGTTGCAGCAGGAGCCTGCCGCTAATCTCGTGGGTACAGTGGCAGTACCCATGAGATACGAGCAACGGATATATCCATCAAGATGCGGGAACTAGCATTCACTTGTGACAGATACATCCGTCGCTCATCATTATGGGGTTAAGGACGCAGCTATTTGGGGCCTTGAGTACACTGCAATTTTTTCATTTTTGTTATCACTGTGTTCCGAGAGCCATAGCCTTATTAAAAAATTTAAGATTTTATGTTTTTCCATAATAATAATTTTGTAAGGGGAAAAATGATTTTGCTTTGTTTTCATTTTGTATTTTTTTACTTTATTTTTTTCTAAACAATTTATTAAATTTTTTTACCTTTTTTGTTTTTATTTAGTCCCGCTGGGGAACTTGACCATGTGATTGCGAGTGTTCTTGTCCGGTGTGACAGCCAATGTCCACGCTCCATGATAAGCGGGGCAATGGCTGTAACAGCTGTAATACACAGTTGCAGCCCTGCCCTAACGGTGGACAGAAGAGAAACCGTATAGATATATGGCAGTACATTAAAGTTCAAAAATCAAAATCAAAATGAAATCCCTCTTTGGGATTAAAAAAATAATAATAAAGTTTATTAAAAAAAAAGTAATATTAAATGTTAACAAAAATGGTAAAAAAAAAAAACAGAAATACACATTGTTTACAATAAATAAACTTTTTCAAATATAAGTCCCAAAACATGAAATAATAAATGCATATTTGGTATTGCCACGTCCGTAACAACTTGTATAATAAATGTATAACATTATTAATGATGATTGGTGTATGGTGTAAGAAAAAAAAAAAGAAAACTGCAGGGAAATGCTTTTTTTCTACATTTTTGCCAAAATAACTATTTTTATAAATTAAACGATAATGTAAACGTACCAAAAATTGTACCTACATAAAGTACAAATCGTCTCATACAGCTACGTCGGACAAAAAATGAAAAAGTTATGAGCGCCGGGATACAAAGAGGGAAATATAAAAAAAAATGTTCTGTCCTCAAGGCCAAAATTGGCCCGGTCCTTAAGGGGTTAAAGGAGTTGTCTGTTTTACAATATAAATTTCCAAACACCCTATTAGGGAGTTCTGATTTAAGTTAGGGGATCCGCTACTTAGAGCCCTCATCTGGTGGTCAGAGTAGAGAGCAATTACAAAGATCTTTGGCGCTCGGGAGGACCCAGCATGTCCTTCAATTACACAGAAAGCCTAATGATTTGTATGAGAACTGTGTAATGCTTCATTTCTCCTGTGGTGGCACTGCAGGTGAATCGAACACTTTCTGCAGGTTTCATTCAAATTTTACAGAGGAGGTTTACAGTGAGGATTTCCAGCAGCAACACATAATAATCTTTTTGACGCTTGGCCATTCTAAAAAAAAAAGGGATTGTCCAAATATGATCGTCCCAACTTTATTTTCGAATGGTTGATTAAAATGCTAGGATTAGACAACTACTAAAGTCTGCATAGGACTCAAAATTATCAAAGAATAAACTACAATTTATTGTATATATTATTTCAAGCTTTCTCTTACTTTTAGATGCAAATTAATTTTAAGGCAGTCAAATGGTGAAATGTAAAGACCTAGAAACAATGCTTTCATTTGCTTCTAATCTGGCGGTGTCACATCATTGCAGGTTGTTAGTTTTAGTGAATTAGGAAATCTATACTTCCCAGTTCAATAATGTGAGAATACTTGATGGTCATTGATCCAGAAATCAATGTGCTTTAAGCTATTATACAGATTCTGTATGTAGTATTTCAACCACCAGATGGCACTACTCCCCTCTGAATCATATATTGTGCCCTGCATGGCAACAGTCCTGCCGTCAGTGCTTACGGCATATGTGTGATGTTTTTATGTGATTTACAATGAATGATTTGATGCTGTTTGTATTATCATATTTATTAGGTTTAAAACTTTATTAACATTTCACGTGTAAATATGTATAATTGTGGATATTTATTTCTGTGGCTTATGGCTTCACAACCTTTTTTGTATGTATGAGCTTCATTTCAGAAGAGGTGCATTTTTTGCCAGTTTCTTCACATGCCTGTCAACTTACTGTACTTGGTGGTGATTGATTTACAGTATGTATTGCCAACATGCCTCTACCTATTATGACACTGTCCTGTGGCATACAGCTCAATCCTCTCTAGCATGCTTGTCATGACTGCAACCTAATCATCACTTTAAGGCCTTGTTCACACAATGCAGGTTTCATATAGTTTCTGATGCCTTCTTTTAGCCAAAAATGAAATTGGAGTCAAAATGAAAAAAATATTTTCCTTTAAAGGGGTATTCCGAGGTCTGATATATATTTTAATTTATTGTCGGACTCTTTATTTTCCCACGCGTAAACCCCCCTAAATACCTTTTAGCATTTTTTTCAGTAATTTCAGTGCTGCAAACTTTATTTGTTGACATGCTGCACTTTGTTGACATGCCTCCGTTGGTTCTGTGACAGCTTCCGGTCCACTCCCGGCATGCACGGCTTCTCTCCCAGCATGACATGTGCCGCCCACTACATCCTCATGTCCACACTCGCTCCTCCGCATCACCATTTTACTGCTCTAAGTACATCACTGAGTAGCAAAGAAGAACGCAGGCGCAATGGATGCTCATTGTCCAGAGCATGCGTGGTTCAAAGAGAGATTGCAGCGGAGAAGGGATCCTAGTTAGTGAGCAGGATATTCTTTCATTGGAGGCTTCTTCTCTGCTTCTGAGCATGCACAGTGGCATCCTCGACTCTCAGAGAGAGTTTAATGCAACAAAACTTAAATATACTGAAGATAATGTGTATATATTGTAAATGATCAACAGTCTAAAATAATAAAATAAGTAATGCTTAAAGATACTCTGTCACCTCCAAAATTCCCTCTAAACTACAATAATCAGTATATAGGTTAAAAGACACTGATTTTGAATCTGCAATGTTTATCTTTCCACTCACATTCCACCGGCTGTAACTCCGAAAACGGTTCGTACCCTGTATGCTGATTCACAGAGAGGACTCCTAAACTCTCTGATATAATGGAGAGAACTCCTAGGACTCTTTATCAGCATGAGCGCACACCCCATTTGTTGGGGAAGGAATGCAAGTGAGTAGCAAGATAAAACGTACAGATTCGGTATCAACGTTAATTAACTGTTAACTGATTATTGTAGTTTAGGGGGGTTTTCGGTGGTGACAGAGTCCCTTTCAGTAACCAAGTAACTAGTAACCTCTAAATTGACCACCTGCTCTGGAAGATGCTTTATCAAGGTAACTTGAAATGAATGGTTAGTGGAGGTTATCTTTTGAGCATAACTATTCCACTATATGTGTTTAAACCTTGTTATCATTGAACTCTTTAACCTGCTTCCGACACATGACGTATATGCTCGTCGTGAGTTTAGACGTCATGCTGATCGCGCTGGCACAACAAGTATGCCCACGCAATCAGGAGCGGGGCAACGATGGTAATACACAGCCACAGCCCTGTTCTAACGGCGGAGAGAATAGAAACCTCTTATCTCCGCTGTTAATCCCTTGAATGCCGTGATCAAAGCTGATCGCGGCATTCAAAGGGAAAATGAGAAAGGGGATCGTGTTACAGGAAATACCTTTGACGGGATTGAGGGACATACCTTATATGGGCAGACAGCCCAAAGTCCATTGAAGGACCCCTGAACATAAAAAAGTTGTGTGTGACGGGATGCAAAGAGAAAAAAAATTGTTCTGTCCTCAAGGACAAAATTGGCTGTGTCCTTAAGGGGTCAAAGCGGATTTATCTTCAGACTCTGCTCTATATAAGGGCAGCATAGGTAGGGGACAAGTCTGCTTTCCTATTATCGAAATCGGCACAGTAGTATATTGTGCCGTTTGGCTAATAGAAGCGATCAAAGAATACACCAGAGTCATAGTTATGCGACTTGTTTATTCATGAGGGAAACACTACCCCACCTCCTCCCACTGCTTTGATGGTGTTTGACAGCTGACTATAGTGTGTCTGCAACCTGAAGAATTTATTTAACAGGTTATTTAGCATGAAGCGTGAACAGGATAAAAAATGATCAACAAAATAAAATTTTGGTTCCCCCAAACTGCACAGGAAAAAAAAAACAATTTCTTCCGCAAAGGCCTCATATAGCCACATCGATAAAAGAATAGAAAAGTTATAGCTGCTGATAGGCAAAGAGGCAAAAATCCCCTAAAAAATTAGCTGCTCATTAAGGCCTTTTCATACCTGGTCAATATAGGAGTTAAGGCATGAACTTTACACCCATTCCATTGATACATCTGCCAGATTAAGAATAACTGTAAAATTCTCTTTGGAAAGCTTTCATAGTCGGTGTAGCACGTTACAACACTGCAAAAAATGTACAGTAATCAGTAGTGAATTTGTTCAGACAACGGCAACAGCACTTCTTAATAAAAATAACTGCAAAAAAAACCTGGCCTTATAGTGCTTTCCACCTAGATGACCATTTCAGTCTTTAGCCCAGGTGTTATGATAAAGCCATGAGACTGTCATGCTTTACGTGGACTGTATTCTATCATTACAAAACTTTCATGAAATACAACACACATTGGGGTAGATTGACTATTAAAAATGTGCTAGATGTGCTAAATGTGCTAGAATTCTGGCTCAAATTTATTAACTGTTTTAGACACTTTTTGCGCTGCGCTTAACAAGGGATTGTATCTTAGCGTGAAAGGTGGCCTAGCATAAAGGGTGCGTGGCAACGCCGAGCGCTAAGATTGGGCCAAAATTTGGATGCAACAAATGGTGTAAATTAAGCCCACGAAGAGGTGGTATGTATAAGGAAGAGAAATTTATCTAACATATCTAACTAGACGCGTTCAATTTATTATACAGCGTGCAGTAGTTTGACAAATTTGGCAAATTTTCTGACATCCTTGTCTTGGTCTACATTTCTGACATTCAGCTCACTTCTCAGCTTTGCTGTGTAGATGGGACACAGTCAGCAGAGGCTGTAGAATTTTATTAATTTAAATGGAGGTCTAGATGAGGCAGGAATGGAACAGTATACACTATAGACAATGACATGGCCTTATAGGCAGCTCCCTTTCCACTCACTGGCCTTTGGGGGGAGGGGCAGTACTCAATCACTTTCTGAAGACTTTATTAGTCCATTGATATTTCTATGACCGTTAACCCACATTTGTTACAATTGTCATATAGCACACACCCCCTGCTGCACTTTCTATACAGACAATGCACGAAAGATGTGTCTCCAATAAGGATATAAAAAATGAATTGCTAAATTTAAAAAAAAATTAACAAAAACATTATTTATGTTTACATACTTTTATTTAATTAAAGATGAAATATGTGATACATTTCCATGTATTCCCACAGTTTAAAAACAAGACCACATCCATATTATACAACATTAAAATTTGTGATCTAACCCATTCTTAATTATACAATTTTCTAATGATTTCAACAAGTTAACCCTTGTTCAATAAGATTTTTATTTTTTTTACATCAGCATTCTTTTAAAATTTTAATTCAAAGTATTCTGCTTAATATATGTTGTGTACACAGTGTATTCAGAGCCTTCTAACAACAGTTGTCTTCTTTTGTGAGCATTTAATTGTGAGTAAGCAGTTAACCACAATACGTGAAATTTCTACAAGATCAGCAGTCATAAAATCCAATTTTGTCATCTCTCAGCAGTAGGCCTTTACTACAGCAATTTTCATGTAGCCTATTACGGTTCTAACACATACTAACCATTGGCCATCTAGAGGGACATTATGATTGTAAATATGCTACTGAAATCGCAACACTGCAAAGTACTTTCTGTCTATGGGGGCTTAGAGCAGACTCTGGCAGAGCTTTCATGAATAGCTGATGCACAGTCAACTAGATAATATTCCTAAATTTTGTTCTCTCTGGGGATGAACAAACAAAACACTGTTTCTTTTTTCTGCACATGTCCAATTCATTATTTCCTGTTTCAGCTCGGCAACTACATTACATATATAATTAGTCTAATGTTATTATCTTGAGTTAAGATGCAAATAATGCATTTATTTTTGGAATGGTTATACCAGTTATATAAAACAACACAAAATTTACATAAATGGTCAGCCCAATATTTGTGCTTTCAGTTCAAGCAAACGAAACTGTTCCTGTGCACTTGTGATAATATTGCTGTATTTATTTATTTTTTTCTAAGATCATCATTCAACTTTTTGCTACATTATCACCTACTGTGGCCCAGTGCTATATCTGAGAAAACCAAAATTTAGGTCAACCAAGACTTAGCCAAAATTCTAAGCTTGTATGTAAAAAACTGTTTCTCTTACACCAATAATCTAAACTTGCATTTGTAAAGTCATGTAGGGATTGAATAGAACTTTTTTTTATTTTTTTTTAGAGAGAAAGACATGTCAGTTCAAAATATTATAAAATGTGCTTGATGGGGGTCTAGCAGCTGGGAACTCCACTAGTCATGAGAAAGAAGGGTCCCCAGTTTTCCATTCTCAGTGGAGAAATATACATATAGATAGATGGATGATAGATGATAGATAGATAGATAGATAGATAGATAGATAGATAGATAGATAGATAGATAGATAGATAGATAGATAGATAGATAGATAGATAGATAGATAGATAGATAGATAGATAGATAGATGATAGATAGATAGATAGATAGATAGATAGATAGATAGATAGATAGATAGATAGATAGATAGATAGATAGATAGATAGATAGACTTTTCTACTTTAATAGTAAATATGCATTTAAAGAGGCTCTGTCACCAGATTTTGCAACCCCTATCTGCTATTGCAGCAGATCGGCGCTGCAATGTAGATTACAGTAACGTTTTTATTTTTAAAAAACGAGCATTTTTGGCCAAGTTATGACCATTTTCGTATTTATGCAAATGAGGCTTGCAAAAGTACAACTGGGCGTGTTGAAAAGTAAAAGTACAACTGGGCGTGTATTATGTGTGTACATCGGGGCGTGTTTACTACTTTTACTAGCTGGGCGTTCTGATGAGAAGTATCATCCACTTCTCTTCAGAACGCCCAGCTTCTGGCAGTGCAGATCTGTGACGTCACTCACAGGTCCTGCATCGTGTCGGCACCAGAGGCTACAGTTGATTCTGCAGCAGCATCAGCATTTGCAGGTAAGTAGCTACATCGACTTACCTGCAAACGCCGATGCTGCTTCAGAATCATCTGTAGCCTCTGGTGCCGATGTGTCCTCGCTCGTCTGACACGATGCAGGACCTGTGAGTGACGTCACAGCGTGATCTCTCGAGAACACGCTGTGTCTGCACTGCCAGAAGCTGGGCGTTCTGAAGAGAAGTGGATGATACTTCTCATCAGAACGCCCAGCTAGTAAAAGTAGTAAAAACGCCCCTATGTACGCACATAATACACGCCCAGTTGTACTTTTACTTTTCAGCACGCCCAGTTGTACTTTTGCAAGCCTCATTTGCATAAATACGAAAATGGTCATAACTTGGCCAAAAATGCTCGTTTTTTAAAAATAAAAACGTTACTGTAATCTACATTGCAGCGCCTATCTGCTGCAATAGCAGATAGGGGTTGCAAAATCTGGTGACAGAGCCTCTTTAAAGGGTTTTTCTGACCACCAGATAGGTTATCAGTATATGGTTGGTGCGTGTCTGACTCGCAGGCCCCCTCCACCGATCAGCTGCTGCGGCTAAGTCTGGGCAACAGACGATATTTTTCTGGAAGCAGACGGCTCCAGTTAAAGAACAGCGGCCGAGCTGCGGTACTGCAGCTCTGCTCCTATTCAAGTGAATAGGAGCAGAGCTGCAGTTCTGCCGAACGGTCGCTATGCAGTGGTCGGAGCCATCTGCTACCATATCCAACTACTACATACCGTTCAAAACATTCGGTGCCCGGAGGTGTCGGACCCGTACCATTAAAATACTGATGACCTATCCTGTGGATAGGTCATTAATTGTCAGAAAGTGGAAAACCCCATTAATTAAAATATAGTTTTCTGAACAAAACCTTTTAAATGCTGTTAATTATGTTTTATAATTTATATGTTATATTTATAACTATATTTATTAGACAGTTATGAAATTAAAGAACACTTAAGTTGAATATGGTGTCAGCATCCACAGTTTCCACACTTCATCACTAACACAATTACCCCACACATGCAATTTAATGTGAAGAGGTTCTTATTTTAATGTATGGGATCAGGAAAACAGCTGTCTCCCTTAGAGATGAGTTTATATCATTGTCAGGTTATATCACGGTCACTAAACTATCATTTTTTGGCTGCATGAATTCACAAGGGTGAAAACACCTCAGTTTTACTAGCTGTTGTGTCTTAAATGAAACCCACTGTGCAGAGTGATGAGGATAGCTGATGTTATTACAAGTTGACAGTATGGAGAGGTTTATTACACTTGCCATCACACAGAATGTAAACACACTTAAATTTTTTATTGCTGTGCATTTATAAACCTAAAATTCTGTAATATTCACTTTTTCTGTTACAATATTTTCTTCTGACATTCGGAAAAAAATTATTGTTTAGAGACCAAGAACAACATTAGAGTTTTCCTTTGGGACACACATGAAATATAAAAGTATTTTTTGTAACTATAACCTTAGTATATGATTTACTAAGGTGGACATTATAATCTCGACTCCCTAGTTTATGGTAGGATGTAGCAAATTGCTTAGCAAATGTTCCGAATTTTAACTAGGTAATGAATCGTCTGGTATTAAACATTGACTGATCAAAATGTTTGCTCAAGCAATAAATCCCTTAAAAAGAAGTATTTGAATTAACATAAAATAATTTAGACTTTCAACATAACTTCATTTTTAGTGACTTGGTGAGCCAGATAGATTTTAAAGGCATGCCTTTTCACACGCAGAGTCAGTTGAACAGGCAATACAATGCAGGGACCACATCTGTTTATATAGTAACAATGAATTTTATAAAAAAATCTACTTTTTTTTCTCTTTCTTTTAAATGACCAAATTAGATTTCATCCAATAAAAGTGTTTCAAAAATGATTCTGTTAAACAGGAACTTTTTGCATTCAAGATCCTTTCCACTATATTGTATTTTACATAAAATCATAAAATGTATTTAAAATATATAATGAGAGACCAACCTATATAAAACACACTAAAACTAGATTAAGTAACTGCAATAAAAGTATTCTATTGTTTCTAATGAATCTTAAAGCGTTTTTCCCAATAAAAACATCTATCCACAGCATAGGTGATAAATGTATGATCGGTGGGGTCCCCACCACTGGGATCCCAACTGATCACTAAAATGGAGGTCCCAAGCCCCCTGTTCCTCCTCACTGCATGATAGCAGTGAGAAGGATCTTAAATGGAGCGGCGGTGACACACGCGCCCTGCCACATCCTTCAAAGTCTATATGGCCGACAGAGACAGTCGACTACAGCAGTGTGCATGCGTGACAATGCAGTGTGGAGTGCCCAATCACAGTGAGGCTGAATAGGGGCCTTGGGTGCCACATCCTAGTGATTGTGGTGGCCCAAACAGAGCAGTCCCATGTGATTATACATATACAGTATCACCAATCCTCTGGATAGGTGATAATTATTCTTAGTGGGAAAACCCCTTTAATGTCCCTTTGTTACACATTCTATTTTACACATGGTTGTTTTTACCGTATAGTATATGTCATTTCTCCTGTGCTATGTGAAGATAGAACAAGTTATCACGGCCAGCCTTAGAGATGTTCGGCACATCTTGCTTGCATGATCAAGGGGGCACCAGAATTGCTAGGGCTCCCAGAACTTCTTGGGCAGACCTGCTATGCTCAATTTATTCCTACTGCTTTCCTCTTAACAACTTTGTCTCAACATCTCCTTGGTGTCCTGCACACAGTGGAATATCTCAGTGCCCTCTTCTCACTCATCTGGTTACTTTGCAATGCAGTAGTGCAGCAGACTATGCTGGAGCCATAGCTGATGGTCACAAACACTGTGGCAGCCCAATACCACATATGTTTGTCTGTATAATTTGGCCATTCTAGGTCACTTTTTTGTGGTCTTTACATTTTGGTATTATTTTGGCACTGTATATCAATAATACCTGAGGATGTCTCATCCCTTTGGATTCCTATATCAGCCCCTGCTCTTCATTCTTGCCAGACTATTGAGCTTCCTGTCTCTAGTATTGTGCCTTGCTGCCTCTCTACAACTGTTTCTGCTTAATTGTGTACCGAACTTGGACTGTTTCCTGACCACGTCTCTGCCTCACGCTACAACTTGTTGCCGCTTATCTGTGTACTAAACCTGGACTATTACTTGACTACTCTTGCTATTAACACCCTCCTGCCTGATCGTTTCAGCCACTGGACTCTGAATCTGCTACAAAGCTTGACACTCCTGTAGCTACGCCCCTGCTCTGGATGCAATACATTGTAACAGTAAACTTCATCTGTTACTTCCAGAGAACTTCTTTAATTGCTCTTTCATTACTATTATTATTACGCTATTGATGTAGACTTATGCTGAAAATAAATCAGCATTTTTGTAATGACCGACCACTATCCTTTAGCGCCTAAAATCCTGCTGCCTTAAACAGCTGCCTAATATTGTTTCTTTATAGGTTCCCCTTGAGTACAGATGTATCAAGGGTTAAAAATAAAAAGCTATTGATTATGATGTGCTTTCTGAGTTTGTGTGGCGAACAAAAGAGCAATTATACTAACACAGCTTCAGGGCTAAGAAATGTACAAGGGTCTAACAAAAACTGATGCCACTTCAACAAGGAATGACCGTGTCAATATTTCTCAATTTATCTGACATATGAGACAACAACATCTTTGGAAATTCCTTGTGCTTTTGCTCTTTGAGAAAACACAGTTTTTACTCGCAGATTTAAGGCACTTTATAGCCATTCGGCCATCTTGTTGAAGCTATGTAACATCCTTACTTTAATCTAACTGTCAATCTTTGAAATATTTTACCACAGGGAACATCTGAAATAGACCAGCAAGACAAATCAGTCTAGCAGTTCGCAGTGTGCTCTGCAGAGTCATATTGCTTTTAACAAGAGAAATACAACAGTCTGGGGAATCGATAAAATAAAGTTTCACTATAAAACAGAGCAGAACTAACCATTAAAATGTATCTTTCACTTATAAACAGACGAGGCAACAATTTTGTGGGTTGAACCAATATTCACAACAATGTAGTCCATCCATCAAGAAATCATCACCACTTCATGTTGTTTAGGCCCACAAATTTGTTGCTCCCACTGTGCAAGCAACAGATACTTTTTAAGTCACAGTGGCCTGTGGGACTTGCAGTTATTTCCTTTAATTACATAAATGTTATAGTATCTTTTTCATTCATATTTTCAAAATTTATTTTTAAACAAACTATAAGAGGAAAGCCTTAGGCTAATTATTATAATTGTATCCCAAAACATTCAGGCAGCAAACCAATAATCCAGTTTCAACATACTTTTAGCTCTAGCATCTGTTGTACCATCAAGTGTTTTTGTTACTTTTATGGCATATTTTTTCTTTCTGAATTTCTTCAAGAAAGTATGTTTTACTATACTCTCTCTGAAGTATTTTTGTACAGCTAATCTACCAAAACTAGAAAAAAATGAATATTATTATTCATAGTTTTAGTAATGAATACATTAGTAATCGGATACAGAAACAATCAGGTCAAAAGGAGACATTTATAAATCCTGAAAATATTGCAAATTAAAATAAAAAGTTTGTTAAAAAAAAAACCCTTTAAGAACAATAATGAATAATTATTTCATTGTTAAACAGCGGGCCAATTAAATTGCATGTATCGTGCTGCAAATAGTTGACTCATGCAGATCTCCATGCTCTTCTGGAGATCTGGGATGAGTTGGGCTATGTTCATTCTTGTGCCCTAATTTCCATTTATAACAGATACCACAACGCATTGCCGGGTCAGTCGTATGACGTAAACCAGCGGCATCCAACAGAAGGAGCCTGTGTGAACAGAGCCTTATAGGGGTAATCTGGTTGGGGAGCGTAATTACCAGCTTTTACCTATCCACTGGATAGGTGATAACTGGTAGATCGTTGGGGGTCTGAAAACCAGGACACTCACCAACCGCCAGAGCGATGGATGGTCATATTTCTACCGTTTGAATAGAGTGGGTGTCAAGCATGCACCCTGCCGCTCTATTCATTTTCTATGGGATTGACAGGAATAGTCGAGCGCTGTATTCAGCTTCATGGGAAAGTGGGCGTGATCGATTCGAAAGGGGGGTTGCTTAATATTTTCCAACATTTGGAGAAAAAAATTGGTCTAAAGTAGGTCAACTAGGATATGGTATCAAGTTAGGCAGAAGTTGTGCCAAATTTATCATCCAGCATAAGCCACTAAGATAAATTTCGAGTTTTGATATTAGTGAGGTGCAAACCTTTGATAAATTATTTCTGGACTAATGTTGACACCTTCACTGCACGTCTTGCTTACAGCAAACTACTGTATCCTCCCCTTTTGAATCATTAGATAAAGACCTTTCAGACTGGTCTAAATTGCATATCTCACTGCTGCGGAGGCTGGAATCTGTTAAGATATTATTTTTTCATAAATACTGGATAGGTAATGTCCATAAATTTACCTTTTCACAATTTATAAATACAAAAGTTCCTTTTGTGTAATTTAGAACTCATCTAAACACCTGAAGACTTTGCTTAGAGAAGTTCCTAGGAAAATTATCAATCGAAAGTTGTAAAATTTGTATCGGGTCAGAAAAGAAGCAGGATTCCAGTATATTATAAGTATACAGAAAAATCCTTAGGGGGCCATGAAATGCTTAATTTATTGGAATATCGGGGAGAAAAACACAACTCCTAGCTACTATAATATTGCAATAGAAAATAATTGATTAAGTGAAATCTTTTATTATGGTAGATGATTACTTTTAAAGTATTTTAAAATGATAAACTTGCACTCTTTGATAAGGTTTGGTCACCGTGGCTGAGAACTCTTGTGAGGTAGTAAAAACCACTGTGTAGGCTAGACTTTCTCAGTTAATGTAATGTTGGGATCCCTAGCACCAGGGGCGGATTAAGGGTACCATGTGCACTGGGCACTTTTTCAATTCTGGGCCACCCCCAACTCTGAAGACAGAACTCTGATGACACTGTGCCGTATATATTTGCAGATTTCTGTTTAGGCGGCCATAGATCTGGCACGGTTTCGAATTTGTTGTAAAAGCAGAATACTTTGAGACCCTAAAGAGGTCAGGAACTTTAAATTCTTTGTGGTTTCCGGAAAAAACTAATTTCCTGAGCATGAATATAATCTTAAAGAACCTGTCTCTGTTGTTTAACCCCTCAAAGTCCAAGCTATTTTTCCTTTTTCACTCCTAGAGCCATAACTTTTTTATTTTTACGTCAATGGAGTGGTGTGTGAAGGATTATTTTTTTGTGGGAGGAGTTGTAATTTTTAATAGTGGGTGAATTGGAAAAAACTTAGATCCTCCATTTTTTGGGGGTTTAGTTTTTACTGTATATATTTAACATCTACTTTTACCTTAAGATAAGGTAAATATATAAATCCCCAGAACCAAGCTCAGTAAAAATATACAGCCCCAGAACACAGCTCAGTACATATATACAGCATCAGAACAAAGCTCAGTACATAAATACAGCACCAGAACAAATACAGCTCCGTACAGAGATCATTTGCAAATTCAGTTTAACCCCTGCCATATATGTTTATACGACATAAAATGACAGCTCCCAGCATAGCCAAAACAATGGTTAGGATATGCTAGGAGTTGCTGTTTCACAAAAAAGAACAATACACCCATCATCTCGCTGCAGATCATACAGCAACTACAGTAGTGATCAGTCCTAAGGACGCGGATACAATTGGATGAGAGGTCCCATTCACTCTGGTTCTCTGAACCGGCTGGAATTTTAACAACTGGTTCGTGAGAATCGGAGTGAACTTTGCCTGCTTTCAGCCTCGCGCCCTGGGCACGTGCCCTGATTGCCCTCATTGTAATTCGCCCCTGCCTAGCACCACTTCGCGCTAGACTTGAAGCACATTTATTATCCCCCTCAAAGTGGCCCATCTTGGCGCATGTTAGACTCCTTTTCCTTCTTTACACCACCTATTGGGTGGTATACTATCTATGTATATATATATATATATATATATGTATATATATATATATATATATATATATATATATATATATATATATATGTATATATATATATATATATATATATATATATATATATATTCCAGAAATAAATCCTGCAGCACTCCAGTTGTAAAGATGAAAAAAGTCTGGTTTATTATGCCAACATGGCAGATGCAACCACATTGGGACCTTTTTAAAGCATGCATGGAGTCCCTGTGCAGAGCGCTAGCTGATGCTCTGCTCGGGGACTCTCCAGGGCAGGAACCCTTTTTAAGTGATGGCCATTTCCCACACGGCCACATTGAATTGTGTGGGAGCCATGTGGGCGTGAGAACAGCCCTAAATATGGCATGCTCTATTTTTTGACGGCCCGGTAAAACAGGCCGTCAAAAAAATCAGCCGTGTGAATAGCCCAATTGGGGTTAACAGATGTTAATGCAGCCGTGTGATGGCCGTTAAAAAAACGTCCGTCACACAGATTTTAAAATCTGTCGTGTGAATAGGGCCTTAGGCTCCATTCACAAAACAGTGAACAAAATGGCCATAAAAACTGATCAACTATCAGTTTTTCATGGCCGTTTTGCAACAGTATGTCTCCAAATTTTCATCCATTTCCGGTCCGTCTGTCTGTTTTTTTTTGTTTTTTAACATTCTTTATTTATTCTTTTGTTTTTATAACATACAAAACATTTTGATATGAAATCTATGAAAAGACAAATCATACAAGGAAATAAACGAAATTGTAGGTGGAGAGCCTCAATGCAAGATGGTACACATAAGACTTCTCTATACAACATTCACCTATAAATCACAGACAAAAAAGCTATCCATGTAGCAGTTTTATCAAAAAGGGAGAGGAAGGGGAGGGTAAGGATACATAAAGGAAGCGGGGAGCGGGGGGGTGGAAGTGGAGGGGGGACATGAGATGATCTAACTGAGTTAGAGAACATATTAAAACATAATAGAAAGCAAGCACAATGCCTCATGAAAGAAAGTAAGGGCAATCCCCGTGTGGAAGATGTATGTTGTGTTAGAATCTGAAAATCAATCCAAGGTAGCCAAATTTTTACAAAAGTCGTCTGTCCGTTTTTAATGGCTGTTTGTCATCCGTTTTTCATGGCCGTTAAAATAACGGATGTTTTTTATTTGTCAGGTTTTTTTGTCCAAATCCCCTGAAAACACCACAGTGCCCATGTAAAAAGTAGCGCAATGCCTCTGTAGATAGTGCCATAGTGCCCACCGTAGATAGTACCCACATAGTTAGTGCCAGTGCCCACATTACTTTCAAATTTTATACAGTACAAAATTATTGTTAATCAATTAGTTCTTTGAACTACTATAACAATACTACATTGCTAATATAATACCGCTAGGTTTAAACTTACTGGAGATTTGCGAGTTTACTCCACGTGCTTATTTTAACAATCCAGTTTTCCCGTTTGTGTTGCTTAATGCAGTCTGGCTGCTCAGTTGGCAGCGTTTGGGAAACACAAGAATGTCAAGATTTGGCGGCCCCTTTTTAGATAGTGCCACAGTTCCCTCTGTAGATAATGCCACAATGCCCTCTGTAGATATTGTCACAGTTCCCTCTGTAGATACTGCCAGCAAAGTTCTCTGTAGCTAGTGCCACACACCTCCCCATAGATAATTTCGCAGTGCCCTCTGTCGATAGTGCCACACCCCACCGTAGGTAATGCCACAGTGCCCTTTGTAGATAATGCTACAATACCCTCTGTAGATAGCGCCACAGTACCCTCTGTAGATAGCGCCACAGTGCCCTCTGCAGATAGTGCCACAGTGCCCTCTGCAGATAGTGCCACAGTGCCCTCTGTAGATAGTGCCACAGAGCCCTCAGTAGATAGTGCCACTGTGCCCTCTGTAGATAGTGACACACACACCCCTTTGTAGATAGTACCACACATACCCCCTCTAGAGAGTGGCCCACATACCCCACCCTGTCAATAGCGATACACCTCCCCTCCCTGTAGAAAGCTCCATTGAGGCTCCCTTTAGGAGTGGAATCCCCAGCCAGATTGTTTCCGACACTCTGGCCGGGGAATGCTGTCTCCCGGAAGTGCCCCTGATGTCACTGTCCATGCATGACATCAGGGGCCACTTCTAGGAGCGGAATCCCCAGCCAGTGTGTCAACAATGCTGTGGCCGGGGATTTCTCTCCTGGAGGGACCCCTGATGTCACATATATGGACAGTGACATCAGGGGCCACCTCTTTGAGTCAAATCCCTCGGCAGAGAGTCGGCAACGCTCTGGCCAGGGATTCCTGTCCAGGAGGAGCCCCTGACCGGACAGTGACATCAGGGGCTCCTCCAGGAGAGGAATCCCTGGCCAGAGCGTCGGCAATGCTCTGGCTGGGGATTCCACTCTTAGAGGGAGCCCCAATAGAGCTATCTACAGGGTGGGGTGGGTGTAGCGCTGTTGACTGGGTGGGGTGTGTGGGGCACTATCTACAGGGGGTGGCACTATATACAGGGGGCTGTGTGGGGTGCTATCTGCAGGGGGATGGCACTTTCTACAGAAGGTGTGTGTGTAGCGCTCCTCCTTCGGCTTGCTCTTTGCTGTCCCGAGGATGTCTAGGGGAGCAGGCCGCAGATGTCAGCCTCAAGGGCAGCATGTTTGAGACCCCTGGTCTAGCTATATCACAGTAAAATCTTATAACATTTTGGTATCTAAAATAAACCGCAGTTCAAATATTGAATTTGGTGTGTGCTAGTTTAAAAATAAAATAAAAACTTGCATTTTTAGTCATAAAAAAATTAATAACCATAAATAATATACAAGCTAAGTCAGTTAACTATACAACATTTGGCAAAACAAATATATAACAGACAGCTTGCCAATTATTTATTTTAATCTTGAAGTTCGGTTGTCTGCAAATTTAAAAGCTTGGCCAAAATTGATGCTATAAAAAGATATACACAATAAAAAAGTGATCAGGTTTATATTGCACTTTCTGGGGAATAGTAAATCAGCTATTTTTAAGGATGTGTTTCATTTTTTTATTCCTCCAGGCATCTTCTACACTCCTAGAAAAAGAAAAAAAAATCAGTTTATAGGTAACTGTAGCACTGGAATGATTCATATAATAGCGACAGCCGGCAGTAGAATGAGTCCCTAAAGTGGCAATATCGTTACTTTTGTTTTGCTTTAAGACTGTGAAGTGATGTGCAATTTATCTTGCATGCTTTCTATTTGAATACTTATAGGGAGTTTAGAAAAACATTATCATTGGCTAAAAATTCATCAGGAAAATATGGTTTATTCAACAGCAGCAGCCATTTGATCACATGGGAAAACTGCAATCAGAAAATAGCCAGCAAACAATAGCATGCAAATGAACTGTCTGTATTCTGGGAAATGGAGACCGCTTTGTACAGAATGGAATTTGTGAGGCGGAAGTTTGCTATTCACTGTCTGAAACACTAATTATGCCTGATTTGGCCATTATTCTATTATCCAATAAGATTACATACAATTTTTGTGCTTTTTTGACAATTCCATTTTTTGCATCAAACTATCACTTAACCCTTTCAACAGCAGAAGGTTAGGTTTGCCCTCATCAGTTTCAACATGAATATATTTACTGTACCTTATGTTTTAAGATTTATTGGGTTTTCTTTAGGACGTACATTGACCCCCTACACACATAGCGGATTTGCGGGCTGAAAATTTGCAATGGAAGACTGTGTATAAGATTTAAAAAAGCCGAATATTTTCTGCACAGAAATCAGAGCACGCTGCGGATTTTCAAATCTGCCGAATGGTCATTCTGTTCTGGATGTTCACTGCGGAATTAACCCTTTTAAATATAGATGGGGTGAAATCGGCATTGATTCGGCAGCAAAATCCAAACCTAACAAGCAAAATTTGCTGCTGCAAATCCACAGCAGGTGCGTGGGGTCTTATAAGGATTTTACTGAAGACAATAAACTCTACCACAACTCAACTGCATTGTAAAGGAAGATCTCTGTGATATTAGCACAAAAGATCATTTTAATATATTGTTTATTTGAGGAGTACATTGGTATTTGAACCCCTTAAAGATAATGTAACAGAAACTAAAATATTAAATAAATAAAACATTTTCTAGAAAGATATTTTTGGTGCTATTTTTTATGTAAAGCAGATAAGGCTCTGTATGGTTCTCCCTTGACACCGCCTGGTCTCTGGGGGGAAGGACTGTAATCTATCACTTCCTGGAGGCTGTAATAATCTATGACATTTCTCTGTCAATTACTGCAGCTGCCGTAAAGCACACACATCCTGCTGCATTGTCTATACGGATAATATAGAAAGGAAGTGTGTATCTCAAGTAAGTCTGCCCCAGAGAAGTTGTAAAAAAAAACTATCTACAATATTTGAAAAAAACAAACAAAAACATTATTTCTCTTCTACAGACCTACATCTAATTAATGGAACAAAAATTAAATAAGAGACATTACCTTAAGAATGCTAAATTTGGCCTTCAGGACACAGCAGATTTTCTTAATTTTTGCATTACTGCTTTCTGTGAGCCACAATTTCTTTTTTTTTTTTTAAAGCAACCATTTGAGGTCTTGTTACTATAAAACTAGCCCCAGCAATCAAATAGTGGAGCTGACAATGGGGGGTAACAAAAAGAGACCCCTTTCTTTTTTAATTCCATGGTAATTTATTGTGTCATGTTAGTAGTTAAACGGTCAAGATCTTAGTTTTTTTTCCAATATTATGCATTGAATAGGGGTGGCGGCTGTAAATCACAGCGTAAGGCCTCATGCACACGACCGTGCTCGTAATTACGACTTGTAATTACGAGCACGGCCGTTCACGGGTGGCCACGGGCAGCCGGCCGCTTTTGCGAGCCGTGCTGCCATTATAAAGTATAGCAGCACGGCCCGTAAAAATAGAAAAATAGAACATGTTCTATTTTTTTAACGGCACGGGCACCTTCCCGTGAGAAAACGGGAAGGTACCTGTGGCTAACAGAAGTATATGAGCCAGTTATTGCGGGTCGTAATTACGACCCGCAATAACGGGTGTTTTTACGGTCGTGTGCATGAGGCCTAAACCCCATTATTGATTGTGCTTGCTCAGCTTCTGATGGTGCAGGGGGAAGGGTCTGAATATCACAAAACTCATAAATTAATGCTGGGATAGTAATTTATTACTGTGAAGAATAGGCAGTGGCCTAAAAAGGATTGATTAAAATTTAAAGTACCTATTACTTAGGGATTTTTTTAAATTCATCTTAATAGAATTTTATGCTGATAAATTTGATAACATATCTTTACATTTGTTGGACCACCTAGCTTCCATTTTCAAAGCCATAAGTTAAAGAGTATCTGTCACCATTTCATGTTTCAAACACTAGTCTTCTTATCCACAAGATATATATAAAAATGTAATGGAAGGCTAAGAATTCCAACACAATAAGAGCCCACAGTTACCAAATATCTAATACCATAAGAAACATTTTGATCTATCTCTGGTAGTAAAGACCACCAGGATTCATATTAGCATGGCATATCCTGAAATAATTTTTTCCCCCATAGCCATAATAAAACCATAAGGCATAATAGGGTCCCTGAAGTAAAATATGCTATTTTTTGTAACCAGGTGTGACTGTAAATTCTGCACCCTCTATATCTGGGCCCTTGTTTTACTGCAATCTGCAGACCCATCTACATAGGGTTGTAGTTTCCACTCTAGGCAACACATTGTATATATTTTTTTTATTCCAATTTTATTCATAAAAGTAAACAATATGTTGCCTTTAATATTATGTTGACATTTTTGTAGGACAAATAACACAAATTACATAGGCTTATAAATTAAATAGACACAAAACACAGCAGGAAAATCCCTGAAGCAATCAACTACATAATCACATAGGAAATAAAATTTGACCTACAATAATCTTGGCTAAATCATTAACAAGTACAACAGCCTATATTCTGTCTATGGCACAGCCAACACGGGCTGTCATAAGACAGAAGTGGCAGTGGCCAGCTAACTAGACCAGTAGTAGTCAATATTTGGCTACCCCATACTTAGTCATTGTAAAATATAATACAAAAGTGGAAAGGAAATTCTTGGCACTCACCCGTAGAAGATAAATCTCAGCTCTTTATTACACATTGAGGTAGGTAAAAATGGGAGACAGCACATACAGTCGGCCAACAGCCGTTTCACAACCTCCAGGCACTTTCCCCAGGCTTGCTGGAATCAAGCGTACTGACGCTTAAATATTGAGCCATGTATTAAATATTTGGCTACCCCATACTTAGTAATTGTACTTTACAAGTGATAGTTTCCTGTAAACTCTAATATTATTATTGTACACAAGTTGCCTCTGGTGACATACAATATATATACAGTATTTCAGTTACTGTAGGAAAACGTTTACTTTTATTAAGGTGCATTTCAAGTGACCTGGGCAAAAGAAATTCTAAGTATTTGTAACAAGGTCTATAATAAAGATGCTTCACAACAAAGAAGTGACAAAAATAAGGCAACATAAAAACTGGAAGACAAACCATATAGACATAAAAGGGAATCAAATGGTAGGCTGTAATTTGAATAACACAGGACACCTTGCTGGGGACATCTGTCAACCAACAACGATCCTTCTAATTTTTCATAATAGAAAGGGAGGGTATACATTGAAATCGGAAAGTAGGAAAGGGGTGGAAAAACCAGCGTTTCAAGTTGGGGGATAAGGCCGGGGTGAAGGATGGAATGTCAGGTGGGCCCAGAGAGCCAAACAAGTTGATCCAGGGAAGATCAGCATACAAGGAGCAGAGTGGCAAAGTAAGAGAAAGAAAAGTAAAAGGAAAGGAGAGAAAGAAAGAAAAAATAATTGTGTGGGGGGGAGGGGAACCAGATGCAGCCACAAAAAGGAGAGAAGGACCAAATGCAGACACAACTTGTCTAAGACCTTGGAAGCATCTATTTACTAGGAGAAGGAACTTGCAAGGAGATTTCTGTATTCCGCACTGTCACTGAAGTTTATGCAGTGATGCCAGATGTTATCGAATTTGTCAGTGGTATTCTCTATAGAAGACATGAGATCCTCCATGAGCATGATATCATTCATTTTGGAGAACAAAAGATGGAGGGGAGGTGGGTGCCGTTGTTGTCATAAGGAAGTGATGCAAGCTTGTGTTGAAAAATAAACTTTTTGTATACTCCGAGATTAATTATGCTATGATTAGTGCACTCTGATGTCTGTAATGCTACTGATGATGGATTTTACAAAATCACAAAAGAGGTAAGTGTCAGACAGGACCAAAATGTATGTAGGAGAGAACCCTCTGCCTCCCCACAACTCCAACTGATTTTTGGAATGGAAGTTTGTAGTTGATGAAGCTTATAAGGGACTTTATACCATCGAGAAAGAAGCTTGCAAGCAGCTTTCTGATAGCTCGACCTAATGGAGTATTTATGGACCAGGAGAAGTATACATTGCCTCTCGTCATGAGAGTTAGTCAGGTTGAGATCAGATTCCTTTTGGAGTAAGTAGGAGGTTTTAGACTGGTCAAGGGGATGAGAAGCATTAAATAAAGTGCGTTTGGACCCTTTTAGTTTTTATCTATCATTCTGCACTCAATACTGCATAATGACATAGTTAAAAAAGAAGTTTAGAAATTTTTGCAAATTTATTACAAATGAAAACCGCAAATTTCGCATGGACATAAGTATTCAGACCCTTTGTTCCAGCTCAGCATGATCCACAGCACAGTGTGATTGTGCAGTGAAAGAAGCCGGGCTGGAACAATGAAAAGTGTATGAAGCTGATTGGTCACTGATTGGTCAGTCTCATACACTTCTTTACAACACCCAGTTGGTCAAAAGTAAAAACATGCCCAGTTGGTCTTTAAGAGACTAAATCTAAAATTGCTCATAACTTACTCAAAAATGATCGTTTTTCAAAATAAAAACCACTGCTGTTATCTACATTACAGCGCCAATCAGATTATGTAGGAGATAGGGCACTTATAATCTGGTGTCAGAGCCTCTTTAAAATAAGTAAATCCATGCTGGTGGATTGTCTGAATAATTATATGTTTTTATTATTCAGCTAATGTTATGATTTCTTGTTATAGAGAATATAGATACATTTTTACCAGTTATTTTGAGTCTGCCGCCCCAGATCATCTGGGAATACAGTTTGTTTACAGCAATGGTGGGGTCAGTATGACCCATCTTTTGTGGTGACGTGGTATGTTATGGGAAATTCTGTTCTTACATGTGAGGGGCCTTTCTTGCTTGCGATTGGTTCAGGAAAAACATCTCCTCATTAGATGCTATTTGCTAAACAACATCACATTGTAAACAATTGGCTGAAATCAAGCCTACTCCTTTTTGAAAGATATTATTGTAATTGCAGTTGTAAATAAAGTCAGCGAAGGATATTTGAGTATACAAGCATGGTCTCTGTGTCTTCCTTCTCTCCGATATATCGATACAAACTATGATTTGGATCTGGATAATTTTACCTAGCGGGTATCAGTTGACATACCAATTTAAAACTTCAGTCTAATATATTTTGGCCATGATTGCGTCAACAGTTTTTGGTGTGAAACCCGGGAGATTAATCATTTGATAGCTGTGACGGGAGGTCAGGCATTGCATCAGTGAAATATAAAACAGGCCGTTATGTACAAAGCTTTTTCTTACACAAATATTTTGACTCATGTATTGCCGGGATTGGAACAAGCTGTCATGATGTCACATCTGCCAGATGCAGAAAATGTATCCAGAGGTATGTCAACATTTTTGTGTGATGAATGATTGCAGATGTGTATGTTTATCTTGAGTTAATGTTGAAGATGTGTCTTGAGTTGTTGGTATGAGATGCATGAGCGAGTTCATGGTATGAAGAAGGGCATAAATGAGTTAATGGTATGGAGGATATGAGAGAATATTGCCGGCAGTGTAACTGTTTTGTTAAAGTTGTTAGAAGTAAGGATGGTGAGAAGTTAAAGTGTGTCAGTGAGTGAATGACCCCCCCTTGGAATGCAGTGATGGAGGGAACGATTGAGAGGTGTTTGAACTTACATGTGAAAGTTTTGAAGTTAACCCCTTAAGGACGCAGCCTAGTTTTGGCCTTAAGGCTCAGAGCCCATTTTTCAAATCTGACATATTTCACTTTATGTGGTAATAACGTCAGAATGCTTAAACCTATCCAAGCGATTCTGAGAGTGTTTTCTCGTGACACATTGGGCTTCATGTTCGTGGTAAAATTTGGTCGATATATTCAGTGTTTATTGGTGAAAAATTGCTAAATTTAGAGAAAATTTTGAAAAATAGAATTTTTCAGAATTTAAATGCATCTGCTTGTAAAACAGACGGTTATACCACCCAAAATAGTTACTAGTTCACATTTCCCATATGTCTACTTTAGATTGGCATCGTTTTTTGAACATTCTTTTATTTTTCTTGGACGTTACAAGGCTTAGAACATAAACAGCAATTTCTCATATTTTTAAGAAAATTTCAAAAGCCTCTAGAGTTCTGAAGTGGCTTTGAGGGGCCAATGTATTAGAAACCCTGATAAAACACCCCATTTTAAAAACTAGACCCCTCAAAGTATTCAAAACAGCATTTCATTTTTCTTGCTGAATTTCAATTTTATTCAAATTTTTTTCTGTAACACAGAAGGTTTTACCAGAAAAACACTACTAAATATGTATTGTCCAGATTCGGCAGTTTTTAGAAATGTCCCACATGTGGCTCTACTGCGCTCGTGGAATAAAACACAAGCCCTAAAAGCAAGGAAGCACCTAGTGCATTTTGAGGCCTCTTTTTTATTAGAATATATTTTAGGCAGCATGCCAGGTTTGAAAAGGTGTTGAGGTGCCAAAACAGTAGGAATCCCCCAATAGTGACCCCATTTTGGAAACTACACCCCTCAAGGAATTCATTTATGGTTGTTGTTACCATTTTGACCACACAGTTTTTTCACAGCACGTATTTGAATTGGGCTGTGAAATGAAAAAAATGTCATTTTTTTCCAATAAAATGTCATTTGTGATCAAAATTTCTTATTTTCACAGGGAACAAAATACCCCATTTTGTTGCACAATTTCTCCTGAGTGCAGAAATACCCCATTCGTGGCGATAAACTGCCGTTTGGGCCCATGGGAGGCCTCAGAAGGGAAGGAGCTCTGTGTGTTCCTTGGAGTGCAGATTTTGCTGGTTTGGTTTTCGGGTGCCGTGTCACATTTGCAGAGCCCCAGAGGTATCAAAGCAATGGAAACCCAACAGAAGTGACCCCATTTTGGAAACTACACCCCTCATGGAATTCATTTATGGGTAATGTGACCATTTAGACCCCATAGTTTCTTCACAGAACTTATTTGAATTGGGCTGGAAATTAAAACAAAATTATTTTTTCCAATAATATGTCGTTTTAGCTCAAAAATTCTTATTTTCTCAAGAAATAAAATACTCCATTTTGTTGCCCAATTTGTCCTGAGTGTGGCAATATCCCATTTGTGGTGATAAACTGCCGTTTGGGCCCATGGGAGGGCTCAGAAGGAAAGGAACGCTATTTGTTCTTTGGAGTCCAGATTTTGCTGGATTGGTTTTCGGGTGCCATGTCGCATTTGCAGAGCCCCAGAGGTATCAAAGCAATAGAAACCAACCACAAATGACCCCATTTTGGAAACTACACCCCTCAAGGAATTCATTTATGGGTGTTGTGACAATTTTGACCCCATAGTTTTTTCACAGAACTTATTTGAATTGGGCTGGGAATTAAAACAAAATTATTTTTTTCAAATAATATGTTGTTTTGGCTGAAAATTTCTTATTTTCACAAGAAACAAAATACCCCATTCTGTTGCGCAATTTGTCCTGAGTGCAGCAATACCCCATTTGTGGTGATAAACTGCCGTTTGGACCCATGGGAGGGCTCAGAAGGAAGGGACCACCATTTGGCCTACTGGGGATTTTCTAGTGAGAAGTCATGTATGCAGAAGCCCCTGAGGTACCAGTACAGTTGAAACCCGCAAGAAGTGACCCCGTTTTAAAAACTACACCCTTAAGGCATTCATCTAGAGTTGTAGTGAGGATTTTGACCGGAGACCTACACCCCATAAACTGTAATGTGGGTTCTCCCGGGTATGGCAATACCCTACATGTGGCTGTTATCAGCTGCCTGGGCACACAGCAGGGCCCAGAGGGGAAAGACAAGGGGGGATAAGCTGTGCGGAGTGCATCAGGGTAAGTAAAATTGGGGTAAATTATAAACCAAGGGATGTATGACAAATTTTAAAACACTCTTTCATACAGAGCTCTGGTTATTCGGGACACGTGTCACATTGATATATTGTGTCATCCCTCTTATAGCAGACTTTGCACCTCTTCTGACTTTTTCCCTTCTTGCCAGTTTGGGGAACTTCTCCTGGAAAGTGTTGCCGCCCTGGTACGATGCGTGTGGCCCCGCTTCCAGAAGTACTGGGTGCCCCCCCTTCTTGGTCCCTAAAGATTAGGTTCTTGATAATCACCTCTTGAAATTCCAGGAAAGTTCCCCTCTGGCCTGCACATCGATGTAGCATATACGCATTGTACAATGCCATCTGTATGATGTGCACGGCCAGATTCTTATACCACACCGCATGGCGCTGTAGGGCTTCAGGACTTGATCTGACAAGTCCACCCCTTCCATGTACCTATTGTAGTCCAGGATGCAGTCTGGTTTGGGGGTGTCCTTCCCTTCATATATCCTAAATCTGTAGGTATACCCTGATGCACTCTCGCACAGCTTATACATCTTCACGCCATACCTTGCCCTCTTACCCGGCAGGTACTCGCGGAATTGAACACTCCCTTTAAAATGTACCAGGGACTCATCAATAGAAATACACTTCTCGGGGGTGTATGCTTGGGAAAACCGGGCACTGAAACGGTCTAATAGGGGTCTCCGTTTATACAAACGGTCAAAACTGGGGTCATCTCGGGGTGGGCACGGCTCATTATCAGTATAATGTAAGAAGCGAAGTATTGCCTAATTTATTTAATTTTAGGTTACAGTTTAGTTCTGAAGTTGCTTTGAGGGGCCCATATATTAGAAACCCCTATCAAACACCCCATTTTAGAAACTAGACCCCTCAAAGTATTCACAACAGCATTTAGAAAGTTTATGAACCCTTTAGGTCTTTCACAGAAATTTAGAGCAAAGTAGAGGTGAAATTTACTTTTTTTTTTTGTCAGAAAATCCTCTTTATACCATTTTTTTTATAATACAAAAGGATTTATCAGAAAAATGCAACTTAATACGCATTGCCTAGATTCTGCAGTTTTGAGAAACATCCCACATGTGGCTCTAGTGCGCTAATGGACTGAAGCACCGGGCTCCGAAGCAAAGGAGCACCTAGTGGATTTTGAGGCCTCTTTTTTATTACGCACCATGTCCGATTTGAAGAGTTTTTGTGGTGCCAAAACATTGGAAACCCCCCAAAAGTGACCCCAATTTGGAAACTAGACCCCTTGAGGAATCCATTGTAGTTTTCATGGGGTGCATGCAGCTTTTTGATCAGTTTTTATTCTATTTTTAGGTGGCGTGGTGACTAAAAAACAGCAATTCTACTATTGTTTTTTATTCTATTTTTTTTACAGCGTTCACCGTGCGCTATAAATGACATATTCACTTTATTCTGCGGGGTGATACGATTATGGCGATACCCTATGTTTATAGTTTTTTTTTATGTCTTATGGCGTTTGCCCAATAAAATACGTTTTGTAAAAAATCATTCACTTTTTGTGTTACCTTATTCTAAGCACCAGAACTTTTCAATTTTTCAATCAATAAAGACGTGCGAGGACTTATTTTTTGCGTAACGAACTGTAGTTTCGATCAGTACCATTTTTAGGTACATGCGACTTTTTGATCTCTTTTTATTCCATTTTTTGGGAGGTGAAGTGACCAAACAATTTTGATTGTGGTACGGTTTATTATTATTTTCTTTTACGGCGTTCACCGTGCGGGATAAATAACAAAATAATTTTGTAGTTCAGGCCGTTACGGACACGGCGATACCAATTATGTATAGTTTATTTGTTTGTTTATATATTTTTATTAATAATAAATGACTGATAAGGTAAAAAGGGGGACTTTTATTTTCTTATTTTTACACATCTTTTTTTTACTTTTTTTTTTACTTTATTACTTTGTCCCACTAGGGGACTTGAGGGCAGGAGGCCCTGATCGCAATTCTAATACACTGCACTACATGCGTAGTGCAGTGTATTAGAACTGTTAGCTACTCACTGACAGCAAGCATAGTGCTAGGCTTCCGTCTTTGGCATAGCCGGACGCCATTGTTTGATGTCCGGTTACCATAGTCACCATCGCCGGCCGCTATCGTGTAGCAGGCCGGCGATGGCAGCTTAACCCCTAAAAAGCTGCGATCTCTATAGAATGCGGCTTTTAAGGGGTTAATCAGCGGGGACACAACGATCGGTCCCCGCTGTAGGAGCTGTGACAGCTGCTGCACGAGACAGCAGCTGTCACAGCTCCTGTATGTGTCGGGAGGACGGCCAAAACGGCCGTTACTCCCGAGACGTACTATTAGGTCATGGAGCGCGAACGATACAGCTGCCATGACCTAATAGTACGTCCAGGAGCGGGAAGGGGTTAATGTTACAGTTGAAAAACACTCTTGCTGATAAAGAAACCTAAATTGAGAGGTAGTGTGTCCATTACGTGTAGTCCAACTGTGTGTGTGGTAAGGAAGCTGAAAGCTTTGTAGAATAAACCTGCAATGAATTGTGCTGTTGGATTTGTATTGTATTGTTATGGGTCTGTTGTTGTTTATGTCATTTAGTATTTGACTATTGTGTAGAATTTTCAAGGATCAAGGGTTGCCCGTTTGTTCAGAGAGAGTCGAGTGTTAGGGACGCCTGACTCGTCGAGGTACTACAAGTGTCTGTCAGTGGCACAAATGTCTGTCGGTGGCAGAAAGGTAGTGCCGTGCTACAAGTGTCCGTCGGTTTCAAAAGTGTCTGTCGGTGGCAGAAAGGTAGTGTCGTACTACAAGTGTCCGTCGGTTTCACAAGCGTTCATCGGTTACACAATTGTCTGCATCACAGCTTGGAATAGTAGCCACATACCACAGCCTTGCCTTTCGAACCTCTCTGGAACAACAGTGCACCAGCACCAACAGAGGAAGCGTCCACCTCTAACGAAAACTGTAGGGATACATCAGGGTGGTGAAGAATAGAGGCAGACGTGAAGGCTTTTTTTAAGGATTCAAATGCGGCTTCTGCCTCCGGAGTCCACACTTTGGCATTCATACCCTTCTTAGTGAGGGTGGAGATAGGAGCAGTCAAAGATTGGAAGTTGGGAATGAACAGCTGGTAGAAGTTAGTGAATCCCAGGAAGCTTTGTATGACCCTTAAGCCTTGGGAGCGTGGCCACTCCAGGACAGCCTTAACCTTCTGAGGGTCCTTTTTTAGTGAGGGTAGAGATGGGAGCAGTCAAAGATGAGAAGTTAGGAATGAACAGTCGGTAGAAGTTGGGGAATCCCAGGAAGCGTTGTATGGCCCTTAAGCCTTGGGGTCGTGGCCACTCCAGGACAGCCTTTAACTTCTCAAGGTCCATCTTTAGGCCCTGATTGGAGATGATATAGCCCAGGAAGGATAGAGACTTTTTCTCAAACACACACTTCTCCAGCTTGGTGTAAAGATGATTCTCCCTTAGACGAAGCGACACCTGGTGGACATGAATTTGATGAGTTACTGGATCTGGGGAAAAAAATCAAAATGTGATTGAGATACACCACAACACAAACATAAAGGAGATCACGAAAAATGTCATTGAAATTCTTGAAACACCGCGGGGGCGTTACACAGGCCGAAGGGCATAACTAGGTATTCATAGTGCCCATCATGAGTATTAAAAGCAGTCTTCCACTCGTCATCATGACGAATCCAGATCAGATTGTAGGCTCCCCGCAGGTCTAGTGTCAAACAAAAAATTTGCCCCCCCCGTATGCGATCAAACAGTTCGGAAATCAAAGGCAGTGGGTACCTGTTCTTCGCCGTGATCTGGTTGAGGCCTCAGTAGTCAATGCAGAACCCAGCTCCGGGCGGGGATGAGGATTTACAAATGAAGCCCCTCTCCAGATTCTCTTTAATGTAGGACGGCATAGACTGGGTCTCCGGCATGGAGGGAGGGTACACTCTACCGCGAGGAGGAGACGACTGAGGAACCAAGTCGATCGGACAATCATATGCTCGATGTGGTGGCAAGGTCTCAGCTTCCTTCTTATCGAAGACATCAGAGAATATAGAGTAACAGGAAGGCAAGCCTGCCAATGACTGAAGCAGAGGAGGCTGCGGTGGCTGGATATGACCCAGACAGCGGTCGAGACACTTGGGAACCCACTGGAGAACCTCTCCAGAATTCCAATCCATGACAGGGGCGTGCAAACGGAGCCAAGGCAAACCCAGCACCATGGGGTTGACAGCCTTGGACAGGACAAACAGGGAGATGAGCTTAGAATAAAGAGCTCCCACTTGAAGTCTTAATGGCTTGTCACAGACCCGACTGGGTCAGGTAATCGCAGTCCATCTACCGAGGCAACGATCAATGGCCTTTCCAGCAGGACAGTGGGCAACTGAAGAAGATCCACAAGGTCTTGGCAGATGAAATTGGCTGCAGAGCCAGAGTCCAGGTAGGCAGAGACCGGATTGGGCCTCTCGCCAGCAATGATGGTTACGGGAATGAACAGTTTGGAGGAGAGTTCTCGGTTAAATGCAATAGCGCCCAGGGTTGTCTCTCCAACCAAACCCAGGTGCTGGGGTTTTTTGGCTTCTGCGGACACAGACACACAACATGGCCAGTGAGGCCGCAATATAAACAGAGTCCAGAGGTGTGCCTGCGCTGTTTCTCCTGGACGGACAATTTTAGCCGATCCACTTGCATCGGAACCTCGGGCAAAGCAGAAAAGGGGGCAAAAGGGGTTGCTGCAAGTTGGGCGCCAGTCTAGGAAGCCGTCTCTCCTCACGAACCTCCTGAGAGCTCTCCCTCAGCCTTATGTCCACCCGAGTGGCAAGAAGAATCAGGTCGTCCAAGGCAAGTGGCAGAACTCGAGCAGCAAGTTCGTCCTTGATCTCGGGTGATAGGCCATGCCAGAAGGATGCCACCAAGGCCTTATTGTTTCAGGATAGTTCTCCTGCCAGGGTCCGGAACTGGATGGTGTATTCGCCCACGGAAGTGTCCTCCTGGAAAAAGTTAAAGATAGCAGTGACTGCCGATGAGACTCGTCCTGGCTCCTCGAAAACAGTCCGGAATAACTGCACGAACCCCTGGAAGCCTGACGTTCCCAGATAGGATTTGCTCATGCCAGGGCTTTGCCGGCAAGTAGAGACATGATGAAGGTGATCTTGGTTCCGTCCGACGGAAATGCTCGGGGGTTCAGAGTAGAATGGATATAGCATTGATTCAGAAACCCACGGCACGTACTTTCGTCTCCATAGAACCGAGAAGGTAATGGCAGCGAGGATCCGAGCCAGAACTGCCAGGAGGTGTAGCAGGAGGGTTGATCTGAGGAGCTTGCATAGAGGCAGGAAGGGAAGTAGCTAGTGTCCCTAGCTGCTGTGTCTTGGAGTCCTCTGCCACAAGAAGTTGATCCTGTCTTGCTCGGAGATCCTGCAGGTCCGCCTGCATGGCTTGGGAGGGTGACATGCTCTTGAATTGGTCAGTCCATGGCCTGAGCGTACTGTCACAATGTGGGGTGTGGACCGACTGGACCGTACCGCGTAGCGGAACGGCAGCTGTCCAAACAGGTAAGTACAGAGTTTATAGTCCAAAGAGGGTACCTGTGGCAACTTGGACAGCAGTAAGGCAGGCTCGGCTGGTGCCAGGTGGCTGGTAGACTTCAAGCTTCCTAAGGACGCAGATACAATTCAAGACAGTACATTCTTACATTACATTAGACAGAATCTAATACTTCAGGTAATAATCCAATACTAACCTGACCTGCTGTGGTGCCCACCTGTCCTGCTCTGCTGTCTGTTCCCCACAGTGCTTCTTAGACTGAGTCTATGACACACCCACTATTCTCGGATTGGCCACAGCTGCTCTAGCCAATGTATTAACAGATTGTGTGTCTTAAAGCCTGAAGAGCGCTGGTGAAGCGCGCCCCCCCCCCCCCCTGTCGGTCAGGTCACAAGTCAACTTTGTAATGGAAAAATTAAAATAAAAAAATTAAAAAACATCCTGCAGCCACCCCCCCCTGCTGGATTCCCTAGGCACCGCATCGTAGTGCCTAGTGGCAAATACGGCCCAGTAGGCAGCCACATCTGGAACCGTTCTTCCACCATTCTTGGCTCGTTGGTAAAGCAAATGTTTTTTTATTCCAAATAAATTTAAGAAATAGAGACTGGATTTAAGTCACTTTGAAGGAAGGAATTAGGTAAGGTATCGTTCGACATAAATATAAATACTTGGGGAAGAGTAACATTCTAACTATGCTTATTCTAGTGATCTAAGAAAGTTCACATTTCTCTGATCTATTACATTTTTTTTTTAAAGAGAAAAGAATTTCAAAATAATTGGTATCAATTAATTAAGATGGTTGGGGAGTCAACTTAATACCTAAGTATGGGATTCCCGAATAAGTCCAAGTTAAGTTAAAGCTAGAAAGCAAGGACTTTAATGCAGGCTGAAAATTTATAGGCATCATTAGGGATTTGGAGACATTTAACTTAGAGTAGGATACCTTAGAGTATTGTTCAATAACATTAGCAATTGACTTCAGGGAGGACAAAGGAGAACAACATATAAGAATAACATGATCCTCACATAAGCCTATCTTATGTTCTTTATCTCCCATGAAGATGCCAGAGACTGCTGGGGAGCTCCTAATCATCACAGCAAAGAAGATGCCAGAGACTGCCGGGGAGCTCCTAATCATCACAGCAAAGAAGATGCCAGAGACTGCCAGGGAGCTCCTAATCATCACAGCAAAGAAGATGCCAGAGACTGCCAGGGAGCTCCTAATCATCACAGCAAAGGGGTCAATGCATATGTACTTAGGAAAATCCAGTGATCACAGTATAAATAGAGAATAAATCAGAAATGTGGCACATCCGAGCAAAACTGAACAAAGTAGGAAACATAACAGTTTAACCTTAAAAACTATTTTCTTCTTTCAGGGAAAAAAAAGGAGGCAAGACTCTATGAAACTTACCAGCCCTCAATGTTAAGAGCTACAGTCGGACAAAAACACAAACTCGTAGATGATGCCGAAGTATAGTTATGATAAGACAATAACTTAAAAATGATCTGTCACCAAATTTCACAATACAAACTGCATATACAGTGAAACCTCTCCAAAAGACCACCTCTTTGAGAAGACAACCACCTAATCGAGACCATATTTCCTGTGACAGATATTAGCTACCACCATTTAAAATGCATACTGGCCATCTTCTTTGAGATGAACATTCTCCTTGAAGATCCCTTTTCAATGCAATTTTGATTGGTCATCTCAAGGAGGTATTTATGGGGGACAAGGAGTGAGCACTACTTCAAGGAGATTGCATAGTTTACAGATGCGGATTTCAAATCAAGAGTTTCATCTCCATTTCAGGGTAGTGCTCAGCACAAAGATAAAATCATGTATGCAAAACAGAAGAGGGTTCACTGTACTATTAAATAGAGCTCTTAGACCTGATGAAGCTTGTATAGTTACTTTGAATAATCCTTTCACAAAGTTTTCCTGCCTGATAAAATCTATGAGATCTCTCTGTTAATTTACTCCCATTTATTACAACTGCCATAAAGTGCACACACCTTGCTGTACTGACTACGCAGGAAGTAACGGAAGGAGTGTATGCCTCCAATATGGCCTCTCCCAGGGAAGGTTTTATAAATTACAAATAAATAGATACAATATTTGAAAAAAAAGATCAAACACATTCTTTATCATCTTTATACTTAAGGATTTTTCCCATCAAGGACATTTATCACATATACACAGGATATGTCATAAATGTCAAATAGATGTGGGTCCCATCTCTGGGACCCACACCTATCCCTAGAATGGTCCCACTAAACCCTGTTCTACCGCTCTATGTTCCGGCTGACACGTGTGTTTCCCAACAATGAGGAAGAAAACAGCGTAGCTTGCTAAGCTACACTGTTTCTGTAAGTCCGATAGAACTGAATGGTAGTTACAGAAACAGCGTAGCACGCATGCTACACTGTTTCCGTAACTGACATTCACTACTATGGGAGTTACGGAAACAGCATAGCTTAGCAAAATACGCTGTTTTCTTCATGGTTGGGAATCACACGCTTAAGCCGGAACAGAAAGCGGTAGGACAGGGTTTAGGGGGCCACATTCTAGAGATAGGTGCGGGTCCCAGAGATGGGACCCGCATCTAACATTTAGGATATATCCTGTGGATATGTCATAAATGTCCCTGATAGTAAAACCCCTTTAAATTTAATTTATGAAACGAAAAATAAATGCATGACACATTATCTTTAAATCTATGTCAATGCAGTGGATGTAGAGCTCTGTGTCCGAAAAAGAGAGTTCCGACCACTGTAGAGATATAATAAGAAATTAATCAGCACACAATTTTTAACCTATTCATAAAAAAATATGTAATTTGAAGGAGGACATTTACTTTAACCCCTTAATGACCAAGCTATTTTTTACATTTTTCCATCGTCTCATTCAAAGAGCTATAACTTTTATATTTGTGCGTCGACATAGCTGTATAAGGTCTTGTTTTTTGTGGAACAAGTTGTAATTTTTAATTGTACCGTTTTGGGGTACATAGAATTTATTGATTAATTTATTGATTAACTTTTATTAACTTTATTTGGGGGAGGAATAGAAAAAAACTGCAAGTTCGCCACACTTTTTTGCTTCCTAAATTTACGCCGTTTACCATGTGGTATAAATAACACAATAACTTTATTCAGTGGGTTGTTGTGATTGCAACGATACCAAATTTATATACATTTTTTATGTTTTACTACGTTTACACAGAAAAAACGCTTTTATTCTAAGAGCCGTAACTTTTTTATTTTTTTGCCGATGCAGTTGTATGAGGGCTTTTTTTTTGCGGGACGACTTGTAGTTTTTATTGGTACCATTTTGCCGTGGATGACTTTTGATCACTTTTTATCAAATTTTTTTTTAAGGCAGGATTCAAAGAAAACAGCAATTTTTGCATTGTTTTTTAATTTATTTTTTTACGACGTTTACCGTGCGGGTTAATTGATGTAATAAGTTTATAGTTGGGCTCGTTACGGAAGTGATGATACCAAATATGTGTAACTTTTTTACTTTATTTTGTTTTTTAATAATAAAGCAGTTTGTAAGGGGAAAAAGTGGGTTTTTTCTTTTTCTTTCTACTTTTTTTTTTTAAACTTTTTATTAAACTTTTTTTACTTTTTTACTAGTCCCACTAGGGGACTTCACTATGCGATCGTCCGATCGCATTTATAATACACTGCAATACTTCTGTATTGCAGTGTATTATGCCTGTCCGTGTACCTAGCAGGCATACACTACAGGCAGACCTGGGGGCCTTTATTAGGCCCCCCAGCTGCCAAAGAAGACACAGACACTCGGCGAACTTATCGCCGGGTGTCGGTGGGATGAGAGGGAGCTCCCTCCCTCTCTCCAAAACAACTCAGATGCGGCGCTCGCTATTGAGCGCTGTATCTGAGGGGATAAATGGGTGAGATCGATACTGATATAGATCTCACCCATTCGAGCAGGGATGCCCCCAGCTCTGAGGTACCTCTGGCAGCTGAGAGATGGGAGATTTAACGGCTCCCTGCTCTGTTTATTTCTTTCGGTGCAGCACCATAAAAATGCCTATGTATCGGAATAAAGTCTGTTAGTGGCAGCCGTAAAAACACTATGGGGTGGTCACTAACGGGTTAAGCCAGTTTTAGACTGTTTCTAACAGCTCCACCTAAAACATGCATGTTAATTTTAATAGGGAGAGTGAACGATCCTCTGCCAGATGTCTCTGGCAGTGGCTTATCTCCCGAGGGAACAAAGGATCGGGCATGTTAACCCCTTAACGCTCCATGACCTACTATTGGGTCATGTTAACTGTAGCGTTCGCGCTCAGTGACCTAATAGTAGGTCATGGAGTAAACACGGCGCCGTTCGCGCGGGGCGCGTTCATGAGCTGTGATAGCTGCTGTTTCCGACAGCAGACTATCACTGCTCAATGTGCCGGGACCGATCGCGGAGCTCCCCCGCCGATTAACCCCTCAGAAGCCGCGTTCAATAGCGATCGCGGCTTCTTAGGGGTTAATCCGCCATCGCCGGCCTGCTACACGATAGCGGCCAGCGATGGTGACTATGGCAACCGGACACCAAACAATGCCATAGACGGAAGCCTAGTGGGTCCTGACAACGTCAGGACCCACTATGCTTGCTGTCAGTGAGTAGCTGACAGTTCTAATACACTGCACTACGCATGTAGTGCAGTGTATTAGAATAGCGATCAGGGCCTCCTGCCCTCAAGTCCCCTAGTGGGACAAAGTAATACAGTAAAAACAAGTTAATAAAAGATGTGTAAAAATAAGAAAATAAAAGTTTTAAAAGTAATAAAAGTAAAAGTCCCACTTTTTCCCTTATCAGTCTTTATTATTAATAAAAATATATAAAAAAACAAATAAACTATACATAATTGGTATCGCCGCGTCCGTAACGGCCTGAACTACTAAATTATTTTGTTATTTATCCCGCACGGTGAACGCCGTAAAAAAAAATATTAATAAACCGTACCAGAATCAAAATTGTTTGGTCACCTCACCTCCCAAAAAATGGAATAAAAAGAGATCAAAAAGTCGCATGTACCGAAAAATGGTACTGATGGAAACTACAGTTCGTTACGCAAAAAATAAGTCCTCGCACGGCTTTATTGATTGAAAATAAAAACGTTATGGCTCTTAGAATAAGGTAACACAAAAAGTGAATGATTGTTTACAAAACGTATTTTATTGTGCAAACGCCATAAGACATAAAAAAAACTATAAACATCTGGTATCGCCGTAATCGTATCGCCCCGCAGAATAAAGTGAATATGTCATTTATAGCGCACGGTGCACGCAGTAAAAAAAAAAGAATAAAAAAACAATAGTAGAATTGCCACCTAAAAATAGAATAAAAACTGATCAAAAAGCCGCATGCACCCCAAGAAAACTACAATGGATTCCTCAAGGGGTCTAGTTTCCAAAATGGGGTCACTTTTGGGGGGTTTCCAATGTTTTGGCACCACAAGACCTCTTCAAACCGGACATGGTGCCTAATAAAAAAGAGGGCTCAAAATCCACTAGATGCTCCTTTGCTTCGGAGGCCGGTGCTTCAGTCCATTACCGCACTAGGGCCACATGTGGGATATTTCTCAAAACTGCAGAATCTGGGCAATACGTATTGAGTTGCGTTTCTCTGATAAATCCTTTTGTGTTATAAAAAAAATGGTATAAAGAGGATTTTCTGACAAAAAAAAAAAGAAAATTTCACCTCTACTTTGCTCTAAATTTCTGTGAAACACCTAAAGGGTTCATAAACTTTCTATATGCTGTTGTGAATACTTTGAGGGGTCTAGTTTCTAAAATGGGGTGTTTGATGGGGGTTTCTAATATATAGTCCCCTCAAAGCAACTTTAGAACTGAACTGGAACCTAAAAAAATAAATAAATGAGGCAATACTTCGCTTCTCACATTATACTGATAATGAGCCGTGCCCACCCCGAGATTACCCCAGTTTTGACCGTTTGTATAAACGGAGACCCCTATTAGACCGTTTCAGTGCCCGGTTTTCCCAAGCATACACCCCCGAGAACTGTTTTTCTATTGATGAGTCCCTGGTACATTTTAAAGGGAGGGTTCAATTCCGCCAGTACCTGCCGGGTAAGAGGGCCAGGTATGGCGTGAAGATGTATAAGCTGTGCGAGAGTGCATCAGGGTATACCTACAGATTTAGGATATATGAAGGAAAGGCCACCCCCAAACCAGACTGCATCCTGGTCTACAATAGGTACATGGGAGGGATGGACTTGTCAAATCAAGTCCTGAAGCCCTACAGCGCCATGCGGTGTGGTATAAGAAGCTGGCCGGGCACATCATACAGATGGCTTTGTACAATGCGTACGTGCTACGTCGATGTGCAGGCCAGAGGGGAACTTTCCTGGAATTTCAAGATCTAATCTTTAGGGACCAGGAAGGGGGGGCACCCAGTACTTCTGGAAGCGAGGCCACACGCATCATACCAGGGCAACACTTTCCAGGAGAAGTTCCCCAAACCGGTGGAAAGGGAAAGAGTCAAAAGAGGTGCAGAGTCTGCTATAAGAGGGGGATAAGGAAGGACACAATATACCAATGTGACACGTGTCCCGAAAAACCAGGGCTCTGTATAAAAGATTGTTTTAAAATGTATCATACATCCCTTGATTTTTAATTTACCCTGATGCACTCCGCACAGCTTACCCCCCTCATCTTTCCCTTCTGAGCCCTGCCGTATGCCCAGGCAGCTGATAACAGCCACATGTAGGGTATTGCCGTACCCAGGAGAACCCACATTACAATTTAAGGGGTGTATATCTTCGGTGGCGCATGCTGGGTACACTATATTGGACACTGAAATGGCATATATATATATAAAATTGCAAATCTCACACTGCACCATCTGCTGCGCATTATCTTTTACACAGTACCTGTGGGGTCAAAATGCTCACTACACCTCTAGATGAATGTCTTAAGGGGTGTAGTTTTTAAAATGGGGTCACTTCTCGGGGGTTTCAACTGTACTGGTACCTCAGGGGCTTCTGCATACATGACTTAGCACCAGAAAAGCTCCAGTAGGCCAAATGGTGGTCCTTTCCTTCTGAGCCCTCCCATGGGCCCAAACGGCAGTTTATCACCACAAATGGGGTATTGCCGCACTAAGGACAAATTGGGCAACAAAATGGGTATGTTGTTCCCTGTGAAAATAAGAAATTTTGATCAAAAATGACATCTTATTGGAAAAAATATCATTTTTTTTCATTTCACAGCCCAATTCAAATAGGTGCTGTGAAAAAACTGTGCGGTCAAAATGATAACAAAAACCATAAATGAATTCCTTGAGGGATGTAGTTTCCAAAATGGGGTCACTTCTGGTGGGTTTCCATTGCTTTGATACCTCTGGGGCTCTGCAAATGCGACATGGCACCCGAAAACCAATCCAGCAAAATCTGGACTCCAACAAACACATAGCGCTCCTTTCCGTCTGAGCCCTCCCATGGGCCCAAACGGCAGTTTATCACCACAAATGGGGTATTGCCGCACTAAGGACAAATTGGGCAACAAAATGGGTTATGTTGTTCCCTGTGAAAATAAGAAATTTTGATCAAAAATGACATCTTATTGGAAAAAATATCATTTTTTCCATTTCCCAGCCCAATTCAAATAGGTGCTGTGAAAAAACTGTGCGGTCAAAATGATAACAAAAACCATAAATTAATTCCTTGAGGGGTGTAATTTCCAAAATGGGGTTACTTCTGGTGGGTTTCCATTGTTTTGATACCTCAACACCTCTTCAAACCTGGCTTGCTGCCTAAAATATATTCTAATAAAAAAGAGGCCTCAAAATGCACTAGGTGCTTCTTTGCTTCTAGGGCTTGTGTTTTAGTCCACGAGCGCAGTAGGGCCACATGTGGGACATTTCTAAAAACTGCAGAATCTGGACAATACATATTTAGTAGTATTTCTCTGGTAAAACCTTCTCTGTTACAGAAAAAAATTGAATAAAATTGAAATTCAGCAGAAAAAATGAAATTTGCAAATTTCATTTCCACTTTGCTTTAATTCCTGTGAAATGCCTGAAGGGTTAAAAAACTTTCTATATGCTGTTTTGAATACTTTGAGGGGTCTAGTTTTTAAAATGGGGTGTTTTATGGGGGTTTCTAATACATAGGCCCCTCAAAGCCACTTCAGAACTCAAGAGGTACCTTCAAAAAAAGGCTTTTGAAATTTTCTTAAGAATATGAGAAATTGCTGTTTATGTTCTAAGCCTTGTAACGTCCAAGAAAAATAAAATAATTTTCAAAAAACGATGCCAATCTAAAGTAGACATATGGGAAATGTGAACTAGTAACTATTTTGGGTGGTATAACCGTCTGTTTTTCAAGCAGATGCATTTAAATTCTGAAAAATGCTATTTTTTGTAAATTTTCCTTAAATTTTGCAATCTTTCACAAATAAAGACTGAATATATCGACCAAATTTTACCACGAACATGAAGCCCAAAGTGTTACGAGAAAACAATCTCAGAATCGCTTGGATAGGTTTAAGCATTCCGACGTTATTACCACATAAAGTGAAATATGTCAGATTTGAAAAATGGGCTCTGAGCCTTAAGGCCCAAACTAGGCTGCGTCCTTAAGGGGTTAAAAACACATATACCCAATCCATCTTTCCCCTGACATCTGACCTTGGGGGACAATGAGCAGGGCCCTATGCACATGAGATTGTTTAGAGAAATTATACTGTACAATTTACTTTTGATATTGAATGCTGTTAAATATGAGTTTCCATATTTCCTACTATGAATGAATGACATAAACAATGAAATACCATGTATTCATTTGCAATTGTTAATTTAATTTAAAAAAAATAACAAATCATAAATGCACTTTTATCTTTTCTTTCGAAGAGCTACACATATTGATGAGAGGTAACACTTCATGCATTTTAAATTATAGCTATTTATGTCCATGCAAATTGTATTCAAATTAGATTTTGCTACAGAATCATTCTGGACATTATTCTGAAGTACTGGCTCTGTGTTCACAATGTTCATCACGTTACAATGCGTGCAATATATATCATATCTTCTTGCTTCTTCGACAACCTTGACCTTCATCTCCTTGCCATGAGAATAATGTTACATCATATCTTAGAAGTACAGTGTAATCATCTTGTCTATTTGCAGCACTAAGACAGTCAACAGCACTTGATACAATCAGCATGTGTCTTGATACGGAAGGTACATTGCGACAACTCTAACTGAATGTAGTTATTCCACTGTCATGAAATGCACCTTATGGTGATAAATGTTGGCTATAAAATTGGGAGACTATAACATAAACATGTTTCATGAAGAAATACACTAACAGATTTCACTGCTAGTTTATTGTCAGAAAAGAGCATTCCATTTATTGCTCAGTAGTTTACACCGTAAATGTCACTTTTCTGATGTTTTTTAACATCTTTACAAATATGTTATTACATTGAGCACCAGCTTTCTCTGTTTTACCTGCAACTAGTATAATTGAAAGGTATTGTCATGCTTGAGATAAGGATATTAATAAATGTATTAACAATTATATATCTCAGGCAACCCTTTATGTTCCAAATCATAGGCACAGTGCTAGTAGGCTTTATTAATGCTCACCTTTATAATTTGTCAGTAAGGTTTTAAAATCTTCTCATGGAATTATATAAATGTTCAATCTTAACACTGTCATTTCCAAAGTGTGCAGCTACAGGGAAAAGTGGCTCTAAGTTCTTACATACAGAAATCGTATCACGATCATCAATATTTAAAATATTAAATAGCAATTCCAATAATAATATATTTATACATGGTGCATGTATCCATGTGTAAATATTTGTAAATATGATATTGAAGACTGTTAAAAGGAAACTTGACTCAAAACTAAAGTTTCTCATGTGGATCATTTTTCCTGCTACTTATATCACCAGATATGAGATCTACCACACTGGGACATTGCATAGCAACAGCCTGAATCAGACTCCATCCCTAGTTATTTTCCTTTTAACCCCTTAACGCATTGTTAGGTAACTGTACGTGATAAGGGGAAGTATGGAGCTCGCTCACGGGCTGAGCGCACTCCATACACAGCGGGTGACGGCTGTGTTACACAACCGACGCCTCACTGCAATGGGTGGAATCAAAGTTCAGTTTGATTCCACCCGTTTAACACCATAAACGCCGCAGTCAATTGAAGTGTTATAATCAGGGGGCGCCCCGTCAAACAAGCCTTCACGCCCCGCCCACGGCTCTATCGGAAAGTAACAACGGCAGGGCTTCAAAGGAGACTGTCAGAATCACTATATACTGCAATACATTAGTATTGCAGTATATCATGCAAGCGATCCAACGATCCGTGAGACTGCTGGGTTCAGTAACAGCGGGTCCTGTGTGTCTCTGACACGCAGGATACACCTGTATCGATCACATCTAAGTTATAAACTTAGATGTGATGGGTAACAGGTGGATCCTGCGTGTCAGAGACCCACAGGACCCGCTGACACTGAACCTGTCAATCCCGCGGACCTGACGGTTACAGGATTCAGTGTGAGATACAGCTGCTCTGTATACAAAATACAGAGCAGCTGTGCCTCAGAAAAGAAAAATAATTTTTAATAAAAACTAAATATAAAGTTGCACAAAACACACTAATTGACATTTTTATATAAAAAAATCCCTTTCGAAGGTTTACACAGCCTTTAACTGTTCATAAAATGTATTGGCATGTAAAACAATAAGTGTCATATTATCACTATAAGATTTCATAATATGAATTCCGTTGTTTCTCTCTAACCTACTGAGTTCAACTCTGACTGAACCTGTAATGAACATTTGTCAGTGTGGAAGCCCTTGCTGCCTATCTAGTAAAACATACAACATATAGTTCATAATAATTATCTTCATAATAGTAGTAATGATGCTTAGTGTTGGATATAGTAATCACTGTAGAAAGCTATTTATATAATACTGTAGGTACAATATAATAACATTGTTACAAATTTACATCGACTCTAAATTATAATTATCATTCTTTGTAAACTGATTTCCCTGGCACAATTCACAGTACTTAGTAACTTTTGCTAATTAATTCAAAAAGCACATTAAAGTCATTATAATAAAGAGTAATTTGGTTTTGGTTTTTTTGCAGAAAACTATTGAGAGCAACATTCCTTGTTATTGAATGGAGTTTGAGCTTCACAGATTCCACTAGTTCGCTGCTAATAATTTCTTGAGTAAGTAATTAAGCTGAAAGAATATGTTGGTAGCGTGAGAGCCTGTGGATGAGGTCCTCTATCTGTTAGCACGCACATTTTCTTGACGTCTGCTTTGTAAACTAAGCTTTGGAAAAACCAAGGAATGGCTGCGTAAGTAATTTTATTTTTCATGATTCAAGCCCTAAAGGTCTTGAACTGTCAGATTTATTGTCCTCCTCCTTTTATGACTTTTAGTTGTATTTATTCTTTTATGTTTTCCATCAGTGATGTTTACGTGGAATCCAGTCTGTCGACTTTCATACCGTTAAATCATTTTTTTTAAGCTTCAGCTTCTGTTCAGCATCAATCCCCTAAGACATATCATTAACATGAATCATTTCGGAAACTGGTTGAGTATGAACTTCTCTATAAATCAATCACTCACTTTGATGGAACAGAGTGATGACCTTCAAAGAACATTTGTACCAAAGCAGAAAATCCAAGGATACATTTTACAGGTTTACGAATGTAGAAATCTTCTGAGGATGGGCACGTGGCTTCCTTAAGACATTCCTAAATTTACTCTAACATAGCTTAAGATTCCAACCACCCCATAGCATTTCTTACTTTATTGGAGGCAAATTTGTTAGCAAATGTATCTACGCCCATGTCTGGTATGATTCAGGTGTATTCTTATACATATATCAATTCTTAAACTTTTAATAAGTATTTAAAATGTGGTCCCATGCACGCTAGCATCCGTAATGGCTGCATTTTGAGCATACTCTGCCCTTTATGGGCGCTATGAGATAATTACAGCCACTATCAGGTGGATACCCATAAGGTTTAAAGACTAAAGGCGCTAGTATCTACTAGGGAAACTTGTGGATCCTTTGAAATGCTGCGTCGATCACAACAAAGGCAAGATTCAAAGCACGCGTCCATGTCGGGCAATGCTAGAAAGATGGCACCGCATCCCCTGTTTTTGGATGACTCCTCCCGTTCCTCAGTCCCGGACTCACCGGATCCTGAAGCCCTCTCTCTCACAGTGCAGCCAGGCACTGATCTCCCTGTCTCTGACCTTGCATCTCTCCTGGGGCAATTAAGGAACATACTGCATACTGACGTCACAAAATATCTGCTAAACTAATTAAGAACTTGACTAAGGAGATTGGAGATTTGGGTATGTGTATGGCTTCCCTAGAGGACCATATAGATTCTGTCTCCTCAGACCTAAACTCCCAAGGAAAAGATGTTAAGCTATTGCAAAATCGTAGTGCCTGCAGGGGCAATATGCATATATGGGAGCTCCCTGAATCCATAATTACATATAATCCACCGCCACCACGGTAATCCAGGAACTGATGTCTATTGAGTGATAAGAAATGGAACGCATTCATCGCACCCTAACCAAATGCAAGCCAGACGGTTCCCTCCCCTGGTGCATTGTCATAAAGGTCCATTATTACTGCACAAAAGACCAAGTACGTACTGCAGCCCACAATGCCCCTGCATTGTCTTTTCAAGGCCATAAATACAGTTAGGTCCAGAATCATTTGGACAGTGACACATTCTTCATAATTTGGACTCTGCATGCCACCACATTGGATTTGAAATGAAACAACTAGGATGCAAATGAAGTGTAGACTTTCAGGTTTAATTCAAGGGGTTGAACGAATATATCCTGTGAAACGTTTAGGAATTGCAAACATTTTTCTACACGGCCTCCTCATTTCAGGGACTCAAAAGTAATAGGACAAATTATTACCATAAATAAAATGAGTTTTTTTTAATACTTTGTAGAGAATCCTTTACAGGCAATGACTACCCGAAGTCTGGAACCCATGGACATCACCAAACGCTGGGTTTCCTCCTTTGTGATGCTTTTGCCAGGCCTTTACTGCAGCTGTCTTCAGTTGTTGCTTGTTGTGGGTCTTTCTGCCTTAAGTTTTGTCTTAAGCAAGTGAAATGCATGCTCGATCAGGTTGAGATCTGGTGATTGACTTGGCCATTGCAGAATATTCCACTTCTTTGCCTTAAAAAAACTCCTGGGTAGCTTTCTCCATATGTTTTGGTCATTGTCAATCTGTACTGTGAAGCAAAGTCCAATCAACCTTGCTGCATTTGGTTGAATCTGAGCAGAAAGTATATCCCTGAACACTTCAGAATTCATCCGGCTGCTTCTGTCTTCAGTCACGTCATCAATAAATACTAGTGACCCAGTGCCTTTGGCAGCCATGCATGCCCATGCCATCACACTGCCTCCACCATGTTTTACAGAGGATGTGGTATGCTTTGGATCATGAGCCATTCAAAGCCTTCTCCATACTTTCTTCCTCCATTCTGGTACAGGTTGATCTTAGTTTCAGCTGTCCAAAGAATGCTATTCCAGAACTGAGCTGGCTTCTTTAGATGTTGTTTGGCAAAGTCTAATCTGGCTGTAATGACAGGGATAGGGAAACAGACAAGTGAGCCCTAATCTACCCGTCACTCAGTCCCTGCCTACTTGCAACGACCCGCCCTAGGCGACGGGGTACAACTGGGCGACGGTCCCTACACTCAGTAAGTGCATGACTGACAACCAGACAAGGAAACACAGAACAAAGGGAAGCGGGGCAGTTGCCCACGGCAACACCGTGAGCAACACGAGTAGTAAACGAGCCGAGTCAAACCAGGAGAGTACGAGGTGCCAAACGCAGAGCAGGAGAGTAGTGAACAAGCCGAGTCAAACCAGGCGTGTACGAGGTACCAAACGCAGAGCAGAAGAGTAGTCAGTAAGCCAGGGTCAATACGAAGCAGGGACAAGTAGTTCAAGAAGCTGCAGCAGGGCCAGGAAACCAACAGAGAAGAATCACAAGCAAAGGAGGAACAGGAAAGGCAGGTATAAATAGACAGAGGGCGGGAGCTAGCTCCGTCTGGCCAGGCTGTGATAGGCTCTCCCACTCCTAAGCCTGCCATCCTGAGTGGTGGAAGATGGAGTCAGTCTCACAGACATAGAAGCAGGTGCAGACTGATTACCTATGGGCGTGGATACAGAAGCTGTGCCTGGCAGATCCTTAACACTGGCCTTTCTATTTTTGAAGGCTGATTGATGGTTTGCACCTTGTGGTGAACCGTCTTTATGGTAGACTTAGATACTGATACACCTACTTCCAGGAGAGTGTTCTTCACTTGGGTAGATGTTGTGAAAGGGTTTTTCGTCACCAAAGAAAGGATTCTGCGACAATCCACCACTGTTGTTTTCCGTGGACGTCCAGGCCTTTTCAAGTTCACAAGATCATCAGTGCGCTCTATTTTTTTCAAGAATGTACAAAACTGTTGATTTGGCCACTCCTAACATTTGTGCTATCTCTCTGATGGATTTCTTCTTTTTTTCAGCCTAACCATGGTCTGTTTCACTTGCATTGCGAGTTCCTTTCACCTCATGTTGTGGGTTCACAGCAACAACTTCCAAATGCAAATGCTACACCTGGAATCAACTCCAGACCTTTTACCTGCTTAATTGATGATGGATTAACAAGGGATTAGCCCATGCAGCCCATTAAATAGCTTTTGAGATAATTGTCCAAGTACCTTGGGTCCCTTGAAAAAGTGGCAGCTACATATTAAAAATCTGTAATTCCTAAACCCTTCCTCAAATTGGGATGTGAATATCCTCACATTAAAGCTGAGAGTCTGCACTTTATGCCCATATTGATTATATAGCTGTATATTCAATATGTTTTGGTAAACAGCTAAAATGACAAAACTTGTGTCACTGTCCAAATAATTCTGGACCTAACTGTATCAGCTCTTCCTTGACTTGGACTCTTCGACCATTGCCAAATGCAGGGCTATGTGGCGTTACTTGGAAGTGCTCCAAGCTAAGAACATAAAATATGGTGGGGGCTTCCCCTTTAAAGATGCTCTGTCACAAGATAATAAGTGCCCTATCTCCTACGTAATCTGATATGCGATGTAATGCAGATAATAGCAGTGGTTTTTATTTTGAAAAACGATCATTTTTTAGCAAGTTATGAGCAATTCTAGATTTATGCTAATTCGTTTCTTAATGACCAACAGGGCGTGTTTTTACTTTTTACCAACTGGGCTTTGTACAGAGGAGTGTATGACGCTGACCAATCAGTGACCAATCACCATCATACACTTCTCGTTGTGCCAGCCCAGCTTCTTTCACTGCACAATCACGCTGGGCTGGAACAATGAGAAGTGTATGATGCTGATTGGTCACTGATTGGCCAGTGTCATAACACTCCTCTGTACAACGCCCAGTTGGTAAAAAGTAAAAACACGCCCAGTTGGTCATTAGGAAACTAATTAGCATAAATCTAAAATTGCTCATAACTTGCTAAAAAATTATCGTTTTTCGAAATAAAAACCACTGTTATTATTTACATTACAACGCCGATCAGATTATGTAGGAGATAGGGCACTTATAATGTGGTGACAGAGCCTCTTTAAGCTCATGTTTTCCTCTCTGGATGTTTATCACATTGTAATGTCACAGTCAGGAGCCTGACATTGCTTCGCCATGCTACAATTCGAAGATTCACTTCATCCCACATCTCCAGAGCGGTTTGATCTGGCACAGCTTGCCACTTAAATTTTGCTGGCCACAGGTTCTCCAAAGTCTTGAATTTTTTTTCATTTGCTCAACAAAAGACCTCCAGTTCCTTAACAGACTGCCCTACACTGCTTTTATTCATCATTGCTATTGATCATGGCCACTTGGACTAGATCCCACACTACCCTGCGGATGAGATTTTGTTTTGTTTGCCGAGGGTCCTCCTGCAAATGGATCCTACACCATTCTGAGGATGTACAGCTGGTTGCCGAGAACCCTCCTGCACCTCTATGGTTCACTCGTCATCATCAACTGCGGGAACCTTTTTTCCTCATGCCCCTTATTTCCAGCTAGCTCCCCAACCCCTGCCTTTTTTTGTTTTCTCTCCTCTTCTCCCTTCCTGTTCTTTCAGAGATAGTAATAAACTCACTTAACCATTCTTTATCAGGTGCCCCCCTTACTGTATTCGCCTACTTAGAATAGTTAGCGCCCTTCAATGACCATTTCCCCCGCAGTGCTTTTGGCACTGTTGTTTAGCACTTTGCGCTTCACCCTTGTAACTGGCAACTATACGCCACCTAATACATTTTCCATAGTCTCGCCCTTTAACGCTTTCAAATGCTTATTATTTGATTTTGCCTACCAGTTGGTCCGGCCATGTTTTTCCTCTTTTCAAAGATCTTTCCTTCCGTCTCTTGCCTTTTCTCCTTCTCTATCTCTTAGACCCAGATCCATCCTCAGGAAGCTGTTCAGGATCATGATTCATTCATCTATACCCTCCAGCCTGTACCCTCAAGCCTGGGTTTCTCAAGGTAAGTCTCCTTTTAAGCCTTTTTCAAATACATTACTATAATGCTGCCAATTGCTTCCCACAATGTGTAGGGCTTTAGTTCTCCCCATAAATGTACCAAAGCCTTCTGCTGCTATAAGAGTATATATGTGGATGTGGACTGTCTCCAGGAAACTTACTTCTCTGCCACCTCTGCCCCTTGATACCTGGCCTCCTCATATACTCAGATCTATGTAGCCAAAACCTCACATATGACTAGAGGGGTGGTGATTTGCTTTGGAATAACAAACCTTTTTGTTTGTAAATCCTCTCTGGAGGATCTGAATGGTAGGTACTTGCTTTTAGATGGCACGATACAAGATAAACTGGTGGCTTTAGAATGCTAGAAAATAAGAAAATACATAGCACCTCTATTATAGAATTGCAAGTTGAGCAATACCCAAAAGGCTGCTGGAAAATGACGGGAGAAAGCGTGCAACTCTGATCGACAAAGTCTAAGGCTACTCTAAGGTTTTCGCCAGAGCCGACCGCAACGCTGGATAGTTTTTGCTGCATAGAACCCAGGTTGTCTTAGCAGAGTTCAGTGTTGGATAAGAGGCGCAATGAAAGCAAACCTGAACAGAAACCAGACAGCCAGATGGTAAACAGAACGTCCAAAAAAGTGGATAACAGGTAAAGCAGAGGTCAGAACCAGCCGGGAGCAGATAATCAAAATCGGTAAACAAAGGGTTATCCAAATACACGCCGAAGTCAATTTCCAAGAAGTCCAGAAGTCAGAGATAAAGGGTGTATGTAAGTAGCTTGATCAAAACACACGAAGACAGAAAAATCACAAGCAAAGAAAAGGCGGAGGAGGCCAGGTATAAATACTAATCTTACACCTGATAGGCAGAAAGAGAGAAAAGAGATAGGCTCAAAGTAAAACCAGAACCGCCCAGAAGTTAGAACAGTAGTCATGGTTTTATCTTAAAGGAAAAGGCGTTTTCCTAACAGGACCCCCTTTTCTACGAGGGGCCACCGGACCCTTAAACCTCGGCCTGGATTTCAAAGGAAACTTTGAATGAAAGATCTTAACTAAACGACTAGCATATACTGAATGGGCAGGAACCCAAGTTTGTTATTCTGGCCAATACCCCTTCCAGTGCACCTAGTACTGGAGAATATCCCTGTCCCTTCTAGAATCCACAATCCTCTGAACCTCAAACTCCATATCTCCTTTTACCAGAACTGGAGGAGCAGGTTTCCTGAGTGGATTAGATGGTGGACAAAATTTTTTTAGGAAAGTTTTGTGAAAAACATCAGGAATTTTAAAAGACGGAGGAAGAGCCAGATGAAAAGATACATGGTTAATCATTTCAACAATTTTATATGGATCAATAAACCTAGGGGCAAACTTACGTAAAGACACCTTCAGTCGCAGATTTTTAGTGTAAAGCCACACCTTTTGACCCACACTAAACACAGGACCCACCGTACGTTTTTTGTTACCATTTTTCTTTTGAATCACTTTGGAGTTCTTCAGGTTCAATTGAACCTGTACCCAAACTGTGCACAGTTTATTTGATTCAACTTCCATTTCAGAGTTATCACTAGAGGTGGAAAATGAACCAAAACGAGGATGAAAACCATAATTACATAAAAACGGCGAGGTATCAAGAGACACATGGTGGCGATTATTTATAGCAAATTCCGCTAAAGGAAGATATGAGACCCATTCAACCTGGTTATCAGCAATATAACACCTAAGATATTGTTCCAAGGTTTCCAAGGTATGATTAAAACACTCGGTTTGACAATTGGTTTCAGGGTGAAATGCTGAAGAGAAAGATAGCTGTACATCAAGTTTTTTACAGAAGCTAGCCACAAATTGTAAACCTCTATCTGAGACAATATTTTCTGGAATACCATGCAGACGAACCACTTGATCAATAAATAATTTAGACAGAGTTTTGGAATCAGGTGTAGCATCCATGGCCGCAGACCGCCGTTCCTACTCACCCTTCCTAAGAGATGCCAGCACTCACTTACGCTCTGCTCTACACTGTCCCCTAGGGTGCACGCGCACCCTCGTGCCCGGTTTTAAAGGGCACATGAATTATATTTTAAAATAACCCCAATCACTCAGGACTATTTAAGGGGCACTGCCCCTTCACTCCCTGCCTGAGCGTCGTTAGTAATTCCCATGTTAGTCTTTGCAAATGATCCCTCAGTGTTATACTGTTCCCAGTATTTCCGTGCCCTGCTACCTGTATCCTGTATCCCGTGCCGTGCGTTGTTCCTGAGCCTGTCTAGTGTTGGAGTCATGTCATGCTGCACCTGCTGCCATCTGACACGTCTGGCGCAACCTGCCGCACCTACAGTCGCCCGCCACGTCTGGCGCAACCTGCTGCACATGCTACCACCCACCACGTCTGGTGCAACCTGCCCCATCTGTGCTAAAGCCTCTGCCACTGTCTGGACTAATCAGGTACCCTTGTGCTGGACTTTGTATTGATTGGGCGTTCTGTTGTTTGGCCAGCTGCCTCCCCGCTATGGCGGTGTGGCCTAGTGGGTCTACATACCCACAGACCATCACAGTAAGCTCAGACCATGGACCCCGCTGGTCAACCCAAGATCTTGAAGACAACACAAGCCATGCAGGCAGATATGCAAGACCTTCAGTCACGACAAGACCAACTCCTCCTGGCGGTAAACGCCATTGCACATCGGCTGGAAGCACAAGCCACAGTCGTCACCACGCCAATTCCTGCTGTTCCTCCTGCTACACCACCTGTCAGTTCCAGTGCCGACCCCCGATGCTCCCTGCTGCTACCACCTCGCTATGATGGAGACACGAGGTCCTGCAGGGGGATTTCTGAACCAGTGCCAGATCCACTTCAGACTACATGCAAAGGCCTTCTCCTCTGATGACGCAAGCATCGCCTTCAGAATCTCTTTCCTTACTGGCAAATCCCTGGCATGGGCAAATCCCCTTTGGGAACATCAGGGACCAGAGACTCGTGACTTGCTCAAGTTTTTTACAGACCTTTCGTTCTATATTTGAAGAACCTGGGACAGTTTCTCCCTGCTACACCAGGGAGACATCTCTGTGGGCGAGTATGCCATTCAGTTCCGTACCCTGGCTGCAGAACTAACCTGGAACAACGAGACCTTGGTGGCTACATTCTGGCAGGGACTGTCTTCTAGGACTAAAGATGAGCTTGCTGCTCACGATCTACCACCTACCATGTGGATCCGGGAGCATTCCAAAGAGGTTCACCGGGAGAGAAGATTTCCTAGGCTGGCTTCTATTTTTCAGCAATCCATACTGTCCTCTTCAGTCAACCCATCTGAAGAGCCTATGCAGGTGGACCAGGTCAAATTGTCTACCCAGGAGAAACAACGCAGACGCACTTCAGGACTTTGTCTGTATTGCGGCCTCGGAGGCCATGTTGTGCGTTTGTGTCCCCAGAAGCCATAGAGACCCCAATGCCTAGGATTAGTTGGAGAGACAACTCTAGGCGGAATGGCACTAAATAAAAAATTCTCTTCCAAACTGACAATTCCTGTGACCATAGTGTCTAGCGAGAAGATGCACCGGGTTTCTGCCTATCTAGACTCAGGATTCACGTCAAACTTCAACCAGCAAGACCTAGTGGATCATCTCCAGTTGCCCACCGTTCCTCTGGAGACATCCTTGGTTGTTGCCACGGTGAATGGTCTTCATCTGCCCAATCCAATCATGTCTGAAACCAAGCCACTGAGGCTCCAAGTTGGAGTCCTTCTTAGTGAACTGTTTACCTTCCTAGTCTTGCCTAAAGCCATCAATCCGGTTCTACTGGGCCTGCCTTGGTTCCGGCTGCATGCTCCTGTCCTGGATTGGAGTTCCGGAGAGGTTCTTCAATGGGGCCCCAAATGCTCCCACCACTGCCTGTTACAGATCCATCCCATCCAGCCTTCTCTGCCTCAGTCATTAGGGGGATTGCCTACTAATTTTTCTCAATTTGCAGATGTCTTTTGCAAAAAGGAGGCTGAGATGCTTCCTCCACACCGGTCTTATGACTGTCCGATTGAACTGGTTCCAAATGCTTCTCTTCCGCGTGGACGGGCATATCCTCCCTCCTTGCCAGAGACTCAATCCATGTCAGCCTATATGAAGGAGAATCTTGAGAGGGGTCTCATCCAAAATCTTCCTCCCCGGCCGGGGCCGGGTTCTTCTTCGTTTAAAGGAAAAATTGATCTCTTCGACCCTGCATTGACTACCGTGGTCTCAACCAGATAACAGTCAAGAACAAATACCCATTGCCACTTATATCCAAACTGTTTGACCGTATACGTGCAGCCAGGATTTTTTTTTAAACTAGACTTGCCTGGGGCTTACAATTTGATCCGAATCCCTCCGGGGAGGACTTTTGTTCGGTTGGCAGACAGGAGAAGAATTCTCCGCTGGGGACACAGCTCTAAACTGTCTGGGCACGCTGATGTTCGTAAGACCCAAGACCTGATTACTCGTCATTTCTGGTGGCCCACGCTACCCAAAGATGTTGTGGACTTTGTCTCATTCCTGCACAGTGTGTGCTTCTAACAAAGCCGTTTGCATGGCTTGCCCCTTCACATCGTCTCTGATCGGGGGATTAAGTTCACCTCAAGATTCTGGAGAGCCCTCTGTAGACTCCTGAATGTGAAATTGGACTTTTCCTTAGCTTGTCACCCCCAGTCCAATGGTCAAGTAGAGAGGATTAACCAGATCATGGAGAATTATCTCCGCAACTTCATCTCCATGCAGCATGATGACTGGGTACAACTTCTTCCATGGGCCGAGTTCTCATACAACAATCACACAAGTGAGACCACAACTTCCAGACCATTCCATATTGTGTAAGGTCAACATTCTAGAATACCTCTTCCTGTGTCGGCTACATCTCAGGTACCCCGATGTTGACTTTGCATTGGGGACTTTCCGCAAATCTGGATACAGACACGGTCCTCCATTCTGCTAGCAGTCGATCGCATGAAGCGAAAAGCGGACATAAAAAGTAGAGAGCCGCCTCAGTATCTTCCAGGTGCCAAAGTCTGCCTGTTATCACGGAATATTAGTTTAAAGTTACCTTTGTACAAGTTTGCTGCCAGGTTCCTCGGACACTTTGAGATACTACAACAGATAAACCCTGTCTCCTGTAAGCTTCGGCTGCCTCCTACCTTCAGAATCCCCAACTCCTTTCATGTGTCCCTCCTGAAACTGGTGGTCCTGAACCGCTACAGTAAGACTCCTAGTCCCGCAGCTGCTCCCAGTGGGTCATTTGATGTGTTTAAGGTGAAGGAGATCCTGGGCTGTAAGAGGGTAAGAGGAAGGACTTTCTTTTTGGTGGACTGGAGAGGGTTTGGTCCTGAGGAGAGGTCCTGGGAGCCAAAGGAGAACCTTGATTCCCCTACCCTCATTAAGAAATTTCTCTTTCGCTCTGGTCCCAAGAAGAGGGGGCGTAAGAGGGGAGATACTGTAGCATCCATGGCCGCGGACCACCATTACTACTCATCTCTCAGCGGCCGTGGCCATGGATCTGTGAGTGCTGGTCAGCATCTCCTTCCTAGGAGATGCCACAACTCACTTCCGCTCCACTCAACACTGTCCCGTGGGGTGCGTGCACACGCTCGTGCCTGGCCTTAAAGGGCCAGTGCGAACATGAATTATATTTTGAATTAGCCCCAATTACTCTGGACTATTTAAGTGGCCCTGCCCCTCCACTCCCTTGCCTCGGCATTGTTAGTAATTTCCATGTTAGTCTTTGCAAATGGTCCCTCAGTGTTATCCTGTTCCCAGTGTTTCCGTGCCCTGCTACCTGTATCCTTTATACCTCGTGCCGTGCGTTGTTCCTGTGCCTGTCTAGTGTTGGAGTCGTGTCCTGCTGCAACTGCTGCCGTCCGACACGTCTGGCGCGACCTGCCGCACCTACTGTCGTCCACCACGTCTGATGCAACCTGCCCCATCCGTGCTAAAGCCTCTGCCACTGTCTCGACTATTCAGGTACCCTTGTTTTGGACTTTGTATTGATTGGGTGCTCTGTTGTTTGGCCAGCTGCCTCTCCGCTACGGCGGTGCAGCCTAGTGGGTCCACATACCCACACACCGTGACATCAGGGAGTTGTGGCAATGGAATGAAATGACACATTTTACTGAGACGGTCCACCACAACCCAAATGACAGTTTTCTCTTCAGGGGGAGGCAAATCGGTGATAAAATCCACAGACAGATGAGACCAAGGTTTCTGTGTAACAGACAATGGTAGTAGTTCACCCATAGCACAAATTCAAGCAGTCTTAGTGCGAGCACAGACATCACAAGCAGAGACATAGGAACTCACATCACGAGACAAAGATGGCCACCAATAAAGCCACAACACTAATTTTTTAGTACCAGTTATCCCTGGATGGCTACACAAAACAAAATCATGTAACTCATTAAGCAAACGTAATCTGAACTGAGGAGGTACAAAGAACTTCCCAGCAGGAATGGTTTGCGGAGCGAGCTGCTGACATTCTTTAATCTCAGTTGCAAGATCAGGTGATATTGCAGAAACCACTATACCCTTAGATAGAATAGGTTCAGGATGAATGTCGGGGACCTGTGAGGGACAGAAACTTTGAGATAATGCAGTGGCCCTTAGATTTTTACACCCGGGTCTGTAGGTTACAATAAAGTCAAACTTGGTAAAGAACAAGGCCCACCTAGCCTGTCTGGGATTGAGTCTTTTGAATGATTCTAAAAAAGTCAGGTTTTTATAATCAGTCAGTACAGTAATGTGATGTCTAGCTCGCTCTAGAAAGTGACGTCACTCTTCAAATGCCCACTTAATAGCAAGAAGCTCACGATTACCTATATTGTAATTCTTTCCAGTGGAAGAAAATTTGCGAGAAAAAAAAGAACGGGACGCAAATTAGTCAATAAAGGAGACCCTTGAGACAAAACAGCCCCCACACCTATTTCTGAGGCATCAACCTCAACAATAAAGGGACTAGAAAGGTCAAGATGGAGAAGTACAGACGCTTCCATAAAACACTGTTTTAGGGTTTCAATACGGAGATCGCACTAGGTTTCCAATTTACAAGATCAGAACCCACTTTCGTAAGATCCGCCAAAGGTTTGGCAATGGAGGTTAAATTATGATTACATTTTCGGTAATAATTAGCAAAACCCAAGAACCTCTGCAGAGCATTTAGAGAAGTGGGTTGAACCCAATCAAGAATTGCCTGAACCTTAGCGGAGTCCATACGAAAATCATGACGAGACAGCACATATCCCAAGAAGTTAACTTCCTGAACTCCAAAAATAAATTTTTTAAATTTCACGTAAAGACAATTTTCCCTCAGTACTTGAAGGACGGAACTTTAAAAGTTTAACATGAGAGGACCAATCAGAAGAAAACAAAAGAATATCGTCCAGATACACAACCACAAAGCGTCCAATAAAATTTCTTAAAATATCATTAACCAGGTTTTGAAAAACCGCTGGCGCATTACTTAAACCAAAAGGCATGACCAAAAACTCATAATGACCATCTGGAGTATTAAATGCTGTCTTCCACTCATCCCCGTTGTGGATACGAACCAAATTGTAGGCCCCGCGTAAATCTAGTTTAGAGAACCACTTGGCTCCTGAGATCTGATTAGGTTCGGGATGAGTGGAAGAGGATATTGATTCTTAACAGTAATCTTATTTAATTCACGATAGTCGATATAGGGTCTTAAACTGCCATCTTTTTTTTTTCAACAAAGAAAAAACCTGCACCCATGAGAAAAGTAGATGGACGAATATGACCCTTACGAAGACTGTCTTTAATATAAGCTTTCATGGCGTGTCTTTCCGAAGCAGAAAGATTATAAATCCGCCCCTTGGGCAGCTTAGCATTAGGGAGAAGTATAATAGGACAGTCGTATGTCCTATGATGAGGGAGAGATTCACAACCGATTTCAGAAAATAAATCCTCAAAATCTTGAATGCACTTCCAATATAACCGGCGGAGTAGAGAACTTGACCGACCCCTGAGTGAGAGGAGTATTATCAATAGCAGAGACTTTGAATGGGGTACTCAACTGAACAAGTGGGATAGACAATCTTTTTGCGACCTGAAAATCTAAGAAATTAGCAGCAGAACCACAATCTACAAAAGCGTGACCAGAAATACAAACATTATTAAACCATACATTAACAGGCAAAAATATTTTTTTTAGAAAATGTGGGAAAAACCTGACTGCCCAGATGGCATTCCCAGGGACCATCCAGGCTCTGAAGTCTTCCCGAGCTGGACATTTTGGATGCTTGAAGCAGTTCTTGAGTGTATGACCAGTGTCCCTGCAATAGAAACACAGTCCTTTGCGTTTTCGAAAAAATTATCAGTTTCTGAGAAGACATAGTGGAGCCCAACTGCATGGGCTCTTGTGGATCAGATGATGGGATCTCAGCGCAGGGAAGGGGATCAGCCATCGCTGATCTTTCATTTCTGCGGTCACGAAGTCGTCAGTCCAAACACACAACAAGGGTCATGGTATCCTCTAGTCAAGGGTGGAGGGTAATTAATTAAGAGATCTTTCAAAGTCTCAGAAAGGCCTCGGCGGAATTGGCATCGGAGTGCAGCATCATTCAATTGCGAAGAAATAGACCATCGTCTAAATTCCGAACAATATTCTTCGGCAGGACGCAGTCCTTGCTGGAGAGATAACAGATTGGCCTCAACCCAGGTTCTCTTAGCAGAGTTTAATGTTGGATAAGAGGTGCAGTGCAGGCAAACCTGGACAGGAACCAGACAGCCAGAGGGTAAACAGAAAGTCCAAAACAGTAAGCAAGTGGATATCAGGTAAAGCAGAGGTCAGAACCAGCCGGAAGCAGATAGTCAAAATCGGTAAACAACGGGTTATCCAAATGAACGCCGAGTTCAATGTCCAAGAAGTCCAGAAGTCAGAGGTAAAGGCTGTAGGAAAGAAGCTTGATTAAAACACATGCAGACAGGAAAATCACAAACAAAGAACAGGTAAAGGAGGCTAGGTATAAATACCCTACACCTGATAGGCAGAAGTAGAGGGAAATGGCTCAAAATGGAAAAGGCTCAAAGTAAAACCAGAACCGCCCAGAAGCTAGAACAGTAGTCATGGTGATCTTAAGGGAAGATAGTATTTCTCGATGGGTGAAAGTTAAGGATGGGTAGATCACAGCTCATCAAATAGCTATGATATGCAAAGCATGGAATAAATAGGTAAAAATGTCGCCAGAGTCAGTTCAGCATTTAAAACAAGGGGCGGAGTTATTGTAGTCACAAATAATAATGATAATTCTCATCAATAATTCCATCGCAATAAACACATAGTAAAATATGATACTTTCCAGAGAATAATGATTACATCATTTGTTGACCGATCACTGTGTACAACCGTGATTCAAAAGTTAATATAGCAATGGTGGCGTAAAAAAGAACATAAGTCCTTTCTTATTGTCAAGATTTTATTTAAGAAAAACTAAGGTGTGGATCCCAACATACTAAGGCCACTAATATTAGAAAGCTAACTATATCTGTAGTAAGACTAGTACATTATCAGAAAGGGCAAGGTCAATGGGGTTAGAAGCGTCCGCCATTGCTGGGGTCAGTGTCATACTATCAAAAGTTGTTTTTGTCACTTGTGACTAAAAACAGCAACTTTAATTTAGTACATACACTCACGGGCAAACTCGACGTAGCCCATAAACGGAGTCCCGACGTAGATGTTAATGAAGCCTAGCATTTTTAGCTACCTTCCGAACACTGGATGTTGGTTAGGAAAGATAACCAATGGCTATACTTCTGAAATAAACTTAGATGATGTGTAGTGCACAAGAACATCCCCAAAATGTGCCAGTGAGAGAATTCTTATCGGGACATCACAGTGTGGTATGATGGCATAATGGTCCATGATAAATTATAGCTGCAATGGAACATTAATACGGCTGGACACTTGATTGGCACAATTTCCCACAAGCATAGAAATGCTAGATGCTGCTTGCAGTACCAGTCTGCCATTAGTAATGATCAAAATAATCCCAATTACACTATCTTTAAAATAGGCAAGCGGTGGTCAACATAGCACATCATGGGGGCATTAAATGTGGCCCATGATCTAGGCACCACACATTACAATCAAACTGACTTTCTCCCAGTTTGCAGTGGAAAGGTGGTCATAGTAGATAAAAAAAACAGCTGAGCGAGCCCTAGTTCCGTTTTAACAGTACACGTCACACAAGGCTCAGGGCTAATGCCCTGATTAGCCGAGAGACTGATTTAGTACCTTGATCTATATATACATATTGCAATGTAGGACACCTGATATTAATGAAATACTGCATTTAAATTGTAACCACCCTCAAATAAAGTACCTCTTATTTATGACTCCAACTACACAGCTTTTTTTCTCAATAGCACTTCTCATAATAGTCTTGTTTTTTTATGTTCCTATATATAGAGGTCATGTCTACATTAATAAAACATTATAATCTTGCAAGATTTTCCCTAAGAGAATGTTTTATTTAGGAGTTCTGTAATATGTATTTTAAATTATTTCAGCATCTTTTATGCTATGGCAGCAAATATGCAGATCTGAGCATTGAGCTACATTTATAGTCTTATTTTTAGCGCTACAGTATATGTATATTGCAGTCTTATGGATATCATTTAGAAGTAAAGCAAATTGTCTCTTTCAGATTTAGCTTTAACAGTTTTTACAAAGCAAAGAAAACATTACAGTACACATTTCTCAATTAAACTGTCTCATGTAGAGTATGCAAATAAAAATTTAGAAAATTAAAGCACTTAGGGTAGAATTTATTAAGAATGGCTTTATACGCCAGTCTTAATCTCAAGAACATTGGAGTAAAATGTGCCTAATTTTTTAAGTGGTGTATGTCTCTTAATAAATTAGGCACATCCCTGGCCGCTTGTGCGCCAGAAAGTCTAAGATCTTCCCCAGTAACTCCTGAGTAAAATGTGTTCCTCTATCGCTTTCTATGGTCTCCGGAACACCATACCTGCATACTATTTCATTTAGTAGCTTATCCGCTGTGCTAGCAGCATTTGCTTTTGATACTGGAAAGGCTTCAGGCCATCCTGAAAACAAATCAATACAGACTAGGACATATTTATATGGCCCCACCTGAGGTAGCTGTATGTAATCCACCTGCAGTCTCTGAAAGGGGTAGTAGGACTTGGGTGTGTGTTTTGCTGGTGTTTTTACTACCTTTCCTGGGTTGTGCTGTGCACAGATGATGCAGCTTTGTACATATTTTGCTGCAGCATGCTGGAATCCCGGGGCGTGCCATGTTCTAAGTACTAATTGACTCATGGCTCCTTTAGAGCAGTGTGTCAGGCCATGCGCCAGGGCACACATCATGGGAAACAAGCTTTGGGGCAGGAATACATTACCCTTTACACGCCATAGCCCTCCTTCACCTTTAACAGCCCCCACCTCCTGCCACAGTTTATGCTCCAGGGCTGGTGCTTGGGTTTGGAGAGCACATAGCAATTCCTCCGTGACAGGGGCCACCTGTTGGACCGTGAGCACGGGGAGGGTAGCAGCGGCGGCTACTCTGCTTGGTCGGCCAGTGCATTGCCTTCTGACTGGCTATCACCATTGTGGGTGTGCGCTTGTACCTTTATTATTGCTACCTTTGTAGGCAGCTGTAGGGACTCTAACAGTGCTTTTACTGCGTCTGCATTTTTTATAGCTTTACCAGCTGAGGTTAGGAAAACTCTAGTTCTCCATATAGTTCCAAAGTCATGAGCTACTCCAAAAGCGTACCAGGAGTCTGTATATATATTCACACACAACCCTTTGCCCAACTTACACGCTTCAGTGAGTGCTCTTAGTTCCGCCTCCTGTGCAGAGCTACTGGAGGGTAGGGACTGTTGTGTGACTGGCTTACCATTGTGGACTACCGCATACCCGGTGAAAAAATGTCCTTTGTCTTCACTCCAGTATCGTGATCAATCTACAAAATACTCAGCATCAGGGTTAGTGAGTGCAACATCAAATACATTAGACATGCCTTTTGCTTCTATCTTCATTTGTCTAAACATTCTTTTACAGTATTTGACCACTTCCTCACCTTTCTTCAAGCATTCCACACAAACCCACTCCCATCATTTTAAACATCCTTTTGCAATCTTTCACAGCATTTTTTTTCCTTTCAAACCTTCTACTATATTGCAGGCTGATATCCATGCCACCGGATCACACCGGTGGGCAGTCTTACTATCTCCTGACCCCATTTCCTAGGGATCACAGTTCCTTTCCGCAAAAAGAACTGACCTTGTGAGGACCTTACTGTCCTTCACGTTCCAGTGGTTTACCACTTATATATATACTCCTTATATATATACAATCTCCTACGCTGGGAGATTATTCCAAGCCCTTTTACTCAGGGACTTTGTGAGGACCTTACTGTCCTTCACTTTCTAGTGGTTTACCTCATATATACATTCCCTTATATATATGCAATCTCCTACGCTGGGAGATTATTCCAAGCCCTTTTACTCAGGGACTTTATATCAACTGGGTCGCAGTTGAGTTATTTACCACTTCAATATCACTGTTGCTAGTAGTAAGACTACAAATCCTAACACCATGCCTTCTGTACAATCTATATCAACAAATCTCATACCATTCACACAGGAGTGGGTCTCATTCATAGGCATTTGGGTAAGGGCGTTTCTGGGACAGTGTGGTAATTATACTATTACAACACCTTTTTAGCGGGAGGTTGGAAGTTATACTACTTCAGAACCTTTGGTTCCTAGGTTGTTATTTTACAACGAGGAGAATGTTCCCGGGCTAGAAGGAATTTTCCAGTATTGGCCGCTATTGACGTAGTGGAGGCAGTTATCAGAGGGAACGACGGGGAATGCCCCGAGGCTATCAGGTCTTTCCGTCCACCAGTCAATTCATGGGGCGTCCTCAATACCGTATTATTACCTTCTTTTTACTATTCATACTTGTTTCTCTAATTTGGGTTTGACAGAGTACTTGACTGTAATGTATATTGGGACTATAAAAGCCTTTCACAATTATTTCCTCTAACTTTTGTCCCACAGAATCTGTCTGAGCATGCAGATTAATAATGTATTTTTACAGTTAAGCCTTCTACTGACCCTCTTGTTTCCACATGTACACAACAAACACACACAGACTGCAGGAATTAGGTGTTAAATGCAGGTTTCTTGATACCAAAACACAACTCTAGGATAGTGTGCTGCCCATCCAAGATGGCCACAGCCGGGTGTATGAACTATCCCAACCTCACACTGCGCAACTGTACAAATGTTATACAAGTTTATCAACGCTCATACAATCATACCAGACCAACTCAACAAAGGACCTGACTCTTACTGGAATCTCTGTGCGGGGACACAATTACCCAGAGTCTTACCGGATATTCTGGCAGAGTATTTGAAACAGGTATTGTAACAAAAAGTAGTTACTTACCGCGCGGTTTTGGTTTCAATGACTCTTCCAGATGTTCCGGACTAGCAGACGCTAGGAAACGTTCCTCCGAGAGATCCCGGGTTTTCGGCACCATTTAAACTGTCACAGTCATGTTCATCACTATCTTTATCACTATCCCCCTTTCGGTCCAAATTCAGTGGAAGTAGGGTAGCAGGAAACAGGTACCCCACGCCGTACATGAGCTCATAAGCACTTTATAAACCAAGCATTTGTCTGTTGCACAACTCACAAAAATTTAGCTCACTCTTCTTTCCCCAAACATTACCATAAAACGTTGTGTGGCCCTAAATCCAGCTACCCTACTTCCACTGAATTTGGACCGAAAGGGGGATAGTGATAAAGATAGTGATGAACATGACTGTCAAAGTTTAATTGAGATAGAAGCAAAATGGACTTCCCTTCTTTGTTGAGTGGTGTTCAAATTAATGTCGGCCTTGAGAAATATATACGGGCCCTCTGTACATTAAATCAGGCACAGCAGTCATGATTGTCTGTCAGAATATCTCTCTGATTTTACTGGCAAGTATAACACATATATAGGACAAAACCACAATTACTCAGCAAGATGTGGCCAAGCTGTTTGCTGAAATGTACAGATAAAAAGGTGGGGTCAGTCTAAGATGTCTGACCACCCAAGATAAGTTAAGCAGAGAAATATTACACAAGTCACGCAATGTGAGATAAACATCGTCCTGACACATAGGCATAAAAAGATATTACACATAGAATAATATGAAAATTAAATAATTGTTCATCCTTCCTTATTAACACCAACTATGAGCTGGTGTGAATTTGCACCAAAATTTATGCCAGTAAATTTGTCGGGCCGCTGTTAGCTCTGCTGCCTTTGTGAAGCCTCTTTTTAAAAAGTGGCAAGCATATCATAAAGGAGAAAAAAGTCGGACATTTTTGCACAAAACAAGCGTGTGCCAAATTTTTTTAACTTTTTTACGCCACTAAAGTGGCATAAACCTGATAAAGAATTCCCCCTTAGGCCTCGTGCACACTTCCGACTCTGTTTTCACGGCCGTTTTTGACGCATCCGTGTGCTCGTTTTAGCGGTCGTGTGCAGTCCCATGTGCACTCCGTGTTTCCGAGCGCCGAGCATGGTACTGTCCAGGGTGCTGAAAGAGTTAATGGGCTGCACTGATCGGCGGTAACTCTTTCAGCAACCTGGACAGTACCATGCTCGGCGCTCGGAAAATAAAATTTTAATGTAATTAAAAAAATAAAAATAAAGTTCATACTTACTTTCCTCCTGTCCGGCCTCCAGCGATGACGTTTCATCCATGTCGCCGCTGCAGCCAATCACAGGCTGTAGTGGCAGTCACACATGTAGGATGACGTGAGAAGGCCGGCCCGCCAGGCATGACGCTTAATCCCACGTGACCACCTCTGCAGCCAATCACAGGCTGCAGCGGCCTCTGCAGCCAATCACAGGCTTCCGCGTCAGAAAGGAAGGTCGGACTGGAGGAAGAAGAGGGACTCATCCCCAAGACAACGACTGGGTACGTATAAACTGCTTTTTATTTTATTTTTAATCAGCAGCCTCTTTTTTCTATCATTGATTAATAGAGACAAGTGGCTGCCGATTAGTGTAATATTTCTGTAATGTATTTCTGCCCGCCCGGCCGTTGCTAGGCAACGGCTCCGTCACATACGGACGGCACACGGATGCCTTCTGTGTGCCTTCAGTTTTTTCGACAGCCCCATTGACTTGCAAGGGCCTCACGGTAACGGAATCTCGGACCAAAGTAGGACATGCTCTATTTTGGATCGGAACGGAGCAATGGGACCGTCAAAAAAACTGAAGTGTGCATGGCCCCATTGAAATGAATGGGTCAGGGTGCTAGCCGTCAGAAAAACAGCTAGCACCCTGAAGGAAAAAACTTAAGTTGGCATGGGGCCTTAATGTTATTTTTTTAATAAGACCTTCACAAACAACAGAACAATGTGGATAAGAAATAAATAATTCACTTGAGGTGGGGAAGGGAGGTAGAGAGAATAAAAAAGATTGAATAAGTCTCTGTTCATATCACATTTGGACTATAAATTTAGCTTTCACATTTGAACAGTGCTGCCAAACGTATTTCCCAGACATGGGGCCTTAAAGGAAATGTCCCACGATAAAATATTAGATTTCTCCATTAGATAACGGAAAACATAATTTTTTTTAATTGGAACAATTTAAAATTAATTGCTCCTGTGTCTAGGTATCGCTGTTACATACTTGTTATGGCACCCGCTTGTGTACTGATTTCATTCCCTCTCAGAACATCCACCTAATGTTTTTAGTGCTGGTGAGAATAAGCGACTCCTGGTGTGTCGATTCTTAAAGGCTAGCCTGCCCAATAGCAGGAATCACTCTGCCATTCGTGTACAAGAGGATACAGGTGGTGGGATCTGGGCGGTGGGACTGAGCTACTAGGAATTCTTTGTGGCAAATAGATTCTGGAAGTGTCATAAATCATGAGGAAAAGGATTTGATGTTACCAAATTGGTATTTTTGATCAGCAATCTATCCTATGTATGTGTGGTGTAAGGGTATGTTCACACGAGGTCATTACGTCCGATGCTAGGAGTCCCTGCCTCGCTGCCTGACAACTGTCCCGTACTGTAATCATGTTTTCAGTACGAGACAGTTGTCCGGCAGCGAGGCAGGGACTCCTAGCGTCGTACATAACTATGATGCTAGGAGCCCGGCTCCATGCACTGTGTTCGGTCCGGTACTTGCGGCCGAAATACGTCCGTCAATTACGGACGTAATACCCTAAGTCAAATACTGCACAACACCAACATAGCACATCCACTTTGTAAATTCACAGAGATATTTTTTACTTTGGAATCGTTACTCGCCTCATTCCAGTACCGCTTTCCCGCTCGCAACCGCCAAATCTCTGCATTTAGCCGATAACCCTGTTTTCTATGACAACTGGTCCACTCTGATAATGTCATGCAACATAACATAACCTTGCCTATAGATTAAGGTACATTCTGTCTAAGCTAGTTTACTTGTATTTTGACCCTGACTTTGACATTATCTTGCTCCTTTGGATTTGTCACCTGTTTGTAACATTAAGCCCCGGGCCCTAATGCAAAACATAATAGGCCCACCCACCTATGACATGTCAGTGACAGTGCTGGTATCCTCTTATGGGGAACAAGAGCAATTGGAGGCTCTCACACACTAGGGCCAAGGTGTGACCGCAACCTCTGCATCCCCCATAGTTACAGCCCTGATTATTATCTGCTATTTTACCCCATTTGACTTTTAATAGGTCCATCAAGCTTCAATTTTTCTGTATAGAATAGAACAGCATGCTACACTATTCTTATTTTTTTATTTTTTTTAATTGATAAATTAAAAAAGACATAAAACAAAAGGCATATCGAATAAAATAAATTACAAGGTTGCATGGAACAGATGTTCTACAGAGTACCATGACATGTTAGAGTACAGAAACAAAGAATGACATCATACACGTACACAGTAGAAAACGAGAGCAGGTCTGAGAATATAGGTATTGTTGATTCAAAGGTGTCCGTTAAGGCAGTATGATATACAGGGCCGGCCTTATGTTGGATGGCGCCCTGTGCGGGATTCTCTATTGCTGCCCCCCACAAACAATTTTTTTTTAATCACACATGTATATATATATATATATATATATATATATATATATATATATATATATATAGACAAACGAACAAATGGATCCAGTAGCACCAGCAAACTGTGGGTGCAGGCCCCCGGGAACAGACCAAGTTCCAAATTACGTAGTATTCAAAAAATAGGCAGCGCTCCGTAGTAAATGTGAAAAAAAGTGGGTACTTTTATTGCCCCCTGTGCAACGTTTCAGCTCTGTCCTCTAGAGCCTTTCTCAAGCCAAAAGAAAGGCTTTAGAGGACAGAGCTGAAACGTTGCGAAAGGGGGCAATAAAAGTACCCACTTTTTTTCACATTTACTACGGAGTGCTGCCTATTTTTTTAATACTATATATATATATATATATATATATATATAGACACGCACATACTGGAACATATATATTGTACATACATAGAGGCACATATTTAGACATACAGGCAAATATACATATATATATATATATATATACTGACACACACACGAGGCATGTACACACACAAATAATGGGTCATATACAAATACATACAGGTAAATATATAGACATACAGACCCAAATATACCCACACAGGCACATATATACACAGTACAGATAGTGCAGCAGATCTTACCTGCAGTCCTATGTAACACGACAGATAACACACATAGTGATAACTCTCTGACTACAGATAATGTAATAGATGCTACCTGCAGTCCTATGTAACACTGCAGATAACACACAGTGATAACTCTCTGATTACAGATAATGTATTAGTGTTACCTGCAGTCCTACGTAACACTACAGATAACACACAGTGATAACTCTCTGATTACAGATAATGTATTAGTGTTACCTGCAGTACTATGTAACACCCCAGATAACACAAGTTTGTGGCATGTGCAATATTGTTGGAATGCACATCCGCCATACATACACATACATGTACGGTCAACATGATGTCACCGCTGCAGCCGCTCACTGTACACACAGAACAGAGATGACAGAAGCCCCCAGCGCAGGAACGTCTGGGCGGAGAGAGGTAAGTATAAGTTCTTTTTTTTAATCTTTTAACTCCTCCCGCTGCTTCAACAAAATGTTTTGTTTTTTATTCCGGGCAACCACTTTAAAGGTTATGCACACCTTTGAAATATTTATTTATTTATTTATTTTTTTTAAATAATCAGTCAGTGTGTTTTGTGCAACTTTCTAAATAAATACTTTTTATTAAAAACTTTACTTTTTGAGATACAGCTGCATTTTTTCTGTATACAGAGCAGCCGTAACTAGCGCTGAGACCTGAATCCGTGAGGTTAGTGGGACTGACGGGTTCAATGTTACCAGGTCCTGCGTATCTCTGACACGCAGGATCCGCCTGTTATCGATCACACCTAAGTTATGAACTGTCAGAGACACACAGGACCCACTGACACTGAACCCGTCAGTCCCACTGACCTGACAGATTCAGGTCTCAGCGCTAGATACGCTGCTCTGTATACAGAATGCAAAGCAGCCTTATCTCAAAAAGTAAAAATTGTTTATAAAGCTTTGTTCACATCAAAGTCAGGGCTCGGTTCCGGCGTTCCATCTAAGCTATCCGTCAGAATGGAACCCTGACTGAAACAAACGGAAACCATAGGTTTCCGTTTGCATCACCATTGATTTCAATGGTGACGGATCCGGTGCAAATGGTTTCCGTTTGTCTCCATTGTGCAAGGGTTCCGTCGTTTTGGCAGAATCAATACCGTAGTCAAAACGAAGGAACCCTTACACAACGGGGATAAATGGAAATCATTTACACCGGATCCATCACCATTGAAATCAATGGTGATGCAAACGGAAACCTATGGTTTCCATTTGTTTCAGTCAGGGTTCCGTTCTGACTGGAATGCCTGAACCGAGCCCTGACGCAGATGTGAATGCAGCCTTAAATGTAATTACAATGTTGCACCAAATTGATTTTTATAAAAAAATAAAAAAAAAGATTTCAAAGGTGAACATTTCTTTTAACGTAATCTGAACAGGGTTTAAAAAGGCAACAAATGTTAAATGTACACTATGAAGGCACTGAATTCTGTGCCCATTTGACATTTATTAACACTTTAGTATCATCCAGTGCCACCATGGTGCCCATTTGTCACTTATTGCCCCTTTAGCGTCCTTCGGTTTCGTTGCCCCTTGATGCCCATTTGCCATTTACTGCACCTGTAGCCTTTAGCATTTTTGGTGACAAAAGAACAATAAAGGGGCAACAAAATGGCAAATGGGCATTAAGGGGGCACTGAATAGAAAGCCCGCAGTCAGTGACCGACCTGCTGGGCTTCTGAGAAACACTGCCTGCTGGAGCCAGACGCAGAAAATGATTCCTCGGTGTCCCCACCAGCTATGGAAAAGCATAGGAAGCGCGGTGTCTCCTCCCTGTCTTGCGTCCTGAATGATGTCATCACGCCTGTCTTGTCATTCAGCAGGCAGATTAGGATGATCGGTGGCCAGGGCACGGGGTAGCCAGTATTGAGGTCAGGGCAGTGAGTGGCACCTGACACACTGGCACCCCGAGTAGTGGCCATGGCGCGGGGCATGCACACTCAGTGGTGCCCCCCTTAGAGTGTGGCGGGTGGTGCCCTGTGCAACCTCACTGGTCGCACGTACTGAAGGCCAGCCATGATGATATATATAAATGTCAGCGTGGTTCGTACAATCAAAACATAAAAGAGAAATAAGGCATTCCTGGCACATAAGTAAACAGATAGAAGGGAGAGTGGCGGTCATCAGAAGAGGCTATGATAAGGCTGTTAGACTAGTGGAGATGGAGGTATGGAGGAATGCAGAGCGGCAGAAGAAAATTGCGTCAATTGCAACCCAGATTTAGCGAAATTTCATCGGAACGGTATGATTCTTATAGATAATGTTTTTATACGGAATAACTTGAAATTATGTCATCATATGCCATTTTATAGGTTTAGGAGCCATCCAACGAAGAGCAATGGCGTTCATAGCCAAGAATAACGTTTGATGAATAAAAATACACTGGTAATGATTGCAACTATATGCTTCCATTAAGCCCAACAGACAGAGAAGGCACTAATGAAACATCTAGGATGTTGGAGAGCAGATCCAATACTTCATGCTAGTAGGCAGATATTTAGGGGCAAGACCATATTATATGTATAAAATTTGCTTCCTTATTATGACATCTAAGCAGAGGATGGAATTCTGCCCATGCAGTGCAATCTAATTGTTATTAAGTACAATGCAGAATATGTGGGATCTGTGACCATATTCTGCGTGCCAATTTCTGAATCAGTAAGGTCTGACAAATTAAATTAGGGCAACGATAAAGAATTAGCCCTAAGTACGACAAATTTGAAAAATACGCCAAATGCATTCAGGAAGAGAGGTTGGGTAGGTGAAACCTATGCCTTAAGTTATCTAACCAGACCCGTCTAATTATATAGCAAAAAGTCCGGCAGAGCAGGTCCATCTTTTAATTTGGGTCTTTGTAAAGTGGTTAATTTTAACTTAGGGCAGGAGGAATCCAAAAGAAAAGTGGACAATAGAGAGGACGTCTCATTAAAGAGCATCTTGAGAATTACTGTATAACTGGAGAGTGTACAGATACGTATAAACATTCCAAAAGTACAATCATTTTCAATAGTTTTATTTTACCCACTACTGAAAAGGCAAGGCGCTCCATGTTCTATATTTCACTTTTATGCAAGAAGTAAGGGGCAAAATATTTTACAGATCCCACATATCCTGCATTGTACTTTATAACCCAACAGAAACCCCTTTCTGGCATAATGTGTGCCTATCCCGCATACATTCTCGAGCTGAATTCAATGGGGACAACCCAAAACAGAAGAGCAACGAATACGCAGCATAAATTGACATGCTGCAGATTTAAAATCTGCACCGCAGTTAAATAACTTGACACCGCTGCAGATCTTTTCTGTAGCGTGCGCATTCGATTTCTTCAAATCTCACTCACTTTGCTGCTACTGTAAATGCTTTTGAATTTCCGCACAGAATTCTGTTGATGCTACATGGGAAGCCAGTCTTCTATGGGAGTATTCACACGGCTGTTTTTTTAACAACCCATGAATACTGGCCGTTAAAAAATAGAACATGGATCCAATTTTAATGGCCATTTTTCAGTAATTAATCCTTGTGAGGACCATTATAAACTGATCCTGGCCCTCACATGGGGACACCTCGGGCACAGCGCTACTTTAAGCGCTGAGCCCGGGGAAGCCCCTGAAGTTACTGTCCATATATGGACAGTGATGTCCAGGCTTTCAACTATGGAGTTGAAGACTAGAGCATCGCATACTCTCTGGCCAGGTACTCCTGTCTTGGGTAAGTCCTTGACGTTACTCTTCATATATGGACAGTGACGTTAGGGGCATTGTAATGCGAGAATCCCCAGCCCGAACGTCGGCAATGCCCCGGCTGAGGATTCCTCTCCATATATGTGCAGTGATGTCAGGGAATCCTCCTTGCTGGAACGGGAAGGGTCCAGAAATTGTGCAGCAAAACAATCCCTTGTTTCTTTGAATGATCTTGTGCATACAAAGACCTCCACACGCAATTCCTTGTTGAATCGAATATGTCATGTTGGACACATTCGCAACACGACTGTCCTCCACAAACAGTACCACTAGACTGGCAGGGAAGGATACAATGGGCCTCATTCATTTTTTAATCTGCTCTGGTAAAATTAATGCTGAGCTCTGATTAGTTGCAATGGGCAACAAAGCCATTTTCACTGTAAGACAGTTTTAATGAATGAGGCCCGATAAGCATTATCGTGTACAAACCACACAAGGGAAACAGGGGTCTGTTTTTCGTGGCCTACCTTTTATAAAATATATTAACCCTTTGGAGATGCAGCCATTTTTTCAGATTTTCATTTTTGTTTTTTCCTCCCTGCCTTCCAAAAGCCATAACTTTTTTATTTTTCCATTGACACAGCCAAATGAGGGCTAGTTTTTTGCAGGACAAGTTGTAGTTTTTCACGCCATTATTTAAAGTGCCATATAATGTACTGGGAAACTGAAAAACCAAATTCTTTGTGGGGTGGAAAGGGAAAAGAACAGCGATTCCACCTTTGTTTTTTGGGTTTCGTATTTCCGACTTCTGTTCCCCCAGCAGTGCTATAAAAATCTATGAAAATCTCAGAATCAGCATGACGGGGGACCGGAATGTATATTAGCGAGTGTACTCACATATTGCAGTGAGTACACAGTTAATAATTTTTGGTCCCCGCATAACTTCTTTAAGTACATTCATAACAAAAAATAGTCCATTTGCAGAAGCAAGTAAAATACTTTATGAGGTTCAGCAAGAGAGTATTAATGATGGTCAAATATCATACTAATATATAAAAGGCAAGCCGTGTTGCCAAGGACTCACTTTTTAAAGAAGGAGGCGCAAGGCAACCATGCTAGGAGCGTCCACTACTCAATGGCTCTCTTCCCCCTCCACTTTTCCTCTACAGGAAGAGGCGTATTGAGTAGTCGACTCTCCCAACGTGGGTGTAGAGCGGGTTATGTTGGGAGAGTAGAAGGGTATTGAGTAGGGGGTTCTATTCCTGTAGGTCAGTGTGTGGAAACAGTCAGTATAATAGATATGGCGGGAGCAAAAAATAAAATAAAACCATTAAAAAAAATTCTATGACTCAACACGTGGATGTGGTCCATGTCTCCTGCCCTGGGAGGATTATCATCCTGCAAATGCTTCCGCATATTGTATTTTAATGTTTCATGAAAAAGTAAAGAACTGACCAACAAGAATTTTCTAGAGCCCATTGTGATTTTTGCACAATAGGCATACAGGGATTAGAGTGGGCAGAGTGATGGCATACAGGCTACAGAGTGGTGGCATACCCAGGGGACAGTGATGACATGCAGGGGACAGTGATGGCATACCCAAGGCACAAAGTGGTGGCATACAGGGGATAGTGACGGCATACAGGGGACAGAATGATGGCATATTAGGGGTTAGACTTTTCTAGAGCCCATTGGATTTTTTCACACAATGGGCTTTATTGCTAGTATGTCCATATTTTGTAGACAAATAAATTAATGAAAGTATTAAGAAATAACTTTAGGCACATTTATAGGAATTCCAAACACTGACAACTTATTTCACTCATCTCTGTCATACAATACTTTAGTTCAGTAAACATTGTTTGGTAACATATATTCCATGTTACATATTCCATGTAATATCTCACTGTTCTGAGTTTTTCTTCTACCAAGATAAGTATTTCTAAGAAACATAATAAGAGTTTTCCTCTCAAAGACATTTTCATGGTTGGTTTTCAGCAACTGTTGTGAAGTAATTATTTGCTATTTCAGCAGTCATTTATGATGTCAATTAACAATGGAAGCAGACATTTTTCTTTAAAATTTGCTTTGTGAGATTAACAAAATGCAGCATTCATGCAGGTCTAGTTTTACAGCGGAATGTTTAATCCCTCTCAACAACCAGCATTTGTGTTTTGATAATGCAAGAGGGATGAATGAAAACATATAAGTACAGTAAATCATAACTTTCTTATAGGGATTGTACTAATTAGTTTGGATAGACAAATAACAAAGATATGGTTCCCACATGCTGAGATGCCCTTTATGTGCCCTGAGCCGAAAACATAAAAAACTAAATGTTTTAATCAAATAATTTGCATTGATTGAAAATATAAGTTACTAAAATGTTGCCCAAAGCATGAAGTTCCTTTTATCTCTCTTTCCTGCCTCTAATATATTGACTCTTAGTTACAGATATGAAGTCAGAAAATAGTTATAGCTTTCATTAGCGTGCTTTATTATTATATAGCCAGTTCTCTGTATTATAAATGCAGGTCTGACACATTTTGTTCAAATTAGAATCAATTTAGCACAGCAGAATGGCTGATCCCTGAGATAGATACAAAGACCCTAAGTGTTGCCTTTAATAAAAAGACAAGTGTTCCTATTTTGATACAAATATAATTGCACCTTGCCGCTTTAATGTCATTGTGTGGCCCAAACAATCAGATTTTAACAAGCTTTAGTTTCAGCTAACAAAAGATTTGTGGCTTATAATTACAGTGATGCATGTACTGTGTCAAAAAGATCCATGTTTTGCTTTTTCTGCTATGCTTAATGCCCTGTTTTATTGCACTAATTTAAATTTAATGTCTGTCTCTAGTAATAACACTCAAATAAAACTAGAGTGATATGTTTTCATCATAATATTTATTCAGGCAGCTTTCTAAAATATGGCAGAAGAATACAAGCTGTTTTATCTAAGAAAACTTTATATACTTTAGGTATTTTGAGCATGCATCTAGCCATAACATGGTTTAGGCTTAACCCCTAACTCTAAGGGTATGTTCACACGAGGTCATTACATGATTACAGTACGAGACAGTTGTCCGGCAGCGAGGCAGGGACTCCTAGCGTCGTACATAACTATGATGCTAGGAGCCCGGCTCCCTGCACTGTGTTCGGTCCGGGATTTGCGTCCGAAATACGTCCGTCAATTACGGACGTAATGACCTCGTGTGAACATACCCTAATATTCTGGTCTTGCAAGAGGAATAGGGCACAGCTTAGGCTGTGTTCACATCAGCGTTCCTTTCCGCTGAGGGGTTCCGTCAGAGGTTTCCGTCGGGTTAACCCCTGAACGGAAAGGCAAAATGGAATCTTAGCTTCTGTTTCCCTCACCATTGAACTTAATGGTAACGGAAACCTAGCTAATGGCTCCCGTTTGTTGCCATTGTGACGGGGTTCCGTCGTTTTGACGGAATCAATAGCACAGTTGATCAGCTGTTATCACCAGGATAAGCCATAACTAGCAACACATTTCCCCTGTAGAGGCCGCTGCAAAAGAAATGTAGCATCAAGGTCCCATTAGATGGCCCAACTAGAGCCGTATAAACGAGTGCCGATCAACGAGACAGCTCGTTGATCGGTGGTTGTTTGCACCTTTCACAAGGAGCTATTATCAGTAATGTATGGGGATGAGCGCTCGTTACTCCAATCGCTCGTACCCATACATTTCTATTATGTCGGCAGCTCATCTCCCTGTTTACACAGGAAGATGCGCTGCCGTCAACGATAATATTTTAGGCTGCGTAAACAATAAAATCATCCGATGAGTGAGCGTTTGCTCATTCATCGGCTGATCGTTGCCTTGTTTACACAGGGCAATTATCGGGAACGCTCGTTTGCCCGATAATTGCCCAATGTAAAAGGGCCCTTACATGTCGGCTAACCAAATAAATGGCAGTCCATGTAATGCTTGGCGAGCCAGATCCGCCAGAGTGAGAGCCACTGTTCATATAACTTAAAGAAATTCATGTGCATATTGGTGTCATAGATGGGGGTCCCCCACTTAGGTACTCCTCTCTATGTTCTCTATGAAGAGCTGATTAATAAGTGGCTCCTGCTCTGGCGGACACAACACGTCCATGAGGGGTTGTCATAATGAGACAACCCCTTAAAGGTTCTGTTCACACTGGCCTTCAGAACCTCTGACAGGGTTTGGTTGAAATTCTGGTATTTTTTACAGCAAGTCCGCAGGGCGCTTCTTGCCGTACAACATACCAGACCCAGACAGGCCCCATTAAAATAAATGTGGTCTGCCGGGATTCTCGGGTGCTGATGTTCTAATGTGAACAGAGCCTAATATGCGGCAATATGTAACAATAACTAAAGTTGCCTCAATAGTCCCATGGGGCCGGTCATTCCCTTTATTATGTTACTAAACTATAGAAAGCTGTAGCCACAGAATGCAGGTGTATGAGGGATAAACAGCATATGATCACTCTGGACAAAACTGATACCCTAAAATTTTGGGTATGCTTTTGCCTTCAGTAGTTTACAGGTACTTGTCCACTTCCAAGTTGCATGTTTTACATGATGATGAAACAGAATCATCCAAAAAAAAAAGAGATCTGTGTCAGAAAGACAGACAACTCATGGGTATTCATTAAGGGGTAATATTGTAAAAATAATGTTTTTTTTACTGTTTAACCTTGTTTTAAAAATAATGAAAAAGCGACTCCCCACAGTGTCCCCCCTTTTAATTTAATATTAATTATGTAGCCCTACTTTAATTTAAAAAAAAAACAATCAGAGGGGAAAATCAAAAAATAATTAGGAAATGTTTTTTGTTTTTTTAAAGAGGCTCTGTCACCAGATTATAAGTGCCCTATCTCCTATATAATGTGATCGGCGCTGTAATGTAGATAACAACAGTGGTTTTCAGTTTGAAAAACAATCATTTTTGAGCAAATGATAAACAATTTTAGATTTATGCTAATTAGTTTCTTAATAGACAACTGGGCGTGTTTTTACTTTTTACCAACTGGGCGTTGTACAGAGAAGCGTATGACGCTGACCAATCAGTGACCAATCAGCATCATACACTTCTCATTGTTCCAGCCCAGCTTCTTTCACTGCACAATCACATTGTAACAATGGGCTGGAATGATGAGAAGTGTATGACGCTGATTGGTCACTGGTTGGTCAGCGTCATACACTTCTATTCACAACGCCCAGTTGGTAAAAAGTAAAAACACGCCCAGTTGTCTATTAAGAAACAAATTAGCATAAATCTAAAATTGTTTATAACTTGCTCAAAAATGATAGTTTTTCAAACTAAAAACCACTATTGTTACAGCACCGATCACATTATGTAGGAGATAGGGCACTTATAATCTGGTATCGCCGAAATCAGACAGTGCCTCTTTAAGTTTAAGTCAAAAATACACAGGTCTGGCATAGATGGGCAATCAGCGCAAACATATTTACTATCACTTCTCTTGTTTCGTTTCGAGCAGATACAGCACCTACTTTAGGGGTATTTTTGGCTTACGGTTGAAGGGTAATTGCTAAAAAGTATCTCTGAGCCTCCGCACGTTCTCTGATTTCAGAGGTAGCATTAGGCCTTGAATGGGTACAGGAGCTATTAATAAATGATTTCCTGGTACACCAAAAATGAATGGGTTCCATCTGCCTGTTTGTACATAACAAATGCCATGTACATTCTTATCTGGATAATATGAATTTACATCTTTTTGTACTATGTGTAATATGACCACCATATGGCCTTAACCCCTTAATACCGAAGGTATTTTACACCTTAGGGCTAATTCACACGAGTATATTCGGTTCGTGATATACGGACCGTATTTCGGAAGTATTTTCCGGACCGAACACTTTGCAGGGAGCCGGGCTCCTAGCGTCATAGTTATCTATGACGCTAGGAGTCCCTGCCTTGCTACGGAAAACTGTCCTGTACTGAAAACATGATTACAGTACGGGACAGTTATCCTGCAGCGAGGCAGGGACTCCTAGCATTATAGATAACTATGACGATAGGAGCCCGGCTCCCTGTTGTGTGTTCGGTCCAGGAAATACTGCCGAAATACGGTCCGTATATCACGGACCGAATATACTCGTGTGAATTAGCCCTTAAAGGGGTTAGCCGAGATTTTTTTTTTTTTTAACATTTACAACCACATTGCACATATTTACAACTTCTTAATATACTTACCCTTGCAATCTTGCTTCGGTACTCCACTCTGGCTGCTTTTTTCTGCTTATCACATGAGCTCCGACGTCACGTTTTCAGCCTCCTCTACTGTCGTGTCGTATACCCATCACATGGGGGGAGCAGAGAGACCTCGAATGGTATACGACACGTCACTGATGACGTGTCATTTCTGCGGGTGCTTGTTCTTTAGTGCCCGTCCAGCCTATGTAGTTGTTCACTGTGAGCGCGCCTGTGTGTGTTCACAGTGAACAAGGACGGCACCTGCGAAACACAGCCCCTTATAGGTAGTGAAACACAGACCCTTATAGGTAGTGAAACACAGACCCTTATAGGAAGTGACACACAGCCACTTGTAGATACCCCCCACAAACACCCCCCGCCTTTATGTACATAGCACCACCGTGGCCAGTGATTCCGGTCCAGAACGGATCGCTTGATGTCTCTGTCCATATATGGACAGAGACATCAAGCAAAGCGTCCAGAAGCGGAATCCACGACCACAGTGGGATTCCGCTCCTTCGGTGAGGTACAATAGCGCTACGTATAATAGTGCTAGGTACAGGTGGAGGAGGGGGAGTGTGACATCTATGGAGGTGGGGGATGACATCTACGGAGGTGTTGGGGTGCAAAAAAAGAAGAATGTCAGCAAGGAAACACAAGTACAGGGAAGGATGTCAGCGGGCACGAGCAAGGACAGCACACATCAACTCTTGGTAATCTGTACATGCACGCTCATTACAGCCTGCAATGCATGCAGGGAAAATAAGTATTATCAGAAGGAAACATCAACAAACAGGACCTGGAGTGCATGTAAACAAACGGCGATAAATTCAAAGAAGATATGTGATAAGTGGATTTTTTATTTTTTTTTAAATACTGCTTTATTTATGTTGTCTGTATAAGGGGAAATGTATGAAACACTTTTTGAAAATATGATGGTATCTCGGACAACCCCTTTAATGACCATGCAATTTTTTATGTTTTTCCATTGTCACATTGAAAGAGCTGCCATTTTTTCTTTTTCTGTAGACATAGCTGTATAAGGACTTGTTTTTGGCGGGCCAAGTTGTATTTTTTAATAGCACCATTTTGGTGTACATACAATTTATTAATTAACTTTTATTACGTTTTTTGGGGAGGTAATGGAAAATAAAACCCATATTTTGCCATTCTTATTTGTGTCTTAAATTTACATTGTTTACCGTGTCGTAGAAATAACATAATAACTTTATTCAGCGGGTCATTATGATTTCGGCGATACCAAATTTCTATAGTTGTTTTATGGTTTTACTACATTTATAAAATAACACTTTTTTTTCAAAATTATTTGTTTTTGTGTCGCCATATTTTAAGAGCCATAACTTTTTATTGTTCTGCTGACATAGATGCAAGGGGGCTTTTCTTTGCGGGTAGATTGTTTCTTGCATTGTTTTATATTAAATTTTTTAGTGAGTTCCCTTTGCGGGTTAAATAATGTAATCGTTTTATAGTTGGTGTCGTTATGGATGCGGCGATACCAAATATGTGCAACTTTTTTACCTTTTTTTCATAATAAAGCATTTTGTAAGGGGAAAAAGTGGGTTTCTCATTTTTTTTTTTTTACTCGGGACCTTTATTTGTTTCGTTATTTATTATAAACTTTCTTACATTTGTTTTTTAACTTTTTTTTAATCCCACTAGGGGACTTTACTATGCGATAATTTGATCACTTTTATAATAGACTGCAATACTTCCGTATTGCAGTGTATTATTGCCTGTCAGTCTAAAACTGACAGACAACTGTTAGGCCATGCCTCTTGGCTGTCATAAAAACCATCGTCACACCCGGGATCTAAAACCTATCTCTAACCTCACTACTGAGCGTCGGATCTAAAGGGATAAACAGATCCCGCCTGCTTGAGCCGGTCTGCTCCTAGCTCTCAGCTACCTGTGGTAGCTGAGAGCATGGACCTTTTACTGCTCCCGGCGGCCCTGCTTTATTCTGATGCAGCGCCGTAAAAAGGCTACTGCATCAGAATAAAGACCCTTAGTGATCGACGTAAAAACACATACGGGCGGTTAGTAAAGGGATGAATGTCAACACTACCCATGTATTTGTTATGTTTTTTACAATGCAGATGGTTTTTGCTTTCCTTTGGATGATCTGTTTGCTGGCACAGGTACCTCCGTGTGAACTGCACTCAATATAAGCGCCTTCCTTGTTCCTGTAGCGTAGCTCCAGCAAGTTGCCCCACCAGCCTCCATTTTTAAGTCTCTGACCTATCTGAAATTGTGAAAGGCAATTTTGATCTTTGCAAACAGTCCAACACGTGCCTGTATTTGCACCTTGTAGTGGTCTAATAAGAGAATTCCTGGTAAAAAATTGTTCAAATTACGGTATGTACCCTTTCTGAAGTTAAGATCCTATAATTTCCAAGACAATTTTTCCAGTAGTCTCCAATTCTGCTGAACATTCTAGTGAATTCAGTTGGGTATATTTGCCCTGGTAGACACGAAAAGCTTTTGTAAAGCACGAGTGCTCTTGCAAAGATTATACAATTTAATTTCATATCGGACACACTTGAAAAGAAGAAACTGCTTGAAATGAAGGAGGATATGACACTAGTTTATTAATGACTATTCAAAAACATTTATTATTTGCAAAGTTCTGTGCATTTTTTCAAATATGCTACTATGGCTATTCTTGCCAAATGGTAGGTAACTCTTTGTTTTCACGCTGAGCAGTGTACTGTTTTCTGTATGACGCTGTCCAATCAGCACCATACAGTTCTCCTCTTCCCCGCCCAGCAACACAGCATGATCATCATATAGTATACAGCTTCCATTACCGACTGTGTTTTCAACTGGTGATACCTCCGGTTGTTTCACAGCTAAGCTGCGATCCTGGTGCCATATGAAAGATTAGACTCTCATCTTTCATATGCCACCAGAACCACTGTTCTAGGTCATCCACAACCGGAGATATGGCTATTTGAAGTGATCCCCTTCCCTCCAGTCCCAGTCTCTCACACTATGTTTGAAGCAGCTTCATGCTGATAGGACAGCGTCAGAGGCTGTGAGGTAGCTCCACCTCAGGAGAATCGCAGGTGTTGATGCCCACTTGGCTAGTATAGCCTCATTTGCATAGTTAGAAAAAAGCTCATACGTTTTATAATATTAAACTATTTGCGACACAATTTTCACTAGCATTATCAGTGTGACAGCGCCTATTACATTAGCTAGGAGATTGGGCATTACTAAACTAGTGACAGAGCCTCTTTAAGTCTACTTTTAAACTTTGCTAAGGAATCATCTATGGACAGATTTTAACTGAGGGTATATAGTTTTAAAAACTTTTCGGAAAAATGAATAAAAGAGGCCAAATTTTATATAGTCTGCCACAGTTAGGGCGGGTTCACACATGGCGGAATTTCACTTAAATTCCGCTGCGGACACTCCGCAGCGTTATTCCGCAGCGGAGCCGTTTCTCCATTGACTTTCACTTTAATTTAGCAGTGTTCGTTTACACGATGCGTACAATTCCGCTGCGGAGCATAGGCTGCGGAGCGGAATTTGGTGTCCGCAGCATGCTCTGTCTGTTGCGGAGCAGTGGCGGACTCATGGCGGAATTTCTCCATTGACTTCAATGGAGATTCAAAGTTCCGCAATGAAGTCCGCAGCTGTCATGCACATGTTATGTGTGCTGCGGATGCGTCTTGCTTTTTTAACTTGACATTTCTTCATTCTGGCTGGACCTATGTATTTCTAGGTCTACAGTCAGACTGAGGAAGTCAATGGGGCTCCCGTAATGACGGGAGCGTTGCTAGGAGACGTCAGTAAATAGTCACTGTCCAGGGTGCTGAAAGAGTTAAGCGATCGGCAGTAACTGTTTCTGCACCCGGGACAGTGACTACCGATCCCAATATACATGTATCTGTAAAAAAAAATGAAGTTCGTACTTACCGAGAACTCCCTGTTTCTGTCTCCAGTCCGGCCTCCCAGGATGACGTTTCAGTGTAAGTGACGGCTGCAGCCAATCACAGGCCAAGCACAGGCTGCAGCGGTCACATGGACTGCCGCGTCATCCAGGGAGGTCGGGCTGGATGCCGAAGGAGGGACGCGTCATAAAGACAACGGGCGGTAAGTATGAATTTCTTTTACTATCACTAGGGAAAGTGCTGTCCCTTCTCTCTATCCTGCACTGATAGGGAGAAGGGAAGCACTTTTCCCGCAGTCCGCAGCAGCTAGTCCGCATCAATTTTCTGCACATTTTGTGCAGATCCGCAGCCGTAATCCGCAACCCGGATTAGGTGCGGCATTGATGCGGACAGTTGCGGAGGAATTCCGCCATGTGTGGTCATGCCCTTAGGAGAACCCAATTGGTGGGTACTGACTATTGTCCTTATAGTGCAAAATGTAATAGCGCCCATAGCGTCCTGATCATATTTTCGGAGAAAGTGAGGGTGCTGTGAATGGGGCTTGTTTTTCAATTTGAACTTATGGTAACAGTAACATAAACTGTTGTGCCAGGTAATGCTTTTTTGACTTTCATAACTTAAAAGTGTATATGTCTTCTCCACTGAGTTCATTTTGTATGACACTTTAATTCAATTTTTTTTCAATAGTCTTCTTTAAAAAAATGTTTTTAGAAATAACTTGAAAGCTAACTCACTTAATACTTAAACTGAACCCTAGGGGTCTACTTATATGGTGTGGTCAAATCAAATTTTTTGAGCAATGCAATATGATCACATTGTATGAATATACCTTAAATCAAACAATTACAATTATTTTACAGTCTTTTTTGTTTTTCACCGATGGCTGCTGTCCCAAATAAGTCTTCTCTTTCCTTACCTCAAATCACTGTGACATATGAGTGAAGGAGGTTGCGAGGTTCAAAAGTGGGGTTCAAAAACAAACTTTTCTGTGATCATCATGATTGGTTTAATCATGATGATCCCAATGCTGTGACTATCACTATGGAGGTTCTATGGATGGTGGCATCAGGGGAAGCTCTTCTGGGAGCGCCCAGGAACAGGTTTCACTGGAACCCAACTGACTTTAATTTAAGTCGCTGCATTAACTATATGCTGCACCGACATAAATAGCTAGATTGGTGACGTGATGGGGTTTTGAAGATGTGGTCTGAATCCTACTGCCTGCTGTTTTGCTTTGGGCTGAATGGTTTGCGCATAAATTTGCTAGTATAGCATCTCTCAATTTATAACTTGTAAAACATTTAGATCAAACTACTCTTGGGCTTCAATCAAAGCTAATTTGAATGGGTCCAATTAAACTTAATTAAACCTGGTAGAACTTAAAGAGACTCCGTCACCACATTATAAGTGCCCTATCTCCTACATAAGGAGATTGGTGCTGTAATGTAGGTGACAGCAGTGCTTATTATTTAGAAAAACAATCTATTTTTACCACGTTATTAACAATTTTAGCTTTATGCTAATTACTTTCTTAATGCCCAACTGGGCGTGTTTTTACTTTAGACCAACTGGGCATTGTACAGAGGAGTGTATGACGCTGACCAACCAGTGACCAATCAGCGTCATACACTTCTCTCCATTCATTTACTCAGCGCATAGGGATCCTGCTAGATCAGTTTGTGCTGTCTTATACTGACACATTAACGTTACTGAAGTGTCTTGACAGTGAATAGACATTCCTTCCAGCCAGGACGGGATGTCTATTCACAATTCTGACACTTCGTTAAGAATTAGCATAAAGCTAAAATCGCTCATAACGTGGTAAAAATAGATCGTTTTTCTAACTAAAAAGCACTGCCGTCACCTACATTACAGCGCCGATCACATTATGTAGGAGATAGGCCACTTATAATGTGGTGACAGAGCCTCTTTAAATGAGCCACGTGAATTTACATTCAGCAATTATTTATTAACAAATCTGCAGTGCATCATCAATCTCAAACATGGCTCAGACGTGCCAAATGACTACGTATTTTTACCACTTAGCAAAACTGTGCACATTTAATGGAGTGCTGTTGTTTTGCAATGTGGATATTGGCCACATGGCTTCTGCCAGGTTCGATAGAATCACCTTTTGCAATACCATTTTCTGACACTTGGAAACTGAAATGTAGACAGTCCAAAATGCACAATCTAAGAGACAGTGTCTGTGTCTTCTTATTTATTTGTTTTTATTTAACTATATAGCAGAATACACGTGACTGCAGTTGTCATCCAGTGCATTCTTGGATTGTTGCTATGCAACAACCAGGCCTATTCTACCTGATATTTTATTATTCAGAAAACTCTAGTAGTGATGTCAAACATCATGATTACAGCTAAGAAATCACATGGGAAACTATAATTTTCATCTTATATATGGACAGTGACTAGCAACATTTTATTGCAACATTTGATGTAGGCAAATACCAAGCTAAACATATTTAAAAAAGAGTAAGCAATTTCACACTTAGCAAGTTCTTATGCTTTACTACTAGTACCTTACTGATGCATAAACATAACTTTTTGTGTCAGAAAGTATAATAGGAAGTTATATATGCATGCTCAAACTAACCCATCTGGGGGGGGCGTTGAATCCCCTGTGGGCCCCTGAACCAATGGTGGGCCCTCCTTACGCCCCTGGGCCCCGAGCGGTATGCAGAATAATCTATAAATTGAACTGCTGCTATCTTCATCATTTATGTTGCCAAGTAATGAACTTGGAAGCTCATTATATGGCTGCATAGTTGGCTGAAATTACAGTACAGTGTTGTAGTCATGGGGCAACCAAATGCCTCATCTTTTTAGCCATACACTCTCCTCATCTATCACTTGCTGCCAGCGTCAGCACGTCACGCTATGCAGCATGCCTATACCCTGGTGTCTGCTGACATCCTACAGTTGAGGCCGAAGAGGCCAGGCAGTCCAGTGTCCCCACTCCCACAGATATATAGGACTAGGTAAGAACAGCTTCCTATTCTATAACTTGCCCAGTCCATGCTACAAATTTAAGGTGTACCTGTGGCTCTCCATCCATGGGGCCAGAGGAAGGGGGTCTTCTATCTGTCATAAAGGAGTTTGAAAGGGTTATTATGGGGTGCAGCTTGGCAACAATACATGGGCATGGTCTCAGTATGCCAGAGTGTGGCTTATTGATGTCAGCAAGTCCTGCTTCTCTCAGAGAGCACTTTCCAACTGTCAGGTAAGTGACTGGTGTGTCCAGTGTATGAGTAGTGTGTGTGCAACACTATATATATATAGAAAAATAGTAAATGTGAGTGCTGAGTGTGTAGTTTAACAGCATATGAATGGCGTGTGCCAATATGTGTCCCATGCGTCAGTGGCACATGTGCAGTACTGTATCGGTCCAGTGTGTAAGTGATGTGTGTGAGGCTTGTGTCCAACGTATGAGTGGGGCATTTGCAACATGTGATATATGTGTGAGTGGTGTTACATTTCAAGTGTGTAAGCGGAGTGTGTGCTTCATGTGTCTAGTGTGTGGATGGGACTTGTGTGGCATGTGTACAGAGTGCATGTTTGAAAAAGTATTTTATTTATCCAACAGGGCTTTGTGGATTCCAATAAAAACAAAAGCCGCAACGCAGATGGGAACAAACCTTAAATCTCTGAAAACTGTCGAATCAGACTCTAAATAGGTTGCTATTAAAAGGTTAAAGTGATCCTCTTTGTAAACATTTAGATATATATTACCTGTTGCTTTTTAGCAATTTAGCAATTAGCAATTTTCGTGGGCACATGATACAGTGTGAAAAACAGAATCATATATATATATACATATATATATATGTATATATATATATATATATATATATATATGTATATATATATATATAAGTGTTAAGTGTTTCTGCTCTTGCTTGTGCTCTCAGTTGGCCACTGGGAGCGCATGGTAAGGTGAGCTTATTCCATCTGTTCACATGTTGTGGTGCTGTGGGGTTGTGTCTGTTGCTATAGTGCTGAACTTGTGGGGGGACGTGGCCCAGAGCCAAGGAGGCTTGGCACAGCCTTATAGCATGGCTGCTTTTGGTCCTCTGGGTTGCTCCCTCTGCAGGAGCGGTGCTGCGGTGGCAGTGGCCGCCATGCAGTGCAGCAACCGTTAGAGTAGGGACCCACTTGGAAAGAGGTCGCCGTGAAGTGGCAAGTGGGCTTATACAGTTTGATCAAAATGTTAACAAATAACCTAATTAGAGATGAGCGAACTTTTCAAAAGTTTGGTTCGGCTAGTTCGCCGAATTTCACAAAAAAGTTTGATTCGGACCGAACTAGTTCGGACCGAACCTGTCACTTCCGTGCGCCGAGCATGCTACTGTCCAGGGTGCTGATAGAGTTAATGGGCTGCACTAACTGTTTCAGCAACCTTGACAGTACATGCTCGGCGCGCGGAAAATACAATTTAAATGTAATAAAAAAATAAAAATTATATGTTCGTACTTACTTTCCTCCTTTCCGGCCTCCAGCGATGACGTTTCATCCCTTTCGCCGCTGCAGCCAATCACAGGCTGTAGTGGCGGTCACTTACGTCAGGATGACGCTTCATCCCACGTGACCGCCTCTGCAGCCAATCACAGGCTGCAGCGGCGACATCGATGAAACGTCATCGCTGGAGGCCGGACTGGAGGAAAGTAAGTATGAACGTATTATTTTATTTTTTTGGCATGTATGTATGTTGTCATGTATGTATGTATGTATATATGTGCATGTATGTTTGCATGTATGTGATAGGCTCTCCCACTCCTAAGCCTGCCATCCTGGGTGGTGGAAGATGGAGTCAGTCTCACAGACATAGAAGCAGGTGCAAACTGATTACCTATGGGTGTCGACACAGAAGTTGTGTCTGGCAGATCCTTTACAGTGGGGGTGTTTTTCAGCGCCTGGGACAGGGAGACTGGTCAGAGTTGGAGAAAAGATTAATTTAGAAAAGTACAGAGATATTTTTAATGAAAACCTGATCCAGAATGCTCTGGACCTCAGACTGGGCCGAAGGTTCACCTTCAACAAGACAATGACCCTAAGCACACAGCAAAGACAACACAAGAGTGGCTTAGGGACAACTTTGTGAATGTACTTGAGTGTCCCAGCTAGAGCCCTGACCCAATCGAACACCTTTGGAGAGACCTGAAAATGGCTGTCCACTATTGGTCCCTATCCAATCTGGCAGAGCTGAAAAGGATCTGCAGAGAATATCCCCAAATCCAGGTGTGTGAAGGCTGTAATCGCTACCAAAGGTGCTTCAACTAAGTACTGAGTAAAGGGTCTGAATACTTATATCAATGCAATATTTTAGTTTTTCCTTTTCGATAAATTAGCAAAGATCACTAACATTCTGTTTTCACTTTGTCATTATGGGGTATTGAGTGCAGAATGATGGGGGAAAACTTGCATTTTTTGGATATTTTAGCACAAGACCTCAACATAACAAAATGGAAAAAATGTGAAAGGGTCTGAAGACTTTCCGAATGCATCTTTTATACAGTATATATATATATATATATATATATATATATATATATATATATATATATATATATATATATATATATAATTCTGTATTTCACACTGTATCATGTACCCAAAAAATTTGAGGGCTAAAAGGCAACAGGTAATATTTTCATGTAGCTTTAGGTTGGACCCGCATAATCTATTCCACTGGTGGCCTCTAACTAGAAAGAGAAAAATACACAATGTTCTATAGCATAATACTGTATAGGTGTATAGGTGAAGAAATGATGGCAATCGTAGGGCTTATGTCCAAACTGCTCACCTTCTAGGTGCTGTAACACAAAGTGTTTTAATAAATATAACTTATACTTTTCATATGAATACTGAAATTGATGCTGCAGCGCTTTTACTATCTGCTATTTTTTGTGTTACTTTTATTTAATTTACAGGTGGGCCCCAGGAACCCTAGTTCGACACTTGGTTTATAGCTTAATATTATGACTGCTAAGCCATTCCCATTTGTTTTCTATGAAAGGAAACTGTTAGAGTTACAATTGATTTTGGAAGGATAAGGGTAAAATATTTTTATATACTGTATATAGTTCACATTTTAAGAGAACATTCAAGAGTGGCAGAGCGTGACATACTGTACTGTAGCAAATCTCTTAGCCCCTGCACTAGGCACATTAAAGTGTTTCATTTATTCAGCGTGTTTTTTTAAATGAAACATTTTCCAATATACTTCCCCCATTCGGACTCCGCTTGGTTTCTATGCTCTACGTTTACCAAACCATACGTGCCTCTATGGAAGTGCGCGGAAACTTAAATAGCGAAACATATGCATAGAGTGTCCTTTAGGCATAAGTTTGGCAGGTATATGTCAGTAAACCGTTTTTTTACCAGTATTGAAAAGCTATGCTCTTCATTACAGGGAATCCCACAAATAAGTGTGGGAGGTACTTTTTTTTTTTTTTTACAATGGGAGTCAACGGCATACAATTGCAAAACATCTAGCACATATTTTAGGCAGCACACCTAATACATGTACACTAAACTATGGTCCAACAGCAGCGTAAACAGAGCCTTAGATTAAACCCCAAATGTAGAATAAAAACAGATTAAAAATTAAAAAAAAAAAATGTTTTTATGTGAGGTCACTTAACTTAAATTATGATTCACTTCAGATGCATACATGTATATATGTCCCTAGTATGCAAATAATGAAAAGTTCCCATCCAGTTCGGTGTGTTGTAATCACTAGGATTGATAGAATTGTGCGTAGACAGAGAAACAAATTCATTTGCTGTAATATTCTTTAAGGACAAACCTGGTGCTGATCCCTCCATTCTGTAGTGAATTTGTGTCTTTACATTAAATATCAGCATGAGGCATAATAAACAAACAGAAATTGTTTCAAGACCTGACGTGCAATTCTCTTTAGAGTTTATTAGTCTCTAGCATGCCCTAGTGGATTATACTGGATTGTAGATATCTTGGAGATCATATTGACAGCTATGAGAGTCGCTGGTAAAATGCTGAAGAGCATAAACTGACTTGATATGACAAATGAAAGAGATGAAATGTTCAACTGCAGGTCTTCATTGAGTATAAGATGTCAAGTGAGCTCACAATGAGCATTCCCAGGAAAACATCCGTCTATGATGCTCTAATTAAAAAGTATAAACACAACCCAACACAGTGTGAGATCTCCGAGTTTGGTAGCAGTTAAAATAAACAGTGAGAAAATAAATATAAAAACACAACACTTCAATGTGTACTGGTTATTATTTTAGCTTGTAACTGTATGAACAATAACTGTATGTTATTTTTTAATAACTTTTATGTTCTTTTATCTCTACTCACTTTGTCTGATAGACATAAACACTGAATAAGTACTGTGATATAAAAACTACTAGGATGTGCTAGCTTAAAGGAAAATGATCCTCAAGATACAATTTTAATGTGTTGCAAAGATGTAAACAGGGCAGAATATTGCAAATTCACTAAAATCTATGTTTTTATTACTTGTTTTGTTACCACACATCTTTTGCAGCACATTAGTGAATATTCCTAGTTATTGATAGAATATGCTTTTTAACTTTTAAAAAGTATTTGTCCCCTAAATGTATTGTCTATTGAGCCCACAGATTAATGTGGGGTTTACATATACGGATGTCTGACCAACAAGATCAGTTTCAATATCTGTAAAGATGGCCCCACAGTAAACATTTTGGAAGGCCACAAAGGCTAATTTGGACCATTTTCAGCCAACAGACGCCGACCAGAGGCAAATATATGTGGAAAAGTTGATCTGTTGTGGTGCAGATATTCTGTCGATGTTGGGGGCAGTCTTGTAAAGTCGTTCATTCCAAGCGACAGATCTGCATCCCAACAATAAAGGGTCAGACCAGACCACAGATCAAGGCAGAGATTGATCAGCGATTTGTCATTTTAACATATGGAGTTGTCATCCAAAAATGAACCTTCACAGCAGACTTACAGTGAATGATAAGTCATTCAGAAAACGGCCCTCTGAAATCTCTAATATATGTATAGCTTTAGATTGTTGAGAGTCGGGCATTTACACGCAGATATGTTTTTAGGATAAAACTATTCTCGTCTTCCTTGTCCATTTTGATCTTAGATATCTTTGAGATGCTATTTACATACAATCCTGGATAATGGAGATTGAAATTCAAAGATTTTTAAGCAGATCTATTTTTTTGTCAGATGCAACAGATTTTAACCAGAGAACATGCACAGACCCACAGGACACATCAGATGGTGGATCACCCTGTCATGGTATAGTAAATACATGAATGCAAAAGAGATAAATTCAAGTAATGTAAGAAAACATGTATCTAAAAACATGTATCAAAGAGTCATGCATACACAATGTGTAAGATGAAGTAACCCCAGGATAAGCACATCAATGGGAATAACATTTAAGGTATAAAGTCATACCAAAGGAGAAGGACAAATTCCTAGGTTTTGTCCTTCTCCTTTGGTAGGACTTTAAACCTTGGATGTTATCCCATTGATGTGCTTATGCTGGGGTTCTGATACTTCATCGTATACATGGTCTATTCAGGACTCTTTCATACATCTTTTCTTACATTACTTGAGCATATCTCTTTTGCATTTATGCATTTACTATACCATGGTGATCCACTATCTTGTGTGTAATATAAGTCTGTGCTTCTGTTCTTTGATAAATGTTTTTAATGAAAATGTAATAAAACATTGACTTTTTATTGGGTCTTTTGTGATGGTCCTGCATCATTTTTTCTTATTGGCTTAGTATTTAGGCATCCGTTTATGAAACTTTGTCAATGGGAATATTTATTGATGTTGAGATTTCAACCAGATCAAATGGCCACTTAGGCTGGATGCACAGTGTGCATTTTTTCAGCATTTTTAACATGCAGTTTTTTGTTTAGGTAGATAATCTCCCATGTCTCTCAATGGAAGATCATCAACGAAAACAAAAAAACACATGTTAAAAATACAACAAAAATGCAAAGTGTTAACCCAGTCTTACACACATCAATTTAGATTGATATTAGTCTGATTGATTAGAAATTGAACAGAAATCTGTATGTGTAAATGCACCCTAATGGCTCACACACACGGTTGTATTTTGGCTTCATTTTGTATTGAGATGTAACAGTGCTGCCATATATGCGCAGGATCCTCCTATTGTACCTCTGTTCATTTGTATTTTACTGTTTAACAAATTAGACTGAAAAAAATTGGTCGCATATTCTATCGGACTCCATTGCTTCTAGGGGAGAATATCTCTGTACACAGGGAGTCAGACGAAGATTTTAAAGCTCAATATTAAGGAGCTGTGCAGGCTATATGCACTGCCATACAGGCTCTGTGCACATTGTGTGAATTAACCTTAAGTGCACTAAGGTGAAGTCTTGGAAGAAATCCTGGTTCCACATGTATATAGCTACCGTTGAGCTAATTCCCTGTATGTTGTATGCATTCTATTATCCTAATACATTAAATAATTTTGCAATCTTTTTCATATTCCCTGTATTATTGAATGTCTAAAAATTTTAACTGTTTCTGAGCTTTAAACAAAATGTAATATTAGACAAAGTAAACCTGAAGAAGCAAAGTTTCTGACTTATTACTGCATTTATTTAAGGAATAATATTATCCAACACCCGCTATAACTCATGTGAACAAGTTACTGCCCCCTCACACATAATTTCTGGTTGCATCACCATTAGCAAAGGACAAACTGTTACTATAATTAATGAACCAAGTAGACAGAAACATGTCAACAGTCTCTCTGACATGGATCCTATCTAGTGACACAATGAAAGAAAGTGGGATTAAATTTCGCCACTCGGACTCCTGGAGTTCTTTGTATGTCATCATATTCCATAGAAAACCAAACTGCCTGGACAAAAATGGGCAGTAATGGAAAGTCAATACAGCAAAACATGAATGCTGTACTCTTCACAGTATTCACCGAACACTACACTACATCTATCGCCTGAAAAGTGACAAGAATTTAATCATCACTTTACTTTGCGAGCATCAGAAACCTGGAATTTCAATCAACAATTACTTTCTCAATGTCTGTCTCAGGAACATAGCCAAAAGTGAAGACTAATAGACTAGGATAGGTAACAAAGGTTAGGACCAGGTTTAGAGCCAGCCGATAAAGCCACGACTCATGACAGTGAACAAGCAGAACTAGGAGCAGGTTGCTCCTGGTATTGACCTCCATGAGGAAAAGGTAAATAACAGAAGTAGCCAAATCAGATACTAGGACAATGCACAAAACGGGATCATCATAGGGACCAGAAACAAGGTAATAAATACATGGAGAGTACACATAAATGACTCCAATATACTTGGGCCTAGAAGGAAACACAGATAATGCACCTTATTGCTCAGATACAAAGTTAGTCTTGAGCCAGAATACATAGGGAAAGGTGCAAGAGAGCATTGGCCTGTTTTTCTGGACTTCCTGTGTACCCTTTAAATTAGGAAAACACCTACATGTATGTCTAGAGGAGTGGGTGACAACCTACTGTTATTCTATTTAGAATGGGTCCTCATATTTGATCCCTTATAATAATAATAATAATACTTAATTGCTTTAACGTAATTTTTCATTGCCTTACTTTTATTTATTACTATTATTTTCAGATGTACCTTTTTCTTTATCAAATAAATGAATTAGTAGACTAATCAAAACCTCTACCAATCACATATTCATACATCTTCATCTTTCACAGAGCCCAAACTGTTAAATATGGACAACATTGGCTGAACTACTGGCATTAGTATAAAACTACACCTAATGTATACACTATATGTAATTGTCTATGAGATCTATGTATAGTATACTGTTCTGCTCCATAGCACCTCCAAAGACAACTGTGACTATTCTAATATCCTATCACTTAATAGTATCATTAGTCATACACATGAAGATGACGCTTCGGTGGCTTCATGCTAACTGAGTCATGAATTCAGAGTAGCGCATGTTACAATATTTTCATGGAAATGTGATACGGGGTGTTGGGTAAATGAGCAAAGCAAAACAACACAGTGTAGGTATATGAGGCTGCTATGTTAGTAAAAATGCCATGCTGGTTTGCAAATGCAAGTTGAAAAAAAGCTCCATTCCTAATATTTCTAGAGTACAGTGTTATGGGACTTGAAAAAACTAAATGTTTAGAATAAACAAAATGGGACATCAGTAGCATAAATAAGACACTACTAACACTACTAAGACCCCCACTAAGAAACAAGCACCACTTATCAATTAACATCATCAACTTACGGTTTAAATTTCAGTGAGACTTTATAGTTTGTCCTCTTTAATACCAGTAATAGGGAGGGTAATCTGGTTATTTAGAATCTCAAAAATGTTCAACCTTTTTGTTGGCCCTTAATGTAAAATGATATCACATGTGGTGCTTAAAACAAAGCACTAACACAGAAAATACAAAACCTTCTTTATTTAGTTTGTACAACATTAAATGCAAGACAGATAAATAGAATAATAAATTTGCAATATACCGTACATGTGTTCTCAGTTTAATACATCCTGCCTGGGTTGTAATGACAAATATCTCGCATTTTACAAATTTTTGTTTCTGCTTCAAGAGACTTTTTGATGATTCAGCCAAGTAAATAAATAAAAGGGGAAACAAGATAAACTTACGGAAATGTTGGAAATTAAAACATAGGGAAATAATGAAGTATTTATCTAAAATCTAGCCATAATATTGAAAGGATTCATTGTTACAGTAAGAAAGATAACCAAGCTTATTGCAATAGTGTTGAAAGATAAATATGCATATTTGAACATTTTTTATAGAACCACATAAAGCTCTAGGTAACATGCACTAAACAACTGATTCAATTGTTATTTGTGCCAGAAAAATCTAAGGAGAGTATATGAGCCAGAACTGACTACTATTTCGAGAGCTTTAGGAGATCAAAAGCAATGAAATTAAAATATATTTTTTTCTATGGCTTACAAAATTTGCTTATACCAGAGCTTGTTTAGTAATATTAAGGATACATCAATTTACAGCACAAGACATTGAAACCCATAGATTGCAGCGACATTTAAACCCAAAGAGATAGTATAAAACATTGCTTTGTGCTTTCTTACATGGGTGTATTTTATATATTTTTTTGCCATTTCGTTTCTTGAGAAAAAAAAGCTTAGCTCTGCACTTCAGACTTGAAAAACTGACACCTTTAGTGCCACAGGTGGGATCCCTCACTACATAACTCTTAATATTGCATTGTGGCATGCCTGACACCAGTAGAGGGTTTCCAAGAGACTACTGCAACTCTTCTCCTCACAGACTGCCTCAGGACCCACCATGGAGCGCACACAGTCTCTACCCTCCATTCCCTTGTTTTAAGCCTGCCACTCTATGACTCCGCCGGAGCCCTAGCAATTTACCGCTGGTTCTAGGCAAATTCAGGATATTGCACCGATGCACCAATTAGCCACATGGACGATGTGGCAGACACCCTGGATAAAGACAAGCGTAAACTGGAGGACCGGGGGGAACAAATTGAGACCCCTGGAACTTAAATACTGTTTGAGGACATAGAGAACAGGTCTTACAAGGTAAATCTCCATATCAGGGGACTACCAGAGAACATCACTGCACTTAAAGAGACAAGTTTCAACCAGTTTACTGCTGCCACAAGTGGTTCCAGTGGTACTGCACTTCACAAGAATACACAGCACACAGACACTGGGTAGACCCAGGAACTCAAATGCAACCAAAGATATAATTTTCAAGCTTAATTAGGAGGATTCTAGAGATTTGGTTCTCATACCTGCCAGAAATTGCCCTCTCTTCCCAGGGTCTCAGGCACAGTCTAAATCTATGCAGACATACGTCCTGCAATGCTCATGCCTAAATGATTATTGCAGCCTTTGAAACAGGCTTTTCCAGCAGCACAAGTTAAGTATACAGTTGTAAGAAAAGGTAACTGAACCCTTTGGAATTAGCTGGGGGTACTAGATAAGGCAGTCCACACTTAGACACTGAATTGCTTTGAAGGTTTTATTCCGCCATAAAAGCAATATTGGTGTCTCCCTACCGAACTTTCTGAAATGTATTAAAAATGGTTAAATTGCACAACTTACAACTGTAAATGTCAGAGCTGCTTGCTGGATCCACTGATTACCCCCTACATGGTCAGTGGCCTGTTATGGGTGGCTTTTGTTGCAAATTGTAAAGCGTTCCCCCTATACTATGCATTACATCCACCTTTAGAGAAATAAAAATATATAATAATAAATAATCTATCTATATATAAAAATGAATTTCTATTGTCTGATGTGTGTTGCATGTTCTTTATGCACGGCCAAACGACTGGACCAATCTGCACCAAATTTGGCATATAAGTAAATCCCGGGCCACCGTAGGTTTTAGACCGGGTCTCAGCTCTGTAGTACCTACTGTTCTCGACATATTCAAAAAAGCAAATATGACCCCACTGGCTTCAACATCCAGGACCTTCCTCCATATCACATCAGATGTACTGTATTAGCCAATAGAAGCTCGCAGGTCCTTCTTCTCAGCCTCACTCACATACACACAGTTTTAGACCAGGTTTCCATAACAACCAAGCCATTTTGCTTTACTCGACATGTTACTCGCCGTAAACGAATTGCACTTATACTGGATTTGAGCATTCTCATAAATTTAAACCCTTTCATATCAGTCATGCTCCAAAAAGGAAGCCTGCACTTAGACGAAAGACTCCTGTGGCAAAGCGCATGGCTGCTGAAATCTCTCAACAGAACCAAGACCGTGGATTTCAGCATTGATGAATTGATGATTCAAGGACTAATTCACCCCACCATCCCAAGATCTCTCAAGTTTTCCACTTTATATGTCACTTTTTAGGCCTACTATTACAACAGGGATGGGGAACATCAGGCCGTCGGCCATACAAAATCATTTGGTCTGGCCCTCCGGCACGCACCGATCTCACTCAGACCACCGCCACGTCATTCACTACTTGGCTCCATCCACCCTCCTCTTGCTTCTAAATGTGAGTGAGGTCACTCACATTTAGGAGAAGGAGGATGGCGGACAGTGCCAAGTAATGTCATTCACTACTAGTGAATGAGGCAGCGAAGGTCGTCTGAGTGAGGTCGGTGAGTGCTGGCCGGGTAATGGACCAGTCCAGTCAAATAACCTGAGTCACCTGAGCTCACGTCAGTGACATGAGGTCAGATGACTGGACTGATCCACTCCTAGGCCGGCACGCACCTACATCACTTAGACCACCGCCACTACATTCACTGGTAGTGAATGACACTACTTGGTTCCGTTCGCCCTCCTCCTGCTCCTAAAATTTATAAATTCAGCTGAGGCCTCATGTAGAGTTAGGACCTAAATGTATTTTCCACGAGCCGTGGCCTATTCAGACACTCCTCACCAAAGAGAAGCAGTTCCAACCATCACATTAGGGGTAAGTTAATTAAATGTTTGACCAAATATAGCAGTCTAATTTTTAAGTTGCTAATTTTGTATGGCCCGGGAGTGATGTTATAAATATCCAAATGGCCCATGGCAGAAAAAAGGTTCCCCGCCCCTGCATTAGAACTATGCCCTCTCAAAATGAACATATTTGCAAAACTGACTCATATTCCTAAGGTGTTATATATACATTGTTTTCTGTCCTGAATTTCTCTCTTCGCCAAACTAAATTGACAGTATTGGACCAGTGGGAAGCGGATATGGGCTGCATGATGGCAACATTGTTGTACTACCCTGACCAGGGGAACTCACTAGATATCACTCATAGAAACCTCTATAAAAAAGGCTCCACTGAGTCTATTACATATACCCACATATCCTCACAGACTATATTTAAAAGTTTCAAACCAATGCTTCAGATGTTGTGATTTACCTGGGGGCATTTGGCACATCTGGTGGGCCTGTCCGGTGGTTAAGGATCTCTCGAGTCATAGTCACCCTATGTTTAATTCCATATTTAATAAACAATTTTCTCTGTCACCTGCCGCCATGTTATTCGATGATAAACTTCCTCGCACTAACAATAGGTCACATAGATTAATACAATATTGTATTATGGCCACCAGAATTCATATTGTTGCAAAGTGGAAATTTAGAGCCCTTCATCTATCCCCTTGATACCTCCATGTCTATTTATCTTATCAAGTGTTCTCTTCTTATGCTAAGAGCATCCTTTATAATCTGCCAAGTTTCCAACAAACCACAATGTTTTTTGGGAGGGGGTTTATATATGGGGTTTGTTCTCCTTTCTTTTTCTTAGCTCTTATCTATTAGATACAAATGCTGACTGTATATTTTATTGTTCTCCCATATATATATTTATATATATATATATATATATATACAGTATATATATATATATATATATATATATATATATATATATATATATATATATATATATATATATATATATATATATATATATATATATATATATATATATACACTACCGTTCAAAAGTTTGGGGTCACCCAGACAACTTTGTGTTTTCCATGAAAACTCACACTTATATTTATCAAATGAGTTGCAAAATGACTAGAAAATATAGTCAAGACATTGACAAGGTTAGAAATAATGATTTATATTTCAAATAATAATTTTCTCCTTCAAACTTTGCTTTCGTCAAAGAATGCTCCATTTGCAGCAATTACAGCATTGCAGACCTTTGGCATTCTAGCTGTTAATTTGCTGAGGTAATCGTGAGAAAGTTCACCCCATGCTTCCAGAAGCCCCTCCCACAAGTTGGATTGGCTTGATGGGCACTTCTTGCGTACCATACTGTCAAGCTGCTCCCACAACAGCTCTATGGGGTTGAGATCTGGTGACTGCGCTGGCCACTCCATTACAGATAGAATACCAGCTGCCTGCTTCTTCCCTAAATAGTTCTTGCATAATTTGGAGGTGTGCTTTCGGTCATTGTCCTGTTGTAGGATGAAATTGGCTCCAATCAAGCGCTGTCCACAGGGTATGGCATGGCGTTGCAAAATGGAGTGATAGCCTTCCTTATTCAAAATCCCTTTTACCTTGAACAAATCTCCCACTTTACCAGCACCAAAGCAACCCCAGACCATCACATTACCTCCACCATGCTTGACAGATGGCGTCAGGCACTCTTCCAGCATCTTTTCAGTTGTTCTGAGTCTCACAAATGTTCTTCTGTGTGATCCAAACACCTCAAACTTCGATTCGTCTGTCCATAACACTTTTTTCCAATCTTCCTCTGTCCAATGTCTGTGTGCTTTTGCCCATATTAATCTTTTCCTTTTATTAGCCAGTCTCAGATATGGCTTTTTCTTTGCCAATCTGCCGTGAAGGCCAGCATCCCGGAGTCGCCTCTTCACTGTAGACGTTGACACTGGCGTTTTGCGGGTACTATTTAATGAAGCTGCCAGTTGAGGACCTGTGAGGTGTCTATTTCTCAAACTAGAGACTTTAATGTACTTGTCTTGTTGCTCAGTTGTGCAGCGGGGCCTCCCACTTCTCTTTCTACTCTGGTTAGAGCCTGTGTGTGCTGTCCTCTGAAGGGAGTAGTACACACCGTTGTAGGAAATCTTCAGTTTCTTGGCAATTTCTCGCATGGAATAGCCTTCATTTCTAAGAACAAGAATAGACTGTCGCGTTTCACATGAAAGCTCTCTTTTTCTAGCCATTTTGGGAGTTTAATCGAACCCACAAATGTAATGCTCCAGATTCTCAACTAGTTCAAAGGAAGGTCAGTTTTATAGCTCCCCTAAACAGCAAAACTGTTTACAGCGGTGCTAACATAATTGCACAAGGGTTTTCAAGTGTTTTCTAATCATCCATTAGCCTTCTAACACAGTTAGCAAACACAATGTACCATTAGAACACTGGAGTGATGGTTTCTGGAAATGGGCCTCTGTACACCTATGTAGATATTGCATTAAAAACCAGACATTTGCAGCAAGAATAGTCATTTAGCACATTAACAATGTATAGAGTGTATTTCTGATTAATTTAATGTTATCTTCATTGAAAAAAACTCTGCTTTTCTTGCAAAAATAAGGAAATTTCTAAGTGATCCTAAACTTTTGAACGGTAGTGCATATATATATATATACATATATATATATATATATATACACACACACACAATATATATATATATATATATAAATATATTAGGTCCAGAATTATTTGGACAACAATTTTACACAAGTTTTGGCATTTTAGCTGTTTACCAAAACATATTGAATATACAGTTATATAATCAATATGGGCTCAAAGTGCAGACATTCAGCTTTGAGGGTATTGAAATCCTAAATTGAGGAAGGGTTTAGGAATTACAGCTCTTTAAAATATAGCTGCCTCTTTTTCAAGGGACCAAAATTAATTGGACAATTATCTCAAAAGCTATTTAATGGGCTATTCCCTCGTTAATCCATCATTAATTAAGCAGGTAAAAGGTCTGTCGTTAATTCCAGGTGTGGCATTTGGATTTAGAAACTGTTGCTGTGAACCCACAACAAGAGGTGAAAGGAGCTCTAAATTCAAGTGAAACAGACAATCTTTAAGCTGAAAAAAATGAAGAAATACATCAGAGACATAGCACAAATATTAGGAGTGACCAAATCAACAGTTTAGTACATTCTTGAAGAAAAAGAGCGCACTGGTTTTCTCGTGAACTCCAGCCTGGACGTCCACGGAAGACAACAGTGGTGGATGATCGCAGAATCCCTTCATGGTGAAGAAAAACCCCTTCACAACATCTACCTAAGTGAAGAACACTCCCCTGGAAGTAGGTGCATCAGTATCTAAGTCTACCATAAAGAGAAGACTTCATGAGAGCAAATACAGAGGGTTCACCACAAGGTGCTAACCATTAATCCGCCTCAAAAATAGAGGCCAGATTAGACTTTGCCAAATAACATGTAAGGAAGCCGCCCAGTTCTGGAACAGCATTCTTTGGACAGATGGAACTAAGATCAACCTGTACCGGAATGATGGGAGTAAGAAAGTATGGAGAAGGCTTGGAACGGCTCATGATCAAAGCACACCTCATCCTCTGAAAAACATAGTGGAGGCAGTGTGATGGCATGGGCATGCATGGCTGCCAAAGGCACTGGGACACTAGTGTTTAATGATGATGTGACTGAAGACAGGAGGAGCCGGATGAATTCTGAAGTGTTCAGGGATATACTTTCTGCTCAAATTCAACCAAATGCAGCAAGGTTGATTGGACGTCACTTCACAGTACAGACGGACAATGAGCCAAAACATACTGCGAAAGCAACCCAGGAGTTTTTTTTAAGGCACAGAAGTGGAATATTCTGCAATGGCCAAGTCAATCTCTAGATCTCAACCCAATTTCAATTTCACTTGCTTAAGACAAAACTTAAGGCAGAAAGACCCACAAACCAGCAACAACTGAACACAGCCACAGCAAAGGCCTGGCAAAGCATCACAAAGGAGGAAACCCAGTGTTTGGTGATGTCCATGGGTTCCAGACTTCAGGCAGTCATTGCCTTCAAAGGATTTTCTACAAAGTATTAAAAAAAAACATTTTATTTATGGTCATGTTAATTTGTCCAATTACTTTTGAGCCCCTGAAATGAGGAGGCTGTGTAGAAAAATGGTTGCAATTCCTAAACGTTTCACAGGATATTTTTGTTCAACCCCTTGAATTAAACCTGAAAGTCTACACTGCAATTGAATCTCAGTTGATTAATTTCAAATCCAATGTGGTGGCATGCAGAGCCCAAATCATAAAGATTATGTCACTGTCCAAATAATTCTGGACCTAACTGTGTGTATATATATATATATATATATATATATATATATATATATATATATATATATATATATATATAGTGAAGGAAATAAGTATTTGATCCCTTGCTGATTTTGTAAGTTTGCCCACTGTCAAAGTCATGAACAGTCTAGAATTTTTATGCTAGATTAATTTTACCAGTGAGAGATAGATTATATTAAAAAAAATAAAGAAAATCACATAGTCAAAATTATATATATTTATTTGCATTTTACACAGAGAAATAAGTATTTGATCCCCTACCAACCATTAAGAGTTCAGCCTCCTCCAGACCAGTTACACGCTCCAAATCAACTTGGTGCCTGCATTAAAGACAGCTATCTTAAATAGTCACCTGTATAAAAGACTCCTGTCCACAGACTCAATTAATCAGTCTGACTCTAACCTCTACAACATGGGCAAGACCAAAGAGCTTTCTAAGGATGTCAGGGACAAGATCATAGACCTGCACAAGGCTGGAATGGGCTATAAAACCTTAAGTAAGACGCTGGGTGAGAAGGAGACAACTGTTGGTGCAATAGTAAGAAAATGGAAGACATACAAAATGACTGTCAATCGACATTGATCTGGGACTCCATGCAAAATCTCACCTCGTGGGGTATTCTTGATCCTGAGGAAGGTGAGAGCTCAGCCGAAAACTACTCGGGGGGAACTTGTTAATGATCTCAAGACAGCTGGGACCACAGTCACCAAGAAAACATTGGTAACACATTACGCCGTAATGGATTAAAATCCTGCAGTGCCCGCAAGGTCCCTCTGCTCAAGAAGGCACATGTACAGGCCCGTCTGAAGTTTGCAAATGAACATCTGGTTGATTCTGAGAGTGATTGGGAGAAGGTGCTGTGGTCAGATGAGACTAAAATTGAGCTCTTTGGCATTAACTCAACTCGCCGTGTTTGGAGGAAGAGAAATGCTGCCTATGACCCAAAGAACACCGTCCCCACTGTCAAGCATGGAGGTGGAAACATTATGTTTTGGGGGTGTTTCTCTGCTAAGGGCACAGGACTACTTCACGGCATCAATGGGAGAATGGATGGAGCCATGTACCGTCAAATCCTGAGTGACAACCTCCTTCCCTCCACCAGGACATTAAAAATGGCTCGTGGCTGGGTCTTCCAGCACGACAATGACCCGAAACATACAGCCAAGGCAACAAAGGAGTGGCTCAAAAAGAAGCACATTAAGGTCATGGAGTGGCCTAGCCAGTCTCCAGACCTTAATCCCATCGAAAACTTATGGAGGGAGCTGAAGATCCGAGTTGCCAAGCGACAGCCTCGTAATCTTAATTATTTACAGATGATCTGCAAATAAGAGCGGGCCAAAATTCCATCTAACATGTGTGCAAACCTCATCATTAACTACAAAAAACGTCTGACTGCTGTGCTTGCCAACAAGGGTTTTGCCACCAAGTATTAAGTCTTGTTTGCCAAAGGGATCAAATACTTATTTCTCTGTGCACAATGCAAATAAATATATATAATTTTAACAATGTGATTTTTTTTTTTATATATATAATCTATCTCTCACTGGTAAAATTAACCTAGCCTAAAAATTCTAGACTGTTCATGTCTTTGACAGTGGGCAAACTTACAAAATCAGCAAGGGATCAAATACTTATTTCCTTCACTGTATATATATAAACACCTGTGGGGGCAAAATGCCTTAAGGGGTGTCGTTTCCAAAATGAGGGTCACTACTTGAGGTTTTTTTTTACTATTTGACCTCAGGGCCCTGCAATTGTGGGCCAATGCTGTGAAAATCACCAAAATAGACCTCAAATGCGCATGTTGCTCTTCACTTCTGAGGCCTGTCATATGTCCAAGCAATTGATAAATGCCTTGAGGGATGTAGTTTCCAAAATGGGGTCACTTCTTAAGGGCTTCTACTCTACTCTGGTACCTTAGTGTTTTGCAAATGCGACATGGCTCCCAAAAACTAATCCAGAAAAATCTGCATGCCAAATAGTGCTCCTGCCTTTCTGAGCCCTGCCGTGTGTCCAAACAGCAGTTTATGACCACATGTGGAGTATTTCCGTACTCTGGAGAAATTGCTTTACAAATGTTGGGGTGCTTTTTTTCCTTTATCCCTTGTGAAAATGAAATAATTCAACTTTTTAGTGGAAAAAATTTTGATATTCATTTTTACGGACTAATTCCAATAAATTCCGCTAAAGACCAGTGCGGTCTAAATGCTCACCATACCCCTAGATTCCTTAAGGCATGTAGTTTCCCAAATGGGGTCATTTTTGGAGGGTTCCTACTATTTTAGCCCCGCACTTTGCAAATGTGACATGGCACCCGAAAACCATTCCAGCACTGCTGTGTGTCCAAATAGCAGTTTATGATCACTTAGAGGTTATTGCCGTAATCTGGAGAAATTGCTTTTCAAATGTTGGTGAGCTTTTTTTTCTTATTCCTTGTAAAAATTAAAAAAATCTGGGCTAAATCAACATTTTATTAGAAAAAATGTAGATTTTCATTTTCACTGCCTAATTCCATTAAAGTCAGCAAAAAACATGTGGGGTCAAAATGCTTTGAGGGTGCAGTTTTTAAAATGGGGTGACTTATGGGGCTTGGATTGTATAGGCCCCTCAAAACCCCTTCACAACTGAACTCATCCCTGTAAAAATAGCCTTTTGAAATTTTCTTGAAAATGTGAGAAATTTCTGCTAAAGTTCTAAGCCTTGTAACGTCCTAGAAAAATAAAAGGATGTTAAAAAAATTATGCCAATCTAAAGTAGACATATGGGAAATGTTAATTAGCATTTATTTTGTGTGGTATAACAATCTGTCTTACAAGCAGATACATGTAAATTTATAAAAATGTGCAATTTTCCGCAGAATTTTGGTATTTTTCACAATAAAATACTGAATGTATTGATCAAATTTTACCACTAACTTAAAGTACAATGTGTTACGAGAAAACAATCTCAGAATCGCTTGGATAGGTAAAAGCATTCCAAAGTTATTACCACATAAATTGACATATGTCAGATTTGAAAAATGGGGCTGCATCCTGAACGTGCTAACTAGTCCACATCCTTAATGGGTTAAATGCAGTAAGATTAGTCACTTAGTTTATGTACTACAGCTGAAATGTCTCTGTAAGCTAGTCTCACATACAGTCACTTGGTCATGCTCCTGGTGATAATCTGCTGCTTGTCTTACATTCTGTACACTGAAGACATAGTTAGCTCCCTTCACTGTGGTACAGGATGTCATACATCACATGTCTCTTCTCTCCACTGCTCCCTGCTCACCCCCTTCCACCCCTGTCTTGGGAGGGATTGTGTTTCACATGCTGGGCATCAGATAGTGCAGAACATAGCAGCAGAACAGCAGAGCTGTGTCTCGGTAGCAGACAGTGAGTAATTACAGAATTACCCTATACCTTGTAATAGAGGGGCATGAGGGCAGCTGTAAATATTGATAATGTCTATGAGAGGGTAGAGGAATCATGGAAACTGTAGTCATATACATACCAATCCCGCCCGCCACAAGCCCCAAGGAAATGAAAACATCAGTGATGCACAGAGCTGGGTATCATAATGAAAGCCTGAGGCTGTACGATTAAGACACTCTGATGCCAATATGTACTTTTCCTGTTTCTTTTAAGTGCAGAATTAGGAGACATGCAAATTCAAATAATTGAAGGGGTTGTCCAGCATTTTTAAAATGTTGGCAGCTGCATATGTGGAAAAATAACAAAAAAACTATACTCACCTGTTAAATACCCCCTTTCCTCTTCAGTGGCAGGTGATTTAACAGGAGACTATGTTTTTGTTGGGGTTTTTTTTTTTACCACATATGCGGCTGCCAAAATATACATATATATTTTTTTATTTTTTTATTTAAATATGGACAACCTATTTAAATACATCTTTTTCCAGACATTTTCATCCTAATTAAATTGGATAAATTCAAGATAAATGGATATTTGAATTCACATAAGATCTACATAACAATACTGCACTGGCCAGAAATCAGAACAGGAAATCATTCAGAAGAACAGCCTAAAGGCCCTGTTACACTGGCCAATTTTGTCCGGTGCAACGAGCACTGATCAATGAGACAGCTCGTTGATTGGCGCTCATTTGCTCCTGTCAGAAGGAGCTAGTATGGGGACGAGCGCTCGTTACGGCGATCGCTCGTCCTCATACATTATTATCATGTCGGCAGCGCGTCCGGGAAATGTGCTGCCGACAACGATAATATTTCAGTTTTTTAAAATGATATGTTCAGCAGATGAACGAGCATTTGCTTATTCATCTGCTGATCGCTGCCCTGTTTACACAAGGCAATTATCGGCAACGAGCGTTCTATGAACGCTTGACCGCCCGATAATTGCCTAGTGTAAAAGGACCTTTAGACTTTGGGCATTTAATAAGATAGGTAACAACATATAGGTCAATTATTTGGCTGACATTTAAGCTTTAAATAAATTAAGTATTTGTGCTGCATGAGGATGTTAGGTGTAGTGGGCGTGAGGTAGCATAGTTAAAGGTGAAGCTGAGAGAAGGTGAGGGAGGTGGAGTAGTTATAAGGGTGTTTTTGTTTTAGGGAAGAAAAAGGCAGTTTTGGCAGGAAAATTGGTGGGCTGGATTTGTCAAGGTGTCCAAAGAGGGTGGGGTTACAAATGTACGTAAAAAGCATTACCCAAGATGTTCTTTTTCATGATGTTAGAGCTTTTATCAGTGTTACCTATGGTGGCTGAGAGTGTACAAAGTTAGAATTTGACAGAGGAGAAGTGTATCTGCATACAAGATGACTTATACTAATTTTAAACCCAGACAAAAAGGAAAATATTTGCATAGGAAATATTTGGAAGGTTTCCCTTCTAATGGGACCTCATAGCATTTATTTTTATGAAAAAAATAAAACATAAAAGAAAGCAGAACAAACTGGAGAACTAGTGTGAAATGAGCCTTGGGGCTCATGCACATTACCATATTACTGCACCATTTTGTACATAGCTGTAATAGGTCTGCCATAAAGGTTCGAAAGAAAACAAATATTGGCATGCACCATCGAACTCCATATGTACAGAGGTATTTTCCCCATACAGGTATGCCTCGGGACTCTGTACTATTAAGTCATACAGTCCCTGCGTCTTTGAGCCTTTAGTAATCCCCAACAAAAGACATGGAAGATACATTTGTTTTGCTATACACTTACTTGTTGCTAACAAAAGACACATGACTAACCCATTACTGCTTTAAATATGATTGTGTCAACTACAATGAGCAGACAAGACACCAAACAAGACAAGGTTACTACTAGTATAATTATGGTTCATAATTCTGCTTGATCTGAATTTAGTACTGTGCAAGAAAACGTCACCCCTAGACTGTCCATGATGTGCACTTACAAACTGTTATGCCGTTGGTGGTGCTCTAGACCGCAACACCAGACAATCACTGTCACATGTGTGAAGCACACATCAACACTGACAGAAAACAAAAAGCACAAATAACTCACCAGTGGACGAGCGGAACTGACCAACGAATGTAGTAGAAGATTTACCTTCCTGCACCAATTTCTAAGCCACTTATTTAACTCCCTGAACAAAGTGAGTAGCCAGTTTATCAGCAGAGGGCAAGCCAGACAAGGGTATAAGATGGGCTTTTTACTGAACCTATCTACAACAACCCAAATGGTATCTCTCCCCTTGGATCTGGGCAACTCGACACTAAAGTCCATGGATATGTATGCCCATGGTTTCCTGGGAGTGGGCAAAGTTTTTAACTGATGAAAAGATAATGCTCTAGATGTCTTATTGTGAGAAAAGATGTGACATTCCCCAACTAACCTTTCCACAGCTCTACTCATATCTGGCCACCAAAATGATTGAGGCAAGGTTATACACATCTTAGGGATACTTGGATAACCCACCAACTTACTACCATGACACTCTAAAAGAATAGTAGGTCTAAGGTTATTGAACAAACAATCGTCTCCGTCTCTGGAGGTGTCAGAGACTGAGCCTGCAAAAATAAATCAGAAATATCCTGTCATAGCCCTGTCAGTATTTCATCAGGATGAATGATGAAGGAAGGTACAGGGGTCTCCACAAATTATTGATACTTAATTGGCAGACCCTGGAGAATGGTAACTGCAACTAGACTCGGGTACTAAAACATCTCCCTGAACAAAAAACTTTCCCCACTGTACTAATTCTCCTGAAGTCCAATCAAACACTGGATTATGGAGGAACAACCAAGGATACCCCAAAGTAATTGGAAGGGAGGGAGAGCAAACTAACTAGCAAAATAAATAGTCACAAAGTGGATACTTCCTACTGACAACTTAAGACCAGGAGTATGGTATCTTACAACTCCTCCAAACACAGGAGTACCATCCAATGAACAAATGTCAGTGGGTTTCTCCAGAGGCACAGGAATAATACTCAACTTTTTGTAAAAATCTTAATCTAGAAAATCTGCTGCAATCAACAAAGTCCTGCATATGCAAAGATAAGCCGTCACATTCAATCTTAGAGGGCAACAACACAATTTTTTTGGGAGAAAAAATTAAGTACGCCCAGAAGTCTTCTAAGCTTTGAAGTTTTCCCAACTTGAGGGGACACTGTTGGGCAAAATGTCCCTGTTTACCGCAATACAAACAAAGACCTAATCGTCTCCTCTTATCCTTCTCTGCCTTAGAGAGCCTCAGGGGACCGAGTTTCATTGGTTCCTGCTCAGCCACTAGGATAAGAGATATAAACAGGATGACACAAAGCAGTCTCCCCCTCTGACCTTCTCTCCCTAATACGCCTGTCAATATTGATAGCTAAATACATAAGCCTATTTAGAGAATCACAGGAGAGAAATTGAACCATGGTATCTTTTACCTGGTCAGAAAGGCCAAAAAGACACTGGCTACGGAGGGCGGCATCATTCCAACCACTAACAGTGACCCATAGTCTAAATTCTTCTGAATATTCCTTAACTGTCCTGTCTTCCTGTTTCAATGACCAAAGATGAGCAGCCTCTGGAGTAGTTGTTTCAGGGTCAACCCCTCAAGCTGACAGGAATTCTTCCACACTTAGTAACGTAGGATCTCCAGGCTTAAGACTAAAATTCCAAGAATGTGGATCCCCTTGCAACAGTCTTAATAATTCCAACTCTCTGCATCTCTGACCCTGAAAATCTAGGCATCAAAAAAAAATACAATCAACAACTCTCACTAAAGTTTCTAAACAATCATCATAATAATGGTTAGGTAAATTTATACGAAATTCAGGACAAGCCGCAGGAGTAACATCACCTCCCTACATATTAAGAGAAAGTTGTTCCTGAGACCCAAACGAGCTAGAACATTCTGCATAACAGAGCCCAGGGCCTAAATCTGCACAGGATTATGATCAGACATGATGCAGCTCCCAGTGGGTCTGGTTATAATGTTACGCCACAGGTGGTGCTCAAGACATCAGCTCCAGACAATCGCTATCACATGGGTGAAGCACGCATCAACACTGACAGAAAACAAAAGGCACAAGTAACTTACCAGTGGACAAGCGGAACCAAACACCGAAGATAGTAGAAGATGTAGACGATGCATAAATTGATTAAATGGCAGATAAACAGCATGCAAGCAGTTAGAAGATGAATAAACATTGGGCTAGAATTTACAGCACTCACTGACACTATCTGAATACTAACCCACAGCAAGGTAAGACAACAGCTTGGAAGCAGACCAAACGCACAAGAAAGGCAAACAAACCAGTGGATATACTGATCCCAGGATACATAAAACCACTATACAAAACTAGATATCTCAGAGGACCAACAGGTCCTACAGTACAAACAAACACAAAGACATGAAGAAAGTAACAAACAAGAATCTGTAAAAAAAAATTAACACATGCCATAAACAGTATAACCAGCACCTGAGTAATCCAGGTCTAAAGTATATATAGGCCCAAAAAAGTACTCCACCCTAATTAACAAGGCAAAGCTAAATGATGACCAAATCCAGACTCAGACCAAAGGCATTGCCTAGCAACCCCCGAACACAAAGATAACAGAAATCCTTGGTTAACAGCAGTCCTGCTGCTAATCCTAACATTACCCCCCCCCCCCCTTCAAGGAGGGCTAAAGAGCCCTTAATCCTTGGTTTTACCTGTTTGCATAAAATGCTCTTATCTATCTATCTATCTATCTATCTATCTATCTATCTATCTATCTATCTATCTATCTATCTATCAGCATGGATGCCTAGTAATGCCAATGTTAGGAAAATTACTGTTCCCTTAAGGTCACTATGACAACCTTTCTAGCTTCTGGGCGGTTCTTCTTTTATCTTGAACCTATCTCTCTTCTCTATCCTTCTGCCAATTAGCTGTGGTGTTGTATTTATACCTGTCTTTTCCCACCTGTCTTTGCTTGTGAATTTTCCTATCTCCTGGTTTGTGATCAAGCTCCCGACTGCTTCTGCACTTCTATTTTCTGGACTTCGTTTATACTGACCTCGGCTTGTGTCACGTTGACCTCTGCTAACCGGTTCTGATTATGCGCTCCCGGCTGGTTTTGACCGTGGCTTGTCTGATTACCTCTACTCCATTCCTGGACTTTCAGTTAACCTATTGGCTGTCTGGTTTCCAGGTCAGGTTTGCCTGCATTGCATCTCTTATCCAAAACTACACTCCGTTAAGACAACCTGGGTTCTAAGCAGGAAAGTCCATCCCATCTTGCGGTCGGCTCTGGCTAACACCTTAGAGTCGCCTTAGATACTGTCAGAATGGTTACAGATTTGAGGTTGCATGTTTACGTGCATGCTCTCTCCCGGAAGACTCCAGCAGCCTTGAGGTATCGCTCCACTTGCATTTCCATAACAGCCCAAACACAGAGATAACAGAAATCATTGATTAGCAGCAGTCCTGCTGCTAATCGTAACACAAACATACATATGCATATTTTAACATTGAGGCATCAGAAAGTTTTTTGCTGTGATCTAAATATTTGTAAATTTTTACCTTGATCCCCTACCCAAAAAAATAGCTAAAGCCATATGGAATCTCTCACTGAGTTAATTTCAAAACATGTACAATCGTAGCATGGATTGATCCTGAATGTAAGGCTGAGCAGAGGACTGACCTTGGATTTTACAACAGTGCCTAAAGCCCTGGCAAGCAAACATCACTCTACCAGCCAAACACACCAAGCTGAAACACAAATGCAAATGATGTGTTCAATATTTAATGCAACAAAAGCCTTACTACGTGATTTCAATATGGAAATCTTTGTAATGTAGGCAAATAGCAAAATGTATTACAATATAGTGCAGGTTTGTTTTGTAATTGGGATACATAAAAAGATTTCTTGTGATTTTCTTCACATTATCTAGTTTTTAGCTCCTATATTGATTACTCTATGTGTATGCCAATAAAGCACCGTTACACCATTGTTGTGTGTTTAATCTCATTATGACCTAGATTTGTCAAAGGGAGCAATCATGCAAATGAGAGCTAATCTAGTTCCTCATCTACATTGCCAAAAAAAAAAGTTTGATTTTCCAAGTATCCAGTAATATTTATGATATGAAGTAATGTTATTTACAGAATTAAAGTGTACCTTTCATCAGGATTTTTTTTTCATACAGGTTAAATGAGAACACATCCAATCTGAATACTGTTCAGAGATAGTATTTAAAAATGAATGAATTCTAATATAAAGTTTTATTATATAATTCACTTAATAGTCTTATAAAGGGATGTGTTTATAGAAAAAGTGGTATTTTTACAATGGTAGATACAAACATTAAATTAAGAATTATTTTTAAAAGGACAAACATTTTTATTTTCTTATTTCCTGATAAGAATATTCATGGGCTGCAAACTGGGCAACAGATTTCCACTGCACAACTGATTCTTGTAGCTGTCCCTATCCAGAGATCCCGTTGCTTAGAAGATTGATCCCAAAAAGTGGCTTCAACTTTCTGACTGTCTTCCTATAATAGGAAGAGAGAGGAGGGCACATCATAGTGTGCTGCTACAGAAAACAACCTTATCAGCAGCGTGCCTGGTTGTGACCTCCTCTTTTTTCTTATAAAAAGGGTATGTAACATGCTGCATGTGACAAGGTAGTTTTATGTGATACATGAATCCAGTGAGAAGGGCAAGCAAGATCACTTGACGACTGTTATGTAGCAGTATACTTTGGGGAACAACTTATTAAGTATGAAACGCCAGTCTAAAACAAACGTTTGATGGATTAAAGTGTGCCACATTTATTAAAAGGCGCCCTCCCCTTAATAAATTTGGCAGATTTTGGTCTGTCTTAGAGTCAGGAAAGCAAATTTTGCTACAATTTGAGCCTTTTTCTGACTTGAGAATTAATAAATCTGAGAAACCAATGGTGGCCCGGCCCACATTTCTTGCCCCTTTTCAAGATTTTTGTGCAAATATGGCGTGTGCCAAAATGTGCAACTTTTCTACACCAAAAAACTGGTGTACATTGATTCATAAATTTTCCCGTATACTTTGTTTATCTATGTACTATTGTTACTGGTACCACTATAAGATAAGGCGCCACTTATGTTAAATTATAAAAATTATTATTGAATTTATTTATTAATATTTATAAAATGAGATTCACATCTCACTATAATCCATACTAGCACCACTTAAAAGGCCAATCAATTCCCCTATCAGACGTCCTTGGGCAATATATGGGTAATCATCATCCTCTATACCCTCCAATCATACATGCATTTGTAATTATATTTTGGTGCACTACATTTTTTTTCTGTTTGATAGTTGCTTGAATTGCTTTCCAGCTGATTGCCCTTGGTTTCCTTGGCTACTATACCACAGATACATTGAAAAATTTGTAAACAATTAAGATAAATTGCAATCTCCAGAGATTGGGAAAGTAGTGAGATGAAGAAAAGAAACTCCTTCATGGGGCACTCCTGTGCAAGTGTTCAAGTAATTCACAGTCGGTTTCCAAATGATAGGATTTTATTCACATGAATATACAAAACAAACACAAATACAAAGCGTTTCAAACTCATACTGAGGTCTTCGTCATGCATATAAAAATATCCTAAAATCAACTCCTGATAAACACTGTGGCTTGATTGTTAACGCCCAGGTCAAATGTTAGGGGTGGTGTAATGGAATCACTAGTTGAGCAATTCCCCCAGAGTGCAAGTTATGGAATTGCTCTGTAAGCGATTCGCCAAAGTCAGTTGGAATCTGTCAGGAATAAGATCCGCTACCTCAAGTCCGTCACTACTCTGAGTCTAATGCTACTCTATGGTTTTCATCAGAGCCCACGCAAGGCGGGTTGAAATTGGCTGCATAGAACCCAGGTTGCATTAACAGAATACGGTGTTGGACAGGAGGTGCAATGCAGGCAATACCAGAACAGAAAACCAGACAGCCAGAGGGTAAACGGCAACAGAGTTCACTACCAAGAGGGAGTTTAAGTCCAAATCAGTAAACAGTAGAATGCCAGGCGTTGCAGAGGTCAAAACCAGCCGAGAGCAGAATGTCCAAATCAGTAAGGAAAAGGGGTAATCTAAAGACAGAGCGGAGGTCGAATTCCAAGAATCTAAATAGTCACGTGATACAAGGTGAAACCAGGAGCTTGATCAGAAACTGCATACACAAAGAAATTCACAAGCAATATTGAAAGAACTGACCAGACAAATACTCCACCCTAGAATCTGATAGGATGAAAACAGAGAAATGAGATTGGCTCTGCAACTCAACCCAGAGCCTCCCAGAAGCTAGGCTAGTAGTCATGACAACTTTAAAGAAACTGACGTTTTCTATGAGGTGGTAGTCCATTGTGGGAGTATCCATTTGTTCATGGTTTGTGTTCTCGATCTGTAAATGTTAGGGAAACACTGTGTTTGTGGTTTGTTTTTGTTTTGCACTTTCACTTGTTTATATTTTATTTTCCCTCGTCGTCATCATTATTGCTTAACATTTACAGATCGAGAAAACAAACCATGCACAAATGGATACTCTTATTAACGGGAACGACATGAACATATGATTTTAATGCACAAACAAGAACAAAATTAAACGATATCACACAACCTAAATTTGAAACACTTCCACAATGAACTACTACCCCTAACAATTGACCTTGGCGTTAACAATCAGGCCAGGGTATTTATCAGGATTTGATTTCAGGAGATTTTTATATGCCTGACGAAGACCTCAGTATGAGGTTGAAATGCGTTGTATTTGTGTTTGTTTTATACATTCATGTGAATACATTTCTATAATTTGGAAACTGACTGTGAATTACCTGAACACCCGTACAGGAGCGCCCCATGAAGGAGTTTCTTTTCTACATCTCTCTACTGATACCAGACTACAGAAGAACCTCCAGGATTGGAGTTACAAACCCATAGTCAACTCCGGAGGCCTGCATACTGTGCTTACATCAGGTTCACATTGACCCGATATGTTCTAAAGTTGAGTTGTGCCAATGATCCTGCACAACTCCGTCAGGTGTGTCAATCCAAATTCACCACTCATTCATTATATAAAGTCCTGAACATTATCACCTTTTTTGTTTTTTTCTTGTAAGCATTGATGGGGATAATTAGACGTTAAAGCATAACCTTTAATGCTTCATTAAAAAAAAGTTTATCTGGAGCGAACATTAAAATTATATCACTATATATATAAAGATTCGTGCTTCTTTGAACTCTTGAAGGTATATTTTGTAGACAGAGTGCCACTGTTAAGGACAAGCCCAATAGCCTCCAACACAATAGAACCTCAACAAACTTTCCTATATTCCTCTATTAATGTGCTCTGTGTTTATCTCACGATTGATAGCGTAAAAAAGGGAAGAGGGTAGCTTATAGGGTAGAGGCTAACATGAATACAAAAGATAGGCTATTTGGCTGGTAATTGAACTATCTGTCTATACCCTGTTACAGCTTTAGGCTGCCTTCACATCTGCACCACGGTCCCGTTCCGACGTTCAATCGGAGCTTTCCGTCGGAACGGGACCCTGACTGCCACGAACGGAAACCAAAGGTTTCCCTTTCCATCACCATTGATTTCAATGGTGATGGAATCGGTCCCAATGGTTTCTGTTTGTCTCAGTTGTGCAGGAGTTCCGTCGTTTTGACAGAATCAATAGCGTAGTCGACTACGCTATTGATTCCGTCAAAAATGACGGAACTCTTGCACAACGGAGACAAACAGAAACCAATGGGGATGGAACCTTTGGTTTCCGTTTGTGTCAGTCAGGGTCCCGTTCCGACGGAAAGCTCAGACGGAACATCGGAATGGGACATTAGCGCAGATGTGAATGAAGCCTAACACGTTTCTTCACTATATTTGCATATGCAGTGAATCATCAAGGGCATTGGAGTAAATGGAAGTATATTCTGACAATACAGAGCGATTGGTGAACAATACACAAGTGCACAATCGTGCTGGCGAGAGCATAAATGCAAGTTGCTGTTTGCAAATAAGACGAACAAGCTATGAACGAAGAAGCCCTAACTTGTGTGACAGCTAGGACCGACCAATCACTAGCTGAATTAAACACTGTATCCCATTGTATTAGATGTGCTGTCGACAATGATGATTATTAATTCTGCATAAAAGAACAGATCAGCCGATGAACAAGCGTTTGCTCGTTCATTGGCTGATAGTTGCCCTTATCACACAGTGTAATTATTGTGAGCGAGCTTTCATATGAACGCTCGTTTGCCCAATCATTGACCCTTGTATTCGGGCCTCTAGACTAGGGCTTCATTGAGACTTTTTGTAGCGGAACTTTTAAATTTTAACTATTGAATTGCAGCTGCAGTTTAGAGAATGCATTCCACTCAATCCTTGCAGACTGCAGCTGTTGCTTGATAGTTAAAATGTGAAAGTCTCACTACAAAAAGTAGCCCCAGTCGATGTAGCGCCAGCCGAAGGCCGCTTTCACACAAGGGTGTTTTTTTGAGGTTCATTGGAGTTAGAGCACCTTAGGCTCCTATAGTGCGCTAACTCCGTTTTTTATGAACAGTGGTAGGTCGAGGTTATGCATCCGTAATATAGGAGAGAAAAAACACCCATGTTACGCTTCTGTGAAAGCACCCTAAAGGTAATTAATTAATTAAATACTAAAGCATACCTCCCAACCATCCTGGATTCAGAGGGGCAGTCCCGGATTTCGGGTGGTGTCCCGCTGTCCCAGGTGGCCGGCGGTATGTCCTCAGGACGCAGATACAGTTAAATCCAATGCTGGAGCAAGAAGCCATCAGCTCCCTGCTTTAGTATTCACTGTATAAAGTCGGCAGTGAGCAGCAAAGGGCAGACAGGCGTGATTTAGTGACATCATCGTTCCTGTCTCTGCCGAGCCACAGACAGCACAGACCGATGGAGCAGAGGGATCTGTGCTGGGAACAGGGAAAGGTGACTATTTTCTTTTTAACTTTTTTTTATTAGGCACCATGGGGGCATTATACTGTGTGGGGTAGCTCTGGAGGCATTATACTGTATGGAGGCGACTATGAGGGTATGGGGGCAGATATAGGGACATTATACAGTGTGGGGGCAGCTAAGGGGGCATTATACTGTATGAGGGCAGCTAAGGGGGCATTATATTTTATGGGGCAGCTGAGGGGGCATTATTTTGTATGGGGCAGCTGTGGCATCATTACACTGTATAGGTGCATCTGTGGGGGCATTATATTGTATGGGGCAGTATACTGTATGGGGCAGCTGTGGAAGTATTATACTGTATGGGGCAGCTGTGGTGGCATTATACTGTATGGGGTAGTTATGGGGCATTATACTGTATGGGGCAGCTATGGCTGTATTATACTGTATGGGGCATCTGTGGGGCATTATACCATTATACTGTATAGGGGCATCTGTGGTGGCATTATACTTTATGGGGGAATCTATGGGGACATTATACTGTGTGGGGGCAGCTATTTGGAATTATACTGTGTGGAAGCCACTATTTGGGCATTATACTATGTAGAGCACTATGGGGCATTATACTGTGTAAGGGGTTTTATGGGGGAATGATACTGTGGGGAGGCACTATAGGAGTATGAAACTGTGTGGTCTGAACTGGGTGTGTATGGGTGAGGATTGGGCGGGGTTAGAGGCATGGCTAAACAGGGAAAAAAATAGTGCGACACATCTGTTGTGACTGCAATACTTGAAAGTTGGGAGGTATGCTAAAGCAGCAAATATAAGACTTGGCTTGTAAATCTGCAAATAGATTTCGTTCTCTATGCAGATAGCAACATATTCAAATTTAATGTGCCTGTATGTTTTATAGATTTCAAGCTAAGCAATAAAATTAGGACACATTGTGCACAACTGATGACAGTACTCCTAGTATTTGCTGTGTGAGCCATTTCTCAGGCTTGGCCTAGTTGACATTAATGATTGTGATATAGCGGCTGATGATTTCTGCTGTTTTCAAAAAGGGACACAGCACAAGGATAAAAAAAGGCAATTGCACACATAAATCTCAGTGTCCCTTATTTCTAAGGCAGATAATTTATTGTCTTTTTGGCTCCAAGAATATTGTACAACAGTTGGTCATCACCTTTCACATTCTTTTCTGCAATATATATCCTAACACTTTAGTGCTGGATCAATCATCACCCATCTATGGTTCTCTAACTTTGTTATTATGGCCTAATTGATTGATTGTTGCTGTGAACTGTACATGCTTTAGGACACAAAATAAAAAGAAGACAGAAAAAGTGCTTGAATTTGGGGATTTTAACATTCAGCGTTTGAGGGGATCAATTCAAAATGTATGTAGTATAGTATAGTATAGTAGTAGCAGTAGAGACCTGTGGCTCTAAGGTGAATGTGCGTGTATATGTTGACATGGGACACATACCTATGTTTTATAGCTTGCAACTCCATTAAGCGAATTCTTCCGCAATGTGTGGATGCCCAGTGGATATGGACACAAGAGAGTGATGAAGAGAAAAAAAAATGTAACTTTTTTTCTGTATTTACAAAGCAAAATGAAATGCTCTATTACATGTCACCTTGTCCGGATGGCATACACCCCTCGAGTTCTGAGGGAATTAAGTACAGTGATAGACAGACAATTATTTCTGATATTTAAGAATTCTATCATGACTAGGACTGACACAACCTATTGGTACATTCAAGATAAGACTTGCCACGTAAACGTGTTGAGCTATCCACTATGTATCGTGTAGGGGCAAGGACATATTTAAACAAAGAATAGCTTGGTGCATTGACCCCAATAATCAATATTAAACCTACAAACATGGGCTACAACTAACACATAGAATATAGAAAAATACAAAAAATGCTTTATTGGAAATGTATACAGACAATTAAAAGATGAGACATGCAAAGCATGAAAAAGGCGTCTGTCTTTGCAGAGAGCATGTACAAGCGATAACGCAACAGGGGCTTGGCAAAACCAATAACAGAAAAGGTATATATATATATATATATATATATATATATATATATATATATATATGCACACAATACCGTTCAAAAGTTTGGGGTCACCCAGACAATTTTGTGTTTTCCATGAAAACTCACACTTATATTTATCAAATGAGTTGCAAAGTGACTAGAAAATATAGTCAAGACATTGACAAGGTTAGAAATAAAGATTTTTTATTTGAAATAATAATTTTCTCCTTCAAACTTTGCTTTCGTCAAAGAATGCTCCATTTGCAGCAATTACAGCATTGCAGACCTTTGGCATTCTAGCTGTTAATTTTCTGAGGTAATCGGGAGAAATTTCACCCCGTGCTTCTAGAAGCCCCTCCCACAAGTTGGATTGGCTTGATGGGCACTTCTTGCGTACCATACGGTCAAGCTGCTCCCACAACAGCTCTATGGGGTTGAGATCTGGTGACTGTGCTGGCCACTCCATTACAGATAGAATACCAGCTGCCTGCTTCTTCCCTAAATAGTTCTTGCATAATTTGGAGGTGTGCTTTGGGTCATTGTCCTGTTGTAGGATGAAATTGGCTCCAATCAAGCGCTGTCCACAGGGTATGGCATGGCGTTGCAAAATGGAGTGATAGCCTCCCTTATTCAAAATTCCTTTTACCTTGTACAAATCTCCCACTTTACCAGCACCAAAGCAACCCCAGACCATCACATTACCTCCACCATGCTTGACAGATGGCGTCAGGCACTCTTCCAGCATCTTTTCAGTTGTTCTGAGTCTCACAAATGTTCTTCTGTGTGATCCAAACACCTCAAACTTCGATTCGTCTGTCCATAGCACTTTTTTCCAATCTTCCTCTGTCCAATGTCTGTGTGCTCTTGCCCATATTAATCTTTTCCTTTTATTAGCCAGTCTCAGATATGGCTTTTTCTTTGCCACTCTGCCCTGAAGGCCAGCATCCTGGAGTCGCCTCTTTACTGTAGACATTGACACTGGCGTTTTGCGGGTACTATTTAATGAAGCTGCCAGTTGAGGACCTGTGAGGCGTCTATTTCTCAAACTAGAGACTCTAATGTACTTGTCTTGTTGCTCAGTTGTGCAGCGGGCCTCCCACTTCTCTTTCTACTCTGGTTAGAGCCTGTTTGTGCTGTCCTCTGAAGGGAGTAGTACACACCGTTGTAGGAAATCTTCAGTTTCTTGGCAATTTCTCGCATGGAATAGCCTTCATTTAGAAGAACAAGAATAGACTGTCGAGTTTCACATGAAAGCTCTCTTTTTCTAGCCATTTTGATGGTTGCTGGAAATGGGCCTCTATACACCTATGTAGATATTGCATTAAAAACCAGACGTTTGCATCTAGAATAGTCATTTAGCACATTAACAATGTATAGAGTGTTATCTTCATTGAAAAAAAACTGTGCTTTTCTTGCAAAAATAAGGAAATTTCTAAGTGACCCTAAACTTTTGAACGGTAGTATATATATATATATATATATATATATATATATATATATACACACATATATATATAAACTAAAGAAATCCCACAGTACTCGGATGGTTCTAAAAAGTATGTGATTTATTCAGTGTTTATTCTGTTATTGGTTTTGCCATGTCCCTGTTGCGTTATCGCTTGTACATGCTCTCTGCAAAGACAGACGCCTTTTTCATCTTTTAATAGTCTGTATACATTTCCAATAAAGCATTTTTTGTATATTTCTATATTCCATGACTAAGACTGGCGAATAGCAAATGTGGTGCCAATATTCAAAAAGGTGTCAAAGGCTCAATCAGGAAATTATAGGCCTGTAGGTTTAACCTCCATTGTGGGTAAAATGCTTGAAAGATGCTATCCTGGAGTATCTCAATGAAAATAAACATTTGACTCCATATCAGCATGGGTTTATGCGGGATCGGTCACACTAATCTCATAAGCTTCCATGAGGAGGTTCTACACTGAATCGTTGGATGTAATTTCTCTTGATTATTCCAAAATATTTGATACTGTACTGTATAAAACTTTATCAAATTAAAATGCTTGGACTGGAGAAAAAAAAGTAAGTGGATACGTTTCTGGCTTAGGCTACTTTCACACGACAGAGAAAAATGGGTGTGCGACGGCCGTTTTCAGAACAATGGTGTTCTGTAGGTGTATTCACACGGCCGTTTTTTTAATGGCCTGTGAATATTGGCCGTCAAAAAGCTAGGACATGTCCTATTTTTTTGCCATTTTCACGGCCAGACGGCCCCCATAGAAGTCAATGGATCAGTTTTTAATGGCTGCCAATACATGTAACAACCGTTAAAAACGGATCTGTGACATGGGAACCTGCTGGCTATCGGCGGCACGATGACACATACTTACCGATGCAGCGCCATCCTCTTCAGGTGTGGTCTCTAGTCTCATGGGTTCGGCAAAGGCGATGAGATGATGTCATCGCGCCACCGTTGCAGAACCCGTGAAGACGAAAGAACACACGTGAAGTAGACGGCGCTGTATCAGTGAGTGTGTAGGGCATACAGGTGGAATTAAATGTTGGGTATTGTTGTGCTCACTACAAGGGTATTGTGGCGCTAGTACATGGGGCATTATTGTCAACTGTAGCAAATTTTTCGGGACTGCCCTGAATTTACAGAGACAGTCCCGGAAGATTACTACAGGGGGCGGGGGTGTGGTGCTTTCTCCAGAGAGGTGTGTGTGGCATCATCTACAGTGAGCTGTATGCCATTATCAACAGGGGGCTGTCTGCCATCATCTAGGGGGTATGTGTGCCATCATCTACAGGGGGGCTGTGTCCAATCATCTACAGGGGGTCTGTGTGCGATCATCTACAGGGGGTCTGTGTGCTATCATCTAGGGAGTCTGTGTGGCATAATCTACAGGGGGTCTGTGTGGCATAATCTACAGGCGGTCTGTGTGTCATCATCTAGGGAGTCTGTGTGGCATAATATACAGGAGGTCTGTGTGGCATCATATACAGGGGGTCTATGTGCCATCATCTACAGAGGGGCTGTGAAACAGTTATGACAATGACCTTCCTTTGGGTGTTTTCAGGGGGTTGGGACAAAAAAAGGGTGACAAATTAAATTCATCAGATTTTTTAACGGCCATGAAAAACGGATGCAAAATGAATGTCAAACGGCCATTAAAAACGGACAGCTCGACTGGAAATGGATGAAAATTTGGAGACACGCTAATGCAAAACGACCATGAAAAACAGACAGCTGATCAGTTTTAAATGGCCATTTTTTTTCACTGTCGTGTGAATAAGGCCTTAATCTTTAAAATAAAAAAGCCTTAAGCCTTATTCACACAACAGAAAAAAAAAATTTCATCCATTTCCAGTCCGTCTGTCCGTTTTAATGGCCGTTTGACATCCATTTTGCATCAGTTTTTCATGGCCGTTAAAAACACTGATGAATTTCATTGGTCAGACTTTTTTTGTCCCAGCCCCCTGAAAACACCCAAAGGAAGGTCACATGTTCACCTAGACACTATTTACAGACTCCCTGTATATGATGCCACACCAGCCTTCCTGTAAATGATGCCACAACAGCCTCCCTGTAGATGATGCCACACCAGCCTCCCTGTAGATGATGCCACACGCCTCCCTGTAGATGATGCCACACCAGCCTCCATGTAGATGATGCCACACCTGCCTCCCTGTAGATCGTGCCACACCAGCCTCCCTGTAGATCGTGCCACACCAGCCTCCCTGTAGATGCCACACCAGCCTCCTTGTAGATGCCACACCAGCCTCCCTGTAGATGCCACACCAGCCTCCCTGTACATGATGCCACACCAGCCTCCCTGTACATGATGCCACACCAGCCTCCCTGTACATGATTCCACATACTCACGGGTGCAGCGCCGTCTCTCGTCTTCTTCAGGAGTGGTCACTCGTCTGCACGGGATCTGGCAAGGCAGCGCGACGGGGCGATGACGTCATCGAGGCGCCTTCAAACCCGTGAAGACTAGTGACCACACCTGAAGAAGCGCCGCAACCGTGAGTATGCCAACGATAGCCAGCAAGAGAACTAGTAGTTCCCTTGCCAATCCCCATGTCACAGATCCGTTTTTAATGGTTGTTACATGTATTGACAGCCGTTAAAAACAGATCCATTGACTTCTATGGGGGCCGTCAGGCCGTTAAAACGGCCGAAAATAGGACATGTCCTATTTTTGGACGGCCATTATTCACGGGCCGTTAAAAAAAAACGGCCGTGTGAATGCACCCATAGAATATCATTGCTCTGAAAACGGCCATGTGAAGGCCGTTAAAAGGACGGCCATCACACGGCCGTTTTTCACTGTCGTGTGAATAAGGGCTTAGTGATAAATGAACAAAGGGTGGTTATTTATGGTACATGCTCAGATTGGGAGCGTCAGTATTGAGTCCCATTCTTTTTTAATACTGTATATTTATTAATGACCCTGTAGAGGGATTGCTCAGTAAAATATGAAATGTTGCAGATGATACTAAACTGTGTAAAGTAATTAACACAGAAAAGGACAGTATTATGTGACAAATGGACTTGGATAAGTTGGAGGCTTGGACAGAGAAGTGGCAAATGAAATGTAAGTTTATGCACTTGGGAAGGGAATATATATATATATATATATATAAACATATATATATATATATATATATATATATATATATACATATATATATATATATATATATATAGAAGAAAGAAAACTTTGCGGCACTCCAAGTTGAAAAAATGGTGGTTTATTCAATCCAAATATAACAGCAACGTTTCAATCCTACATTCAATCCTACAGGCTTGAGAAAGATCCTAATGTAGGATTGAAACGTTGCTGTTATATTTGGATTGAATAAACCACCATTTTTTCAACTTGGAGTGCCGCAAAGTTTTCTTTCTTCTATATACATCACGACCGAGGATCGGGACGTTTTTTGCTGGCATCCGATTCACATTTTTATTCTGTGAGTGCTGCTGTTTTCTCCTTTGTATATATATATATATATATATATATATATATATATATATATATATATATATATATATATATATATATATGAAAATAAATTAATGCCACCATTAATTTAAAGGCAGAAAAACGTGACCATGGAACAGGAGCAGGGCTGTTTTACACAGCAGTGCTCCTGTCGTAACTGCTTTGTATTGGAGATCACTCCATCCCCTCAGGTTCACCCTTTAGATGCCAAGGGCAATATTGGCTGCGGCATCTAAGGTATTTCACAGAGAGAGGGTGCTCCCTCTGTCAGCCTATTGCCATGAGGCGATCACAGGGTGTCATTAGGTAACCATGACAGCCATGAGTGTAACAAAGGGAACAGGTCATGCTATATGCATCTGGCTATTAGGCCATGCCATGCCTTGTGGGGAAAAAAAAAAGGTTACATTTTTAATAACGTTGAATTTCTTTAAAAAAATGTGTCGTCCCCCCCCCCCAAAAAAAAACAACTCACTTCCTAAGGAGTTTTTCTTAGTAAAGCTCCATAGCGAGTTAAATCTGGATAGTGCTTGATCCTAATTGTTGGGTAAAATGCACATTGGGTTGCAGAATGGTAGAGGTGCAACTCATTGGTTTCAGGCATTTGAAGAATTCTTTGTCTATAACATTAATAATTTTTTTTGTCTCTTATTGAAATATTCACCTTGTTATCATCACTGGTAGTCTGTAAGCACTTTTAACCCTTTCACAACCAGATATGTAAATCTACGGTGTGAAAGGGTATTTAAATAAGACGCCCGCTCACAGGCAATAGCGAGTGCCATAGCGGCCGGGTCTCTGCTGTGTTGTACAGCAGGGACCCAGAAGGCAATGCTTACGATCAGAAAAAGAATTCAAATAAATGTCACCACTCAGATGCCGGTGTCAGATGTGACCACTCGCATCTGAGGAGTTTTTACGGCCCTAGTCCCTTCGGGCCGGTCATCGGCTACCGCGCGGTGAGATGGCGGGAGTCGGTGTATTCCTCTAGCCGCTGGGAGACTTCTGAACGCTGCCAGCCCTGCTAGAGGAATTGAGACCTGCAATATCGATGCACTAATTTTGCAATAGACTGCAATATTGTGATATAGAAGTCTATGGAATAAGCAATATAATGATCGCAGGTTTAAGCCCCCTAGGGGGGCTAAATAAAAGTTTAAAAAAATTGTAAAAAAAGTTTTTCAAAAAAATTTAAAAAATCAAATCAGCCCCCTTTCCCTAGATCACATATAAAAATAAATAAACAAAAATAAACATAAACATATTAGGAATCCCTGCGTCTGAAAATGCCCGAACTATAAAAATATCAAAAATTTATCCAATACGCTGAACGCCGTAGCGTGAAAAAAGGTCAAAATTAGCCGAATCACAGTTTTTTTTCCACTTCAAATCCAACAGAAATTGAATTGAATAACAGGTGATCGAAATGCCCAACATTCCCCCAAATGATATTAATAAAACCTACAACTTTCCAAGTACAAAAAGATGCCTAAGGCCTTATTCATCAAACGAACGTGTCCGTTTTGCGCGCGTAAAAAACGCAGCGTTTTTCTTTCATTGCTGTTCCGCATGACATCCGTGTACAGTGCGTGTCTGCGTTTTTTATGCTGCTATCCCAGATATGCTTAACATAGCTATGACTTTGTGTTTTGTCAAGAAATACAGTATCATGCTTAAATCAGGTCTCTCTTTCACATCATTATGCCATGGACATTATCTGAATTAAGAGGTGTGACCATTTCTTAATATACTAGTCTTGATTGAATGCACGTCCCGCTTGTTTTTTGCGGGACGAGTTGTACATTTTCACTATTTATTGTACCATATAATGTAGTGGGAAACTGGAAAAAAATTATGTGTTCTGTGAAATAGGAAAAAAAACTGAGATTCCTTAATCTTTTGGGGGTTTGTTTATACAACGTTAATCACAGTAAAAATAAAATAAAAACACTTTTTTTTCATAAAAAGTGTTTTTATTTAGTAAAAGTGTAAAAAAAATAATAATAACACGTACACATATAGGGTATCAACGCGATCATAACGACTCGACCAATGAAGTTACCATTTTAATTAAACTGCAGGGTGAACGGCGTTAAAAAAAAACTTCAAAACAAAACGGCATAATTACTTTTTTTTTACCATTTCCTTCACAAAAAATAAAATGAAAGTTAATCAGTAAGTCTCATGTAACCCAAAAGAGTACAAACGAAAACTACACATTGTCCCACAAAAAACAAGCCCACATATGGCTACATTGACAAAAAAATAAAAAAAGTTACGGCTCTTTGAATGCGGCGATGCAGAAACAAGTAATTTTTTTTAAAATTATTATTATATTATTGTGCAAACGCAGGAAAACAGATAAAAACCTTTACATATTTGGTATCCCCGTAATTGAGCATAGTGAACGGCGTAAATTTATAACGCAAAAAACAAAGCTGGAATAGCTGTTTATTTTAAATTCACTTCTTAAATAAAGATAATAAAAGGTATTTAATATATAATATGAATCCAAAAGTTATTCAATTGAAAAATACAACACGTACCGCAAAAAATAAACCCTCACATGGCTATGTTGACGGAAAAAAAAAGAAGTTATAACTCTTGGAATGACAAAAAACAAAAATAATCCTTGGTCATTAAGGCCAAAAAGGCCTGGTCGTTTTGCAGCCTGTAGATGAGATTTGTTGAGATCTTATCCACTTTGCCAATACTATATTTGGCCGCATATTTTCCATCTTCAACGTCGGACAGAAACTATGCAGCCATTGTCCTACATGTGAACGTAGACTTACACAGAAAACAGGTTCCTGGGCGACAGAACCCAGAACCCATGCGCTGTTAAATTTCCAGAATTTTATGCTCAGCAAGCAGCAAGGGCATTGGACAGTCTTTGCTGCTCTATCCCTGAAGTGGAGCATACAACAATATTCTTTTTCCGGAAAGCCGATGTATCATAGTACGGGCTCATAGACTTTCTATTGAGTTCGTACACGGATACATTTCTTTTCGGAAAAAGCCGAACAGACACGAAGCAGCCGAGCACTCACACAAGCACTTTAGCTGCTTCGTTCTAGCGATTGGTGGGGATCTCAGTGCTCGGACCCCCACTAATCCAAACTTCTGACAAGTCACTATGACATGTCAGAAGTTTGTCAAACGTTTAGCTACACTTTAAAGCTTATGGTCCTGTCCCACACTATTTTTAATATGAAATGACTCCAGGGAGCAACAATACATTTACAACTATTACAATATTATTATTTAAAAACATTTCAATATTATAGTCATTTAATACTGTATCAAAAAGCTATGCTTTGTCTTAACCAGTTCATTATGATTCAGTAAATTAATTCTGTCACAGAACCTATGATAACTATTGAGAAAGTACCATGCTCTTCAGTGCCAATAGCTCCACTACATCCAGATGGTCTGCCCAGCTGTACACACCTTAGAGCTTGAGTCTTGTCCTGGAGAAATACACTGCCAACATAACCTATTCTCTTAAGCCTCAATAAGATGGTTGAAAATAGTTATTAAATCTCCCTCTGTGAATTAATGGACACTAAGCTTTAAAAACCTGTCTGAAGCACTTAAAGAATAATAATGCTGTTAAAATAAAATCATTATATGCTCCTGTACTCCAAATGGCACACGTAACACCGCAGCTTTACATTCCAACAAATGATTCATTGAAAGAACCATAAAAAAATATTAACGTGGATGTTAATTTTTTATGCTTTTATATTTATTTGCTTTATTGTTCTTATAGCCACCAGATGTTGCCTCAGGAAGTTGCTACGAGAAGTGAAGATCTGGCAGTAGAATAATTAAATGGGAAATGTTGGCAGGCTTCCTGCTATTTCCTCCAGTACAGAGCGTTTATGAATGAGAGCGTACAGTACCACGGTGGCTCCAGTGCACAGGCTCATCTTTTATCATGTAACGATTTTCCATCGAAGCCGCAGCAAAGCCAAAGGCTTATTACACCCTCTGCATAAACTTAAAAAGACATTATTAATAAAGTGTTCATGTGGCTTTCATAAACAGTTCAACGGGATTGCCTGCTGACACGCGTTTATTACACTTAATAATGTTTACATAATTCTTGTGTGAACTCATTAGGGCTGTCACATCTCAAACTATTTTAGAGCTTTGTTTATCTCTAAAGATTTGGGTTCACCTAACAATGCAATTATAGAATTTCCATAGCAAGCATTCTTGTCCTGACTGTGACAGGAACAGGAGCGCTCTGCTCCGAAAACAGGAGATGATTCTCACTTCATCAATGTGGTTAGTTAAGAGTATGTTCCCACAGACAGGATACGCTGAAGATTTTCTGCAGAGTCAAATCTACAGCAGAATTAAAAAATAAAACGCAGGTAAATTAGTCACAGAAATCCGTTAAACAAATAGTGTATTTTTGATGTGCATATTTCCGAGGACATGCAATGTAGCTGCGAAAATCATTGCGGATTTTCCAAAGCGGTTTTACCTGTAGATTTAGTGTAAAGCATTAATTATAGCACAGTTTATATGCACCTGCGGATTTACAGCAATTTTACAGCGTTTCCGCTGAACATACCGCAACAAAAACCAACTTGCATTTCTTAGTGCAGACTTTATGCTCCCCATTCAAGTCTATGGCTCAAACAGGCAACATCTCCGTACGGGACCCGCAGCATAAATTGACATGCTGCAGAATTCAAAGCCGCACCGCAGAACACTTTCAGCACAAGTTTGCTATGGTTTTGTTCCGCAACGCGTGGCTGGGATTCGCAGAAATCTCATTCACTTTGCTGCTACTGTAGATGCTGTGGAATTTCCACACAGAATTACGTTGTGGAAATTACGCAGTTTATCCTGCCTGTGGGAACATACCCTTATAGTTATTGAAATCTTCTGCTCGCCAATAATTAAAACCCATGTTAAAAAAAGGGTTATTTCACATGGAAGTTATACTACATCCTTAAGACGGCCACACAAATGAGAAAAATGAACTATCATTCAGCTATACATTTACATGATTTTTGCAGAATGATCAAGATGTTTTAACAGAAGGGGGGGCAGGTAAGCATTTTAAAACACCTTTGGTTTTGCTTGTCTCTGAAAAAAACAGAAGTATCTGGCAGAGAATAATCCAATTTTGTTCATGGTAGACATAAAGGAATTGTCTAATTAACAGAATCTGTCAACTAAAATATAAAGCTCCCAGAATAGATGGGGCACATGGCATTATTATGCCCTTGGTTATGTTTTTATCTTTTTACGTACTTTTATGCTTTGGTCATCAATAAGGGAATTGTGCTGGTTCTACTGATTGGTCAGCTTGTGGAGATGGTGTGAAATAAAGCTATTTAAACCTCAGTATGACACTGCATGACCCTATTTATCTGTACGCTGTGTGCACTATTTATATATAAGGGCGTTGTGTGCACTATTTATATATCTGGACACTGTAAGATACTTTTTGGATGTTGTATCAGCACCGAGGGACAGGAGGGGCAGGCTTAAATAGACCGAGGGCGGGAGCTAGCTGAGTCTGGCCAGGTTGCGATAGGCTCTCCCACTCCTAAGCCTGCCAGCCTGAGTGGTGGAAGCTGGAGTCAGTCTCAGGGATGTAGATTCAGGTGCTGACTGATTAATTATGGGAGTTAACCCGGAAGCTGTGCCTGGCAGATCATTTACAAGAATGCTTTATGGTATTATTTATATGGACATTGTATGATACTGTCTGGATACTATATAATCTACTCTTTGAATGTTGTTTGGTACCATTTATATGGATGCTATATGAGACTATTTATCTGGGCACAGTGTGGAACTTTCTGAGTGCCTTATGACACCATTTATCTGAACACTACGTAGCACTATTTATCTAGGCATTATGTGGAACTGTCCAAATGCTGCATGATTTATATGTGTGTTTGATTTTTTGCTTAAAGAGGCTCTGTCACCAGAGTATAAGTGCCCTATCTCCTACCTAATCTGATAGGCGCTGTAATGTAGATAACAACAGTGGTTTTTATTTTGAAAAACGATAATTTTTGAGCAAGTTATGAACAATTTTAGATTTATGCTAATTAGTTCTCAATGACCAAGTGGGCGTTTTTTTTCACTTTTTACCAAGTGGGCGCTGTAAAGAGAAATGTATAATGCTGACCAATCAGCATCATACACTTCTCATTCATGCCCAGCTTGTTTCACTGCCCAGCGTGATCTGAGCCATGGAAGACTCAACAGACATCGCCTCCAGCCGCTGCAGATTCGGATAAACGTCCTGGCATGGCTGGAGGCGATGTCTGTTGACTCTTCCATCGCTCCGGTAAAGGACCTGTGGGAGGAAGTCCCGTACAGCGTGATCTCGCGATATCACGCTGTGCAGTGAAACGAGCTGGGCATGAATGAAGAGAAGTGTATGACGCTGATTGGTCATACTTCTCCTTACAACGCCCACTTGGTAAAAAGTTAAAAAACGCCCAGTTGGTCATTAAGAACTATTAGCATAAATCTAAAGTTGTTCATAATTAGCTCAAAAATGATCGTTTGGCAAAATAAAAACCACTGTTGCTATCTACATTACAGCGCCTATCAGATTAGGTAGGAGATAGGGCTCTTATAAACTGGTGACAGAGCCTCTTTAAGGCCGGATTCACACGAGCGTGTTCGGTCCGTGATATACGGACCGTATGACGGCCGCATTTCCCAGACCGAACACATTGCAGGGAGCCAGGCTCCTAGCATCATAGTTATCTATGACGATAGGAGTCCCTGCCTCGCTGCGGGAAAACTGTCCCGTACTGTAATCACGTTTTCAGTACGAGACAGTAGTTCCGCGGGGAGGCAGGGATCCTAGCATCATAGATAACTATGATGCTAAAAGCCTGGCTCCCTGCACTGTGTTCGGTCCGGGAAATGTGGCCGATGTAATGATGGGGGTAGGGAAACGGACAAGTGAGCCCTAATCTACCCGCCACTCTGTCCCTGCCTACTTGCAACGACCCGCCCTAGGCGACGGGGTACAACTGGGCGGCGGTCCCTACGCTCAGTAAGTGCAACAGACAAGGGTACACAAAGCTAAGGGAAATGGGGCAGTTGCCCACGGCAACACCGTGAGCAACAAGAGTGGTGAACGAGCCGAGTCAAGCCAGGAGTGCACGAGGTACCAAACACAGAGCAGGAGAGTAGTCAGTAAGCCAGGGTCAGTATGGAGCAGGATCAAATAGTTAGTAGCTGTAGCTAGGCCAGGAAACCACACGAGAAGAATCACAAGGAAAGGAGGAACAGGAAAGGCAGGTATAAATAGACAGAGGGCGGGAGCTAGCTCCGTCTGGCCAAGATGCGATAGGCTCTCCCACTCCTAAGCCTGCCATCCTGAGTGGTGGAAGATGGAGTCAGTCTCAGAGACATAGACTCAGGTGCAGACTGATTACCTATGGGCGTATACACAGAAGTTGTGCCTGGCAGATCCTTTACAGCCGACATGCAGACCGTATATCACGGACTAAGCATGCTCGTGTGAATCGGGCCTAATAGTGAAAAAAGAATTGTAAACCTCCATCAAGGGTGGTCAGGACCGTGTGACCAACTGTGACTGCTATATGCAGTTTAAGCCTGCCACCTAAGGCACTGCCAGCAAAGAGATTGATTCTAATGAAAACACTATTTTAGTGAATCCCCAATCTATGTATACATTGGCTTATAGTTGTTGGGCCATCAACAGAAATGGCAATATAAGGTATAAACTTAATATACATTTTAGAGTAACTTTGTAAAGTATTGTTATTACTAAAAAGACGTTTCCTCACAGAAATATGGCAATTATCTGCTTGTAATAGTACCCCCTGTTCAAATGTATAGGTCTCTGCACGTCATTTTAGTAAAGCTCCACTCTTATCAGCGAAAAAAACAGCGAGAAAGAAAGCACAGCATGGGCAGTAAGGCTACATTCACATGAGCGTGAAAGATTTACACGTGTAAAAAACGCGCGTACATCTGTTTCGTGTGCGTTGCGTTATTGCATATGTGCTTTGCGAGTGGCATGTGTTTTTCACGCACTCGCAAAGCACATCTTTTTTTTTTCAAAGTAATTGATGCGCAAATCACACACAGCACGTGGCACACATGGTTTTCACACACCCGTTGACTTCAACGGGCACGTAGGTGCGTGAAAACGCATCAGTATAGGATATGCAGTGAGTTTTACGAAACGGACTCTCACTGTGTGAAAACTCCTGCATGTGTGAATAGCGCCCTTTCAAATAAATGGGTCCGTGTGCTGTGAGTGATTTCCACGCACAGCACACGGACTAGATTCACGTTCGTGTGAATGGGCCCTAAGGGCCTGTTCACATCAGCGTTGCCCTTCCGTTGAGGGTTTCTGTAGGAGGTTTCCGTTGGGTTCATCTCTCAACGAAAAGGCGAACTGAAACCTTAGCTTCCATTTCCCTCACCATTGATCTTAATGGTGGCGGAAATGTTGCTAAAGGTTTTCGTTTGTCACTGTTGTGACAGGGTTGTTTTTGACAACATCAATAGTGCAGGCGACTGAGATCAATGGTGAGGGAAACGAAAGCTAAGGTTTCAGTTTGCCTTTCTATTGAGGGGTTAACCCGACGGAAACCTCCGACGGAACCCCTCAATGGAAGGGCAACGCTGATGTGAACACAGCCTAAAGGACCTTTTACACTGAGGGATTATAGGGCAGACAAGCGTTCATAGAACGCTCGTTCCCAATAATTGTCCTGTGTAAACAGGGTCGCTATCAGCAGATGAACGAGCAAAAGCTCAATCATCTGCTGATCATATAGTTTTAAGTCAAATATTATTATCGTAAACAGGGAGACGCACTGCCGACACAATCACAATGTATGGGGACGAGCGATCAGAGTAAATACTGCTTGTCCCCATACATAGCTCCGTGTGACAGTAGCAAACGAGTGCCGATTGAAGATGTCTCGTTGAGCGGTGCTCGCTGCACCGGCCGAATATCAGCAGGTGTAAATGGCCCATTAGAGGTATACAGACTGCAAGCCGTGAAGAATAAAAAGCCATTACATTAGCACTTTAGTTTTTATTTCTGTAATGAAAGGGATAGGGAAACAGACAAGTGAGCCATAATCTACCCGCTAATCAGTCCCTGCCTACTTGCAACGACCCGCCCTAGGCCACGGGGTACAACTGGGCGACGGTCTCTACACTCAATAAGTGCACGACAGACAACCAGACAAGGGAACACAGAACAAAAGGGAAACGGGGCAGTTGCCCACGGCAACACCGTGAGCAACAAGAGTGGTAAACGAGCCGAGTCAAACCAGGAGAGTACGAGGTGCCAAAAGCAGAGCAGGAGAGTAGTGAACAAGCCGAGTCAAACCAGGAGTGTACGAGGTACCAAACGCAGAGCAGGAGAGTTAGTCAGTAAACCAGGGTCAATACGAAGCAGGGACAAGTAGTTCAAGAAGCTGCAGCAGGGCCAGGAAACCAACAGAGAAGAATCACAAGCAAGGAGGAACAGGAAAGGCAGGTATACATAGACAGAGGGCGGAAGCTAGCTCCGTCTGGCCAGGCTGTGATAGACTCTCCCACTCCTAAGCCTGCCATCCTGAGTGGTGAAAGATGGAGTCAGTCTCACAGACATAGAAGCAGGTGCAGACTGATTACCTATGGGCGTTGATACAGAAGTTGTGCAGTACCTTTACAGTACCCCCCCTTTTATGAGGGGCCACCGGACCCTTTCTAAGTGGACCTGGTTTATTGGGGAAACGAAGGTGGAACCTCCTGACCAATATCCCAGCGTGAACATCCCGGGCGGGTACCCAAGTCCTCTCCTCAGGCCCGTATCCTCTCCAATGGACCAGGTACTGGAGGGAGCCTTGGACCATCCTGCTGTCCACAATCTTGGCCACCTCGAATTCTACCCCCTCAGGGGTGAGAACAGGGACCAGAGATTCCCTCGAGGGAGCCAAGGACGGGGAGCAGCCTTTAAGGAGGGAGGCATGAAACACGTTGTGTACTCGAAAAGATGGGGGCAACTCCAGTCGGAAGGAGACAGGATTGAGGACTTCAATGACCTTGTACGGCCCAATAAACCGGGGAGCAAACTTCTTGGACGGGACTTTAAGGCGCAAATTTTTTGACGATAGCCACACCAGATCCCCGACCATAAACAAGGGGTTAGCAGAGCATCTACTATCTGCCTGAGTTTTTTGTATGCTCTGGGACGCCTCTAGGTTCTTCTGAACCTAGGCCCAGACTGTGCACAGTTCCCGATGAACGACCTCTACCTCGGGATTGTTGGAACTACCAGGTGAAACGGAGGAGAACCGTGGATTAAACCCAAAATTACAGAAAAAGGGGGAGACCCCTGACGAGTTACTGACCCGGTTATTAAGGGAAAATTCGGCGAGGGGAATGAATGAGACCCAATCATATTGATAGTCAGAGATAAAACACCTTAAATATTGTTCTAGAGACTGATTAGTCCTCTCAGTTTGGCCATTAGTTTCAGGATGGAAGGCAGAGGAGAAGGACAGATCAATCCCCAACTTTTTACAGAAGGCTCTCCAAAATAATGAAACAAATTGTACCCCTCTGTCAGAAACAATATTGACAGGGACCCCATGGAGACGCAGGATGTGTTTGACAAACAAGGTAGCTAACGTCTTAGCATTGGGTAGTTTCTTGAGGGGCACAAAGTGGCACATCTTACTGAAGCGGTCTACTACAACCCACACCACCGACTTGCCTTGAGATGGAGGCAAATCGGTGATAAAATCCATGGAGATATGGGTCCAAGGTCTCTGGGGAATGGGCAAAGAACGTAGTAAGCCCGCTGGTCGGGACCTGGGAGTCATGGACCTAGCACAAACCTCACAAGCGGCGACGTAGGCCTTAACGTCTTTAGGCAACCCAGGCCACAAATAGTTTTTGGCAATGAGGTGCTTGGTACAGAGGATGCCTGGATGACCAGAGAGTGCGGAGTCATGATTCTCCCTAAGTACCCTTAGCCGGAATTGCAGGGGAACAAACAGCTTGTTCTCAGGAAGGTTCCCGGGAGCTGAACCTTGATCAGCCGCAATGTCAGAGACTAAATCAGAATAAATAGAGGAAATGATTATACTTGGAGGCAAAATACAAGCAGGATCTTCCTCCGAAGGAGGGCTGGCCATGAAGCTACGCGACAGTGCATCAGCCTTAATATTATTAGACCCAGCCCTATAGGTAACCAAAAAGTTGAATCTTGTAAAAAATAACGCCGATCGAGCTTGTCTCGGGTTTAGCCTCCGGGCAGATTCTAGGAAAACCAGATTCTTGTGGTCGGTAAGGACCGTTACCTGGTGCCCAGCCCCCTCCAGGAAGTGGCGCCACTCTTCAAATGCCCATTTAATGGCTAAGAGTTCGCGGTTGCCAATATCATAGTTACTCTTAGTGCGCGAAAACTTCCTGGAGAAGTAGGCACAGGGACGGAGATGGGTGAGGGAGCTGGTACCCTGGGACAAGACAGCCCCCACTTCCACCTCGGACGTGTCAACCTCCACGATAAATGGTTCCATTTGGTTGGGCTGAACCAGCACTGGGGCCGAGATAAAGCACTTCTTAAGGACCTCAAAAGCCTGGACAGCCTCAGGAGGCCAGTGGAGGAGATCAGCACCTTTGCGAGTGAGATCCGTAAGAGGCTTAGCGATGACCGAGAAGTTAGCAATAAATCTCCTGTTATAATTAGCGAACCCCAGGAAGCACGGTAATGCCTTCAGGGAGGCAGGTTGGACCCATTCCGCCACAGACTGGACCTTGGCGGGGTCCATGCGGAATTCATGAGGAGTGAGGATTTGACCCAAAAATGGTATCTCCTGCACCCCAAACACACATTTTTCGGTCTTCGCAAACAGTTTGTTTTCCCGAAGGACCTGGAGCACCTTCCTGACATGCTCAATGTGGGAGGACCAGTCCTTGGAAAACACCAGTATGTCATCAAGACACACTACAAGAAATACCCCCAGGTAGTCTCTTAAAACCTCATTTATGAAATTCTGGAAGACCGCGGGAGCATTACACAACCCAAAGGGCATGACGAGGTATTCGAAATGACCTTCGGGCGTGTTAAACGCAGTCTTCCACTCATCCCCCTCTTTGATGTGGATAAGGTTATAAGCCCCCCGTAGATCAAACTTAGACAACCATTGGGCCCCCTGAACCTGATTAAAGAGATCAGGAATCAAAGGAAGGGGATACTGGTTCCTCACAGTGACCTTATTCAAGTTTCGGTAGTCAATGCATGGCCTAAGACCACCATCCTTCTTCCCTACGAAGAAGAAGAAGCCAGCACCTACCGGAGAAGTAGAGGGGCGAATGTAACCCTTGGCCAGGCATTCCTGTATATATTCTCTCATGGCTTCACGTTTGGGACAAGAGAGATTAAATATCCTACCCTTAGGGAGCTTAGCTCCTGGTACTAAATCGATTGCGCAATCGTATTCTCTATGAGGAGGTAACACTTCGGAGGCCTCCTTAGAGAAAACATCAGCGAAGTCCTGAACAAACTCAGGTAGCGTGTTCACCTCCTCAGGGGGAGAAATAGAATTAACAGAAAAACATGACGTCATGCATTCATTACCCCATTTGGTAAGATCCCCAGTATTCCAGTCAAACGTGGGATTATACAACTGCAACCAGGGAAGGCCTAAAACCAAATCGGACGATAATCCCTGCATTAACAGTACAGAGCACTGCTCCAAATGCATGGAGCCAACAAGGAGTTCAAAAACAGGGGTATGCTGAGTAAAATAACCATTAGCAAGAGGAGTGGAGTCGATACCCACTACCGGGACAGGTTTAGGCAAATCAATCAAAGGCATAGCTAGAGACATAGCAAATTCCACAGACATGATATTAGCAGAAGACCCTGAATCCACGAAGGCACTGCCGGTAGCAGACCTACCACCAAAAGAGACTTGGAAGGGAAGCAAGATTTTATTACGTTTCATATTTACGGGAAATACCTGTGCGCCCAAGTGACCTCCCCGATGATCACTTAGGCGCGGAAGTTTTCCGGCTGCTTATTCTTACGCCTAGGACAGTTGTTCACATGATGCTTGTTGTCCCCACAGTAGAAGCAGAGACCATTCTTCCTGCGGTACTCTCTGCGTTGTTGGGGGGACACGGAGGCCCCGAGTTGCATAGGTACCTCTGAGTCTTCCGTGGAAGAACGAAGCAACGGGACCTCGGGAGGCATCATGGGGGAGTCAGAGGAGAAAACACCAAGACGTTCAAGTCGTCGTTCCCTGAGACGTCGGTCAAGTCGTACCACTAAAGCCATAACCTGGTCTAGAGAGTCAGAAGAGGGGTAGCTAACTAGCAGGTCTTTCAGGGCGTTCGACAGGCCCAACCTAAACTGGCACTTTAAGGCAGGGTCATTCCACCGAGAAGCTACGCACCACTTCCTAAAGTCAGAACAATACTCCTCAACAGGTCTCTTACCCTGACGTAAGGTCACCAACTGACTCTCGGCAAAGGCAGTCTTGTCAGTCTCGTCATAAATGAGTCCGAGAGCAGAAAAGAAAATATCAACGGAGGAAAGTTCAGGGGCGTCAGGAGCCAAGGAGAAGGCCCATTCTTGGCACCCTCCTGGAGCCGGGACATAATTATACCCACCCGCTGGCTCTCAGAACCTGAGGAGTGGGGCTTTAAGCGAAAATAGAGCCTACAACTCTCCCGAAAGGAGAGAAAAGTCTTCCGGTCCCCTGAGAACCGGTCAGGCAACTTGAGGTGGGGTTCAAGAGGTGAGGTGAGGGGCACTACCATGGTAGCATCAGGCTGGTTGACCCTCTGAGCCAGGGCCTGGACCTGTAGGGAGAGACCCTGCATTTGCTGAGCCAGGGTCTCAAGGGGGTCCATAGTAGTGTCAGGGACCAGGGTAGACTAAGTATACGGCTTGTGATTATGTAATGACAGGGATAGGGAAACAGACAAGTGAGCCCTAATCTACCCGGCACTCAGTCCCTGCCTACTTGCAACGACCCGCCCTAGGCCACGGGGTACAACTGGGCGACGGTCCCTACACTCAATAAGTGCACGACAGACAACCAGACAAGGGAACACAGAACAAAAGGGAAACGGGGCAGTTGCCCACGGCAACACCGTGAGCAACAAGAGTGGTAAACGAGCCGAGTCAAACCAGGAGAGTACGAGGTGCCAAACGCAGAGCAGGAGAGTAGTGAACAAGCCGAGTCAAACCAGGAGTGTACGAGGTACCAAACGCAGAGCAGGAGAGTTAGTCAGTAAGCCAGGGTCAATACGAAGCAGGGACAAGTAGTTCAAGAAGCTGCAGCAGGGCCAGGAAACCAAGAGAGAAGAATCACAAGCAAGGAGGTACAGGAAAGGCAGGTATACATAGACAGAGGGCGGGAGCTAGCTCCGTCTGGCCAGGCTGTGATAGGCTCTCCCACTCCTAAGCCTGCCATCCTGAGTGGTGGAAGATGGAGTCAGTCTCACAGACATAGAAGCAGGTGCAGACTGATTACCTATGGGCGTTGATACAGAAGTTGTGCCTGGCAGATCCTTTACAATTTCTGTCCCTGATAATGAGGAGAGCAGTAGGGACTGGTGAGGAGGTTATCTAAAGGCTTTAACCTTTAAAGAGGCTCTGTCACCACATTATAAGTGGCCTATATTGTACATGATGTGATCGGCGCTGTAATGTAGATTACAGCAGTGTTTTTTATTTAGAAAAACTATTATTTTTTACTGAGTTATGACCTATATTAGCTTTATGCTAATGAGTTTCTCAATGGACAACTGTGCGTGTTTTACTATATGACCAAGTGGGCGTTGTGGAGAGAAGTGTATGGCACTGACCAATCAGTGACCAATCAGAGTCATACACCTCTCTCCATTCATTTACTCTGCAGCCTCATACACACACACTAACATTACTGCAGTGTCCTGAAAATGAATATACATTACCTCCAGCCGGGACGTGATGTGTATTCAGAATCCTGACCACTTCTGTAGCGTCTCTGTGATTTACAGAGTCGGCAACGCTGTGGACGGGGATTCCGCTTCAGGAATTTCCCCTGATGTCACTGTCCATATATGGACAGAGACATGAAAGGGAGCATTCCAGGAGCGGAATCCCCGGCCACACGGGGATTCCGCTCCTTCAGGGAGCTACAGTGGCGCTAGTAGATATCAGAGTAGGGAGATACCTCCCTGCTCTGCTATAGTGACATCGCTACCGCTGTAGCAGCCGCAGCAGCTGCTAGCGGCGCTGCTGGCCATGGGGTGTCCCGTCCCGACGGGCGCCCTCATGCCCAGTGTCACCGCTAGCAGCCGATATGGCTGCTACAGCGGCAGTGACGCCACTGGGTGAAGAAGCGGCCGGCGGAAAGGTGACTGCTGAGTCCCCGGGCCTGGCTGCTTCTGAAACAAGCAGGCGAAAGGAGCCAGCGCAGGGCCCCCTTCCACCTGCTGGGGTGATGCGCCATTTGCAATGGCACAGGTCGCACACCCCTAAGGCCAGCCCTGGGTGGGAGGGTAGTCGTCAGGGTCTCCGCCTGGAGCGGAATCCCCGGCAATGCTGTGACCAGGGATTTCGCTTCTAGCTCACATCCACCTTCCCGACGGGTTTTGCCGGAAGGTGGATGCGGCAGCACCCGGCGTTCATCCGGCCACGATTAAAATAGATATGATACGGCGCCGGACCTCCCTGGGAGCCGGAACCAAAAATGCTGCAGGAAACGTCTTTTTAGATCCGGCTCCCAGGGAGGTCCAGCGCCGCGCGGCACCACAACTGATGTCCTCCGTGCCAGAACAGATCCCATAGAAACTATGGGATCCGTTCTAGCATCAGTTTGCCTCCGGCTTTTCTTCAACACGCCGGAGGTAAACTGAAGCAGACGCCGGACATATGTGAACGGCCCCTAAGTATGGAGCGAGCTCAGCCCCTTAACTGCTGCTGTATACATGTACGTGGTATGTCGTTAAGAGGTTAACTGTATTGCACATTTGACATTCTGTAGAATGACGTGCAGAAACCTATACATTTGAATACCAGAGGGTGCTATTACAAGCAGATAACTACCATATTTCTGCAAGGAAACATTTTTTTTTAATAACAATACTTTACAAAATTACTTTAAAATGTATATTGAGTTTATATATTGCCATTTCTATTGATGGCACAACACCTTTAAAGAGAATCTGTTTAATAATATACGTACTTTCATCAAATTAAATAGTAGATATGCGCAAATTGCACCAGAGAACTGTGAGTACAAAATATGTTGGCAATATATGAAGTAGTAATTATTAATCATGGTTTAACATGAATGTTAGCCTTTTTATTAACCCATTCCCTACATTTGAAGGACATGTATATCATAGTCGGAAGTGGGGGAAGAGTATGGAGCAGGCTCACAGATGTGACTGCTCCATATGTCGCGGCTGTCAGCTGTATATTACAGCTGACACCTCAGTCTAACGGCCAGGATCGGAGATAACTCTGAATACCATGGACAATACCATCTGCGGCATCTAAACTGTTAAAACAGAGAGAAAGCTAATGTCACCCCATCGTCCTTTCTGCAACGTGATTGTGGTTTGTCGATGATTGTCATGGCCGTCTAAGGGCCTAATGAAGGCCCCCAGGTCTGACATCTAAAATCACAATACACCGCAATGCATAAGTATTGTAGTGAATTGTACCACCATCAAGCGATCGCATGTTCAAGCCCTTCAGTAGAACTAAAAGAAAATGTAAACATTAGTTTAATACATTTTTATGAACACAGAAAAAAAATGTAAAGTATAAAAAAAAGTCCCCATTTTCCCCCTACAGTAAGGTAAAAATTAGGGTCTCAAAATACGGCGATACAAAACAGTGGTTTATTTTGTAAAAGTAGCAAAAAATTAAAAAAACAATACAAATTTGGCATCTTCGGAATCGTATTGACGCACAGGAATAAAGTTAACATGCAATTGTTGTCGCTTGGTGTATGCCATAAAAACGAAACCCAAAAAACAATGGAAGAAGTGATGTTTTTTTCCATTCCACCCCACAAAATAATTTTTAAAAGTTACCCAGTACATTATATGATACATTGAATTGTGACGTCAAATACTACAACTCGTCCTAAAAAAATAAAGCTCGGCTAGGTTGATAGAAAAATAAAAATGTTGTGACTATTCCCCTTCCATACTCTTTCCTTCCAAAGTTACAGAGGGAGTTATACTTTATCTGGGGGAAAAAACATCCAAGGGTTGGCATGTCTACTATGATCAGGCCCTAGCGTTTTGGTGGGATGGGTGTTTTCCAGATCTGCATAAATATTACATTTCCACTATACTAGATTAACTCAAACTTTGGTGATCACGAAGTGTGATAAAAAATGGATAGACATAGAACGTTGTGCAGCAGGCACCTTCCTCATATTGTACCTGAAGGGGACTGCTCCTTCCGGCCGACTCCAAAAATGCCTTTGTTGGGAGTGACGGCTTCATTGAGGGCATGGTCATATCTTCGCCGCCAATCCACTGTTCATGACTGTGGGACAATTTGCAACATGGCTCTATGATTTTTATATACTTTGATTGATAATATCAACATTGACTCCTGGGAGTCCACTGGATTTGGGAAAATTTCCTGTCTTTATCATAATTCTAATTTATGCTCTTTTCAAGCTTTAACTTCCTCATATGTTATTGCTAGATCAGATTTTTATAAGTACTTATGTATTCGTCATGTGTTGTCTATCCTAAATGTCTCTAGTCCATTATTCGACAGGTTCTACTGTTCTACACTAACAAATTCCCTAAGGCTAAAGGTATCTCACTGTTTTACAATCTGTTCACAACTTAGGGTATGTTCACATGGCCTATTTACGGACGTAATTCGGGCGTTTTTGCCCCGAATTACGTCTGAAAATAGAGCCTCAATAGCGCTGACAAACATCTGCCCATTGAAAGCAATGGGCAGACGTTTGTCTGTTCACACGAGGCGTATATTTACGCGCCGCTGTCAAATGACGGCGCGTAAATAGACGCCCGCGTAGAAGAAGTGACCTGTCACTTCTTTGGCCGTAATTTGAGCCGCTATTCATTGACTCCAATGAATAGCAGCGCTAATTACGGCCGTAATTGACGCGGCGTTCAAGCGCCTGCACATGCCGGTACGGCTGAAATTACGGGGATGTTTTCAGGCTGAAACATCCCCGTAATTTCAGCCGTTACGGACCCCCGCCGTGTGAACATACCCTTACACACCTACCACCAACTATCGTATATGTCTAAATGGGATGTGGACCTTGGCCTGGATATATCTTTTCAGGCGTGGTTCAAAGCCTTGGAGTGGGTACGGCGGGTATCCAAGAGCTCAGTGCATTGGGAGATGTCACGAGAAATCGCTTTCCGTTGGTACCACACCCCAATAAGAATGACTAAAATGTCTCCTTCTGCATCTGAGCTCTGTTGGAGAGGATGTGGAATTCAGGGATACGCACATGCACATGCGGTGGGAATAGCCAATAATTTACTGCCTTTGGTTGGATGCTTTCCAGGTTATTTCCCACGTTTTGAAGATCCATATACCGGCTACCCCCTGTTTTAGCCTTGTGCTTTTTTGGGCTGGAACGGATCCCACGTCATGGCCAGACTGTACCCTCACATATTCCCCTAGCTGCGAGACTGATGATTGCCCGCAAACGGAAAGTTTCTGATGTTTTGCCGAAGGCAGAACTAGTGAATCAAATCCAGTTTTCTTACCAAATGGAAATATCGTGGGCCATAAGATCACGCACCATAGATAGATTTATTAAAAACTGGAAAAATATGTTTACTCCTGATACTACTGTGATTTGAGTTCCACATCCTCTTCCCTAACGTTGTGTGTTAAGGTACTTTTACACCTGCCAATTCTTGGCCGGCGCCACAAGCGCAAGGAGCTAGCATGGGGATACAATCAGCTGATGAACGAGCGTTTGCTTATTCATCTGCTGATCGCTGCCCTGTTTACACAGGGAAATTATCATGAACGAACGTTTGCCTGATAATTGCCCAGCGTAAAAGGACCTTTAGGTCCAACTGCCTGTGGCTGATGATGTGTCCTTGGAAGATGTGTCTTTTGTGTTAGCTTTTGTTACCTAGCTTGACTAACGCCTCACACACACGTCCGTGTGTGCCGTCACGATCCACCCGCTAAAGTGAATGGGTCCGTGAAGATTATCAGATGCCCGAGTGGCACAACGGTCGTGTGCATGAGGCATAAGACTCTATTCACACTTCAAGGTCTAAGTGTCGGCCGATAAAAAAGGCAATTTTTCTTGGCCGTTTTGCATCCGTTCCATTTCCGTTCAGTGTTTCCGTTTTTAACGGCCGATTTTGACCCGTTTTGCATCTGTTTTTTTCCCTGTCCATTTTAAAAATGGACGCATTTAATTTTTACATTTTCTGCCACAGACTTCCCTCTGTAGATAATGCCACACCCTGCCCTCTGTAGATAATGCCCCAGAATGCCCTCTGTAGATAATGCCACACCCTGTCCTCTGTAGATAATGCAAACACACTGCCCTCTGTAGATAATGCCCCAGAATGCCCTCTGTAGATAATGGCACACCCTGCCCTCAGTAGATAATGCCACACCCTGCCCTCTGTAAATAATGCCGCACACAGCCCTCTGTAGATAATGCCGCACACTGCCCTCTGTAGATAATGCCGCACACTGCCCTCTGTAGATAATGCCGCACACTGCCCTCTGTAGATACTGCTACAGCCCCCCTGTAGTTAATGGCACACAGCCCCCCTTGTAGGTAGTGCCACACAGACCCCCTTGTAGGTAATATCACACAGCCCCCCTGTAGGTAATGCCACACAGCCCTCCTGGAGGTAGTGCTACACATCACCCTTGTACATAGCCACCGCCCATAGAGGCCACCCCACTACCTTCCTGTATATATATGAACAGTGAAGTCAGGGACTTCTGTGGGAGCGGACTCACCGGCCACAACACGGGGGATTCCGCTTCAGAAGTCCCTGACGTCATTGTCCATATATGGATAGTGAAGTCGGGGACTTCTCCTGGAGAGGAATCACCAGCCACAGCACCGGGATTCCGCTTCAGGAGTAGGGGACCACTCCAGAATTCCCTGACGTCACTGTCCATATATGGACAATGAAGTCAGGGACTTCTGCTGGAGCAGAATCCCCGATCACAGCTTCGGCCGAAGCTGTGGCTGGTGATTAGGGATTCAGCTCCTACAGGGAGCAACAAAATAGCCTCCTCCTCACATGCACTTCGCACTGTGAGAAGTGAGCGAGCGGCAGAATGCACGGCCGTCACTCGGATCACATCCGCGTGACAGCCGTGCTTTACATGGCAAGACTTCTATGGGAGCCGTGCGGCCTGGGAGAATGGACCAAAATAGGGTATGCTCCATTTTTTGACGGCCTGGTCAAAAAATCGCCCCTGTGAATAGCCCCATTTGGGGTCTATTGTTCCTACTGCGGCCGAGAATCCTGGTCGTGTGATTAGGGCCTTACATATCTGTTGCTAGTATTGTAATATTATCCTTTATATTATACAATTTACTTTTCTATTCTACGTACCTTGATCAGATGTGATAATATCCCTGTAATTCCCTGTTACTGTTTGTCTTCTCTGCGGATCCCTTATGTTGAGGTGCCGCTATATGTCGTATTTTATTAAAATGGTTAATTAAACGTTTATTGGAAAAAAAGAAAAACATTTGGAAGGCATTGAGGAAAAAACAAAATGAAAAAAAAAAAAATGTCTGCGGTGGGAAGGGGTTAAATAAGGCTGTTTAGTCATAGAAGAAAAAAATATATATTTACACTAAGAATCTTATTACTATTGTGCATTATTTTCCTATTCTTCGAATACAATGTCTATTTCCTTTTCTCATTGACATGGCCATATCTATAGATACGTATGTAAAGTATACATGTAAGTGCATTTTTTTTTCTTCATCTGTACTAGATCTAAGAATACAAAAATATACTATATGAGATGTGTAAAGTGTAGCAAGCACATATATGCTTATTTTTAATTAGAAATCAAAGAATCATTCCAGCAGAGATATGTAAACGGCCCTCTAAGTAACCTCCCTAAATATAAACTCCATAAAGTAACCTCCCCAAAGTAAACTCCCTAAATATGATTTTAAGCATCAGATCATACAGCATTGACATCTCAAAGCAGGAACAAAGTGGGAGTGTATGAGCCTATGTTTTCAATACCAAACAAAACCTGCACCTGATCCAACAGTTCCTACATCCAAAAAATACAGTACACGAAACCCACAGTAACCACTCATCTGCACCAAAAACCAAATACTGACCCCAAAAGTATTTACAACCCAAATTTGCAACTGAATGTTTCTGGCAATTTTTTTTTGTTTTTTAAAACCTTTATCACATTATGAAACTTCTTAAGTAAGTAACTATATAAAGTTCCTATAAACTGTCATTATTTTGGCATAAGACAAAACTATCACTGAACTAGTACTGTATATGATCTCACCTAACAATATGTGAGAATGTAAATGATTATTATCCATCTAATAAAAATTTGATATTTGATGAATAGTTTCTTTATTCGTCCACTGTAGAAAATAATGGCAAAAAAATACAAGATTAGTATTTATTCCCTTCGGTGTTCAAATGAAAAGTGAAATGCTCCTATTTACGGTTTTAAATCCATGCAGGCTGACATCTTGTTTCTAATAGATATAGAATGCTTTGTCCAATATTGTTGATGTCAGCAGAAGATATTTATCAGATATAGCAGCATCCCTAGGAGCTCTATTCATATGGAACACACATTATTGAGCATGCTCTAGCTATAATATTCATTGTGCAGACTTCAAATTCTCGAGTGAGGAATTATATTATAGCCATTTTTTATTAATTGGCATCTATTTAAAAGTAAACATTACAATTCCTTCTCCTCATAATCAACAGTTTATAAAATGTTTCATTATATTGGCCACGTTTTTTGGTTTTCTTTGCATGTAGAGAACAATGAGCACTTGACGCATAGCAATTAACACCCAATCTTTATTGTTTGAATCGATGTTACTCAATTGTTAGAAGGAACACGATTCATTATTTCAAAGGAGATGTGCCCTTTTGTTAATACTACACTTTGTGCTACCGTCATTTGTTGATTATGTTAATTTTTGTTGCACAATAGATATGGTAAGGTACACTTATTGTTAATATATTCATGGTATAATCATGGATGTGAGGCTCTTTCAGTTATGCCACCACTACTTTGAAACTAAACACATTGGGGGTAAATTTATTAAGACTGGTGTCTTAATCGAAACAGCGCTGGATTAAGATCCGCCTAATTTGTTTGGAGGCACATGCTACGAGCTGACGTAGATTTCGGCTATCATTTATGCCAGTTTCTGGCATAAATTATAGTGAATATATCAAGCCTTGGGTGGCTACGCCTCTATTTGGTAAGCCCGCCCACATTTTTAAAAAGTGTCGGAGGCGGCGTATAAAGACAAAAACTGCAAATTATTGCGCAAATATATACTTTTTAGCGCCATAATAAGGCATATAGCCATTGATAAATTCCCCCCATTATTCTGAGAAGGGGTTCATAGCCTTTAGGGCATGACCAGACGTGGCGGAATTGCTCTGGAATTCTGCTGCGGACAGTCCGCAGCGGAAATCCGCAGTGTACACATTTCTCCATTGCTTTCCACAGCTTTTTAGTTGAGTTCGTTTACACGTTGCGGACAATTCCGCGGCGGAGCATAGGCTGCGGTGTGGAATTTGGTGTCCGCAGCATACACTGACTGTTGCGGACGTGTAGCGGACTTGTTACGGACTCATTGCGGAATTTCTCCATTGACTTCAATGGAGAGTCAAAATTCCGCAATGAAGTCCGCAGATGTTATGTGTGCTGCGTAGCGTATTGGTTTTACTAACATGACATTTCTTGATTCTGGCTGGACCTATGTATTTCTAGGTCTACAGCCAGACTGAGGCCCCATGCACACTAACGTAAAAACGCCCGTAATCACGGGCCGTTATTACGGCACGGGCAGGCCCATAGAAGTCAATGGGGCTCCCGTAATTACGGGAGCGCTGCTAGGCGAAGTCAGTGAATAGTCACTGTCCAGGGTGCTGAAAGAGTTAAACGATCGACAGTAACTGTTTCAGCACCCTGGACAGTGACTTCCGATCACAATATACAGTACATCAACCTGTAAAAAAAATAGAAGTTCATACAGTACTTACCGAGAACTCCCTGCTTCTTCCTCCGGTCCGGCCTCCCGGGATGACATTTCAGTCCAAGTGACGGCTGCAGCCAATCACAGGCTGCAGCGGTCACATGGACTGCCGCGTCATCCAGGGAGGTTTGGCTGAATGTCGAAAGAGGGACGCGTCACCAAGACAACGGCCGGGTAAGTATGAATTTCTTATACTTTTACGAGGGAAAGGGCTGTCCCTTCTCTCTATCCTGCACTGATAGAGAGAAGGGAAGCCCTCTTCCCCTCAATACGCAACGGCCAGTCCGCATCAATTTAATGCCCATTTTAGGCAAAGCCGCAATAGAATCTGCAACGCAGATTCTGTCCGGCATTGATGCGGACAATCTATGCAGAACTCCGCCACGTCTGGTCATGCCCTTAGTAGACTGCTTAAGATTTACATTGCATAAATGAAACCATCCTTTAGAGTTTGTCTCAGAAGACATTTGATTTACTTCTGGTACAAGTATTACTTTTCTGTAGTTTGCAATCCAGTGTAGGCACAGAGGAGGTCACATCTTGAATAAAGGGCACATTTTCGAATGAACAAAAGGGTATAAGAAGTAGTAGAAGGTCCAAAGGCACAAAACTGGAGGAATTCGTTAATAAAATGAGAGATTGGAAAATCAGGTTTGTTCAATAAGTTATAGAAGTAAATCTGGAGCAAAGAACATTTGAGCTTTTTATACCAAGAACTGTACTAAGAACTATTGGTCAATTTTAAGTATTTAGGCTCTGGAATGCCTGAACCGGAAGAAGTACTGTATGGAATGAAAAATGAATAAAAATGTACAGTGAACTTGGTATTTGCTGAATAGTATCTACATATTTTCCCCGTGTCAGAGCTTGTCAAACCATTGTCCGGGTCCCTTGCCAATAGAATTTGACCGTTCCCGCGTGCAGGGCGTGTTACATGTGCCAGAAGGGAGCCCACCCTGTTACCCCATTGATAGTACTTATTTTGTGTGGACTTCACCTGCCACATAGCATTCCCCTGTAAAAATGTGTTCAACAAGATCTGCGCTTCTAGAAATTCTTCTTTTGATTGTGATGTGCGGTTACCCGCGTGTACGGTCTGCGCTCTCAGCAAGTTTGCCTGTAGTTCCAGCAGTTGCGTCTTTGCTTTTTTGCGTTTCAGCGCTATGTAGCTAATTATGTGTCCCCTCATCACCGCTTTAGACGTGAGCCATATCAGTGCCACCTCATCTAATTGATTCTGATGGTCCTGAATGTAATTATACCAGTGTGTTGCTAAGTAAGTCTTAAAATCCTCCGATTCATATAAGTAGGAGGGGAACCTCCAGATCCTTGTGAGAGGCTTCGTAGGTTGGCCCCCCAGCGTTATGGAAATCAGTGCATGATCTGAAATTGCAATAGGGTGTATGTCTGTGCGTACCACCTCTGGGAATAATTGTGTATAAAGCATTATTAGATCTATTCGTGAGAATGAGTCATGAACCGCTGAGTAAAAAGTGTAATCCCTTGTTCTTGGGTTGTGTAGTCTCCATGGATCACATAAAGATAGTTGTTCCATAAATGTGGCTATGTGCAAATTAGGAGGCAATGTGTCATGGTCCGATCCCGATCTGTCTATGGATGGGTGTGTGGTCACATTAAAATCTCCGGCTACTATCAAATTAGGGTTGTCCCTTTGAGCCAATAAATCCGCCATTTTAGGGTAAAAGCTGTCATTGGGCTGATTTGGGGCGTATATATTCAATATGGTATATGTGTGTTGATGAATTTTGACCTTTATGTAAACAAATCAGCCGTTTTGATCCGCAAACTGGTCCGTTACGGAATATGGCAGGCCTTTCCTAAAGTATACCGTCACCCCCCTTGTTTTGGAGGAGTACATGGACACCACTGGATCATCCAGCCAGGAGGCCCTCAGAGGCACATAATGACCTATCCGCCAGTGTGTCTCCTGGAGGAGCATGATATCAGCCTGTTGACGTTTCAAGTGAGCAAGCACCTTACATCTTTTCTCTGGCGTGTTCAGCCCTGCCACATTCCATGACACCATATGCAAAGTTGGGGTTGAGCTATATTCCTGAGGTGTGTGTGATAGGCTACTCATCCTGTGTCCAGACTCTCGACATGTGTACGCAGTTCTCGGTCGTCGCGATGCCCCCCCCCCCGTCCCAGCGAGCGTGGGGAACATCTGATAAGGAAGGGCAGGGGGACCCTGGTCGGTCCCTGACACACTTTTGTAATCTATAAAAGAGAGGCGGCAGAGTAAACAAACATACAATCAAACCAGAATACTTTTGCACATACGTGCACATTTGTGAACTAGCTTAAACCAGTGCCTAGGGCACTCTATCAACAGAAGTCAAAGACTTCAGAAACAATGTTAAAGTCTTTTAACCAATTGAGAAGACAGTTTCCTCCACAGGAAATTTCAAATAAATCAAACCGCCTCTGCTGAGCGATAGCTTCTAAGCTCTGCTTCAGGCGTCTCGTACAGTCTGGTTCGACCATTTTCCGTGACTTTCAGCTTCGCAGGGTACAGCAATTGGAATCGGATGTTATTCTCATGCAAGTACTTGCATACTGGCTTTACGCTTTTCGGATACTTGTATTGAAAAATCCTGGAACAGCAAGATCTAGTGCCCATTAATCCTAAGCTCCAGGGTTTGTCTGAAGGCCTTCAGAATTTTTTCCTTTACCGTCCAATTATGATATTTGGCTATGACAGCTCTAGGTCTTCCGCCATTTTCATTTTCTCTCCGGACTCCCAAGCGATGAGCTCTTTCTATGGATACCGGGTCCTCTGGCAGCTGTACATGCAAGGCCATAGGTAAGGCTGTATACAGATACGTGGTAAGTGCCTCGTTTGTGACATCCTCCGGAATCCCCACAAACCGCAATTTATTGCGCCGCTCCCGGTTTTCAAGATCATCCAATTTCTCCCGTAGCGTTTGTATAAGTCCGCCTTGTTCCGTCGTTAGTGTTTCCAAACGGGTAACCTCCAGCTCACACGACAACGTTTTATTTTCCAACTCCCCAATTTTCTGCGAGTTTGTGGTCACCTGCACCAGCATGGTATTTATAGAGGTTTGTATGAGATCTAAACGTCTCCCAAATATCGGAACAATAAGACGTGAAACCTCCTGCGCCACCTCCGCCGCCTGAGACTGTATTGCAAGATGCATGGATGTCGGGCTAGGTGGGCCGGAGAGGTTTGGTGGAGTTATGTCTCCGGATGCTGAAACTGCCGCTGATAATTCGCTCTTTTGTGAGGCGTTATCCATGTTTGTGCCTTTAGACAGCCCTTTCCCCTGTTTCCTCTGCGTGGAGGAGGTGGCCGAAGAGTGGTCAGCAGATGTGTGTGGCATTGCAGAGGAGCGTGTAGACCTAGGTGTCCCAGACGTATGCAGGTATTTGTCCATGAACTGAGTGACCCGCGGCAATGCGGTTTGTAATGAGGCCGTTTAGGTATGTATAATCTGTGGAGGAACTAGTTGTGCTTTCACATGCGTATCAACAGGGCAGCGTCCAAAGAAGAAAAAACAGTCTCTTGCATTTCTCACTCGTAGCTAGTAAGTCTGTGACACTCTGATGACTTGTGCACCTTATGACCAGACAGCTCTATTTTAAACTATTATAAACTATTATATGTCCCCCTTACACAGCCGGTCCTGCCGCATCCCTGTGAAAGAGGGGTACAAGCTACAGCACAGGCCCTGCGGCCCTCCTTCAAGACTTCACAGCCTGCCTTCTCCAACCAGTGCTCCAGGCAAACTATCCCCCCCTCAGGGTTTTTATAAAGTGTTCCACGGAGAAGCACCCCCAGTTAATTATTTCAGGGGTCTAACACAGTCTCATATAGTTATGTATTGATGTGGTACTTATCTGTCCCACGCTGTCATGTCGTCTTGTGCTTCTGTGAAGTATTCCCGGTGGTTTCCTCTGTAGCAATGCGGAAGCCCCTGTCCGGACCGCGCGCTGCCCTGCACCACGTGTCTGTCGGCTGTATGGCCGTGCTCCTCCGCCGCGTGTCTCAGCTGCCCCGGTGTTTCAGGAACACGCCCAGTCTCCTCACTCCCCCGCAGTCCGAGCCTCCTCACCTCGTTCTCCCGCGCTACAAAGCGACTCTGCTCCCGGCAGACTATGGCAGCAAGATGGCGGCCCCCTGCTCTTGTTGCTCCGGCGGCTATCCTCGTGCTCTCTGTCAGAGCGGACTCCAGCGTCATAATATGGCGCTCCGCTGGTAGGTCTCTCACTTCCCCCGACTCCTATGTCTCCTCTGTGCTCTTCTCTGCCGTGATGCCTTTGATTTCAGCCAGATGGGATACACTGCTCCGGAGCGCTAGTAAAATGCGGCCATCCTGGATGTCCCGCCTACCGGAAGTCTCAAAGATCACTTTGATTCCGCCCGTGTAACACCTTAAATGCCGTGGTCAATTTAAATTGTTAGAATCATGGGGGCGCCTCACTCTAACGTGCCATCAGCCCCCCACGACACAATCGGGAGGTGCCGATGGTTGTCATTTCAGCCTGGGGCCATAATGAAGGCCCCCAGGTCTGCGATCTTTGTACTCCTTTAAAGCCCTGCCTCTGGCTAAATCTTTTTTTAGGGAAATGGTTAAAAGCAGCAAAGCCATCAGCCTTTTTTTGTGGATTCTTTTCAGGCATGCGCCACGCGGTATAAATCCTAACTTATCTTTATTATACAGATTGATATGATTGCGGCAGTATCTAAGATGTATATATTTTTTTAAGGTGAACCATTTTAAAAACAAAATTTTTTTCATGTAAAAGGGGTTTAATTTATAAAAACGGTTTGGGGGTACTTTTTAATTTTTATTAAAATTTATATTAAAGGGAATCTTTCACCACGTTTATGCAGCACTATCAGAGGGCAGCATGATGTAGTGCCAGAGATCCTTATTCCAGCAGTGTGTCACTTACCTTGTAATATTCTGATTTTTATCAAATCCACGTTTATCTCCTGCAGATGAGCCGAGCATATTCATGAGCTGCGAATAGTGGTTAATCAGCGGAAGTGGGCAGGGGGAGCCGCAGCTCATGAATATTAAGGACCCCTGAGCGCGAGCACATCATTAGGAGGACTTCTTGCTCGGCTCACGCTGCAGTAGATAAACAGCGGTTCTTTTAAAACAACTGAATATTACAAAGTAAATGACACATCGTTGAAATAAGGGTCTTCGGCACTACTAAAACTGCATAGACTCAGTGACAGATTCAGAGTTTCCTTTAAACTCAACGTAGCTTTTTTTTTTTTTCACCCACTAGAGCACTTGACGCGATTCTTTGATCACTTGTATAATACTTTGGAATACATACTGCCTGTCAGTGTTTCACTGGCAGTTAACCTATTAGGTCATGCCTCTGGGGGCCTTTGTTAGGTTCCCAGCTGCCATTGTAACCCATAGGTGCCCTGCCGACGGGTTGACAAAGGGAGCTCCCTCTCTCTGTCACACACCTTAGGCTGGGTTCACACGACCTATTTTCAGGCGTAAACGAGGCGTTTTACGCCTCGAATTACGCCTGAAAAGACGGCTTCCAATACGTCGGCAAACATCTGCCCATTGCTTTCAATGGGTTTGCCGACGTATTGTGCCGACGACATTTAATTTTACGCGTCGCTGTCAAAAAACGACGCGTAAAATGACTGCCTCGGCAAAGAAGTGCAGGACACTTCTTGGGGCGTAATTTGAGCCATTTTTCATTGACTTCAATGAAGAACAGCTCCAAATTACGCCCGTAATTGACACCTCGCAAAACGCGAGTACGAGCAATTACGTCTGAAATGCAGGAGCTGTTTTCTCCTGAAAACAGCTCTATAATTTCAGACGTAATGGTCGTTATCCTGTCCAGGGGCGTAGCTAGGGGGGGCAAGCGGGGCATGTGCACCGGGCGCAGTTCGGAGGGGGGGCGCCAGCGCCACCTCCTCCTGCACTATAATTGTACCTGTGTCGCAAGGACACGGGTACAATTAGAAGCAGTGAATGACGGGGCACGTTCCGTGCCCGGCCATTCAGCGCCTCTCCACGAATAAAGCGACTGGTACCTTTTGTACCAGTGACGCTTCCGTCGATGAAAGGCGCTGACTGACTGGCAGGGAAAGTCATCCTGCCCAGCCAATCAGCGCCTTTCATAGACGCTGCGTTTAACCCCCTGGAGACCTGCGCAGAAGAGAGCAGGTCTCCATGGCTGCCGGACGGCGTGGGAGCGGGAATAAGGTGAGTTTGAAATGTTTTTGTTTTTTTTAAATTGTAATAGACGTGTGGCTGTATCTGCGGGGGGGGGACTTTGTCTACACGGGGGGCTTTATCTACGGGGGGTGTCTATCTACAGGGGGACTATATCTACAGGGCTGGGCTATATACAGGGGGACTATATCTGCTGGGCTATATACAGGGGGACTATATCTACAGGGGCACTATAGCTACAGGGGGACTATATCTACAGGGGGGCTATCTACAGGGGGGCTATATACAGGGGGACTATATCTACAGGGCTGGGCTATATACAGGGGGACTATATCTACAGGGCTGGGCTATATACAGGGGGACTATATCTACAGTGCTGGGCTATATACAGGGGGACTATATCTGCTGGGCTATATACAGGGGGACTATATCTACAGGGGGGCTATATACAGGGGGACTATATATACAGGGGGCTATATACAGGGGGACTATATCTACAGGGGGGCTATATACTGGAGTGGGCTGTCTATAGAGCACCATATACAGGGGTGGGCTATATAGTATATAGCCCCCTGTAGATATAGCCCACCCCTGTATATGGTACTCCATAGATAGCCCACCCCAGTATATAGCCCCCCCTGTAGATCTAGTCGCCCTGTATATAGCCCAGCCCTGTAGATATAGCCCCCTGTAGATATATTCCCCCTGTATATAGCCCACCCCTGTAGATATAGCCCACCCCTGTATATAGCCCCCCTCTGTAGATATAGCCCCCCTGTGTATAGCCCACCCCTGTAGATATAGCCCAGCCCTGTGTATAGCCCAGCCCTGTAGATATAGCCCAGCCCTGTAGATATAGCTCAGCCCTGTAGATATAGCCCAGCCCTGTAGATATAGCCCAGCCCTGTAGATATAGCCCAGCCCTGTAGATATAGCCTAGCCCTGTAGATATAGCCCAGCCCTGTAGATATAGCCCAGCCCTGTAGATATAGCCCAGCCCTGTAGATATAGCCCAGCCCTGTAGATATGGTCCCCCTGTAGATATAGTCCCCCTGTAGATATAGCCCACCCCTGTATATAGTCCCCCTGTAGATATAGCCCACCCCTGTATATAGTATCCCACAAATAGCTCCCCCTATAGTGCTCCACAGAAAGCCCACCCCTGTATTTAGCCCTCTTGTACATATAGTCCACCCCTGTATATAGTGCTCCACAGATAGCCCACCCTTGTATATAGTATATACAGGGGTGCGCTATCTGTGAAACACTATATACAGGGGTGGACTATATGTGAGGCACTATATACAGGGGTGGGCTATATCTACAGGGGGGCTACATACATGGTTGGGCTATACGTGGAGCACTATATACAGGGCTGGGCTATATCTACAGGGGGCTATATACAGGGGTGGGCTATCTGTAGAGAACTATAGGGGGAGTTATTTGTGGGACACTATATACAGGGGTGGGCTATATGGGGGCACTATCTACAGGGAGCTCTATGACAGGCACTATCTACAGGGGGCACAGTGTGTGTGTGGGACACGGTGTATGGTGCTATTATAATTAGAGGTGCAGTGTATGGCGCTATTATATTTAGGGGCGTAGTGTGTGGTATAATGATAACTTTATATTTATTTATAGGTGCAGAAATGTTGGAAAAGTGAGAAGCTGAAGACATGTGAGCGGCAAACTGCAGAAATGGACCGGGAGAAGTCGTCATAGAGGTCTGGACCGGATGGAGAAAAAGAACTAGAATCTGAGACGTCACCGGTGAGTCACTTAATGTAAATGTTCACTCTGCCTCTAATCAGTAATGTAGTCACTGTATGATCTGCAGCGAGATGATGGGTGGTGTGATTATGATAGGATTTATTTTTTGTGAAACGGCATCTCCCAGCATATCCTCACCATTGTTTGGACCATGCTGGGAGCTGTAGTTTTACGCCGTACAAACCTATACGGCAGGGGTTGCACTAAATTGAGCTGTATTTGTGCTTGTGTTGTATATATGTAGTGAGCATGGTTCTGGTGTTGTGTATAGAACCATATTGCTTGTGAAATGTACAAATAATTTTATGCTCGCATTACATAAAAAGAAATGACACGTCGATTGGTAGAGAAAACAAACACGGCGAGGGGGAAGGAGATGTCGGGAAAGAGGTTGGGGGGGGTGGGCGCCAAACTGAATCTTTGCCCCGGGTGCTGGAGAACCTAGCTACGCCTCTGATCCTGTGCACATACCCTCAGATGCCACAGTCGCTATTGGCCATGGAATATAAGGGGTTAAACTGCTGGAATCTGAGTTATCCTCAATTCAGGCAGCCGCAGCTCCAGCGCTGATGCTTCGGTGGTCCCACCAGTCTTTGTTAACTATTCCTGCAGTGATGACGAGCCGTTCACCTATGTGACTGCTGCAGCCAATCACTTGCCTTAGTGGTCACAAGCTGCACATTCTAGCTTCACCGCTAAGGCTAGTGATTGGCTGCAGCGGTCACGTGGATGTGTGGCATATCATCGCTGCAGGTAAAGAAAACAAAGACTGGCGGGGACCAACGGGGGATCAGCGCTGGACCAGTGGGAGATTTAACAGGTGAGTAATGTTTAGTTTGTTATCTTATAACACTTCCTTCAGCTACTTTGTTTATTTATACTCTTGGACAACCCCTAGAAGATGCTGAGTTTGGAGAAAAAAAAACCGGTAGAAACAAAAAATAACGGAGCCAGATTTAGCAATGTAATTATATCAGTTTCTTTTCTAGATACTTTTCAAAACTCTCTACTTAGGTGTACAAAATGTCTAAAACACATAAATTTGGTGCATGCCATGTACACCACTTTTTTGGGTGCAATTTGTGCCAGAATGCTGATGCAATTTGCTTAGTAAACCATTCCCACAGTGCTAACTTTATTTAGGAGAACAGTCCCTTGTATTGACTGCAGGCATATAAATAAAGCTGCATGAACCAGTCACCCAGCCAGTGTCTGAGCCAACATGGATATAAAGTGCAGCTGAGGACAGAGTGGAGATATCTGTGACAGGCCATGGACTAAAGTTGTAGCTGAAATAAAGTTATGTTAAATTTATCAACCTTTTCCGTCCAACCTGGCCTTTGTCTACAATAGAAAAAATGCCACTGGAACACCACAAAAACCTGACCTAAACACAAGGTTTTTTTGAAAACTGCGCCAGAAAAAGTCTATAAAGGTGACATATCAGGGTATGTTTACACGGATTATTTTCGGACGTTTTTCGGGCCAGAAACGCCTGATAAACGTCCGAGAAATCGGAAGCAGAATGCCTCCAAACATCTGCCCATTAAAATCAATGGGAAAAACTGCATTCTGTTCCAATGGGCCGCAAAAAAGAAGTGCAGGACACTCTTGGCACGTTTTTGGAGCTGTTTTTCATAGACTCTATTGAAAAAAGCTCCAAAAACGGCCGTGAAAAACGCAGCAAAAATCGCGAGTGGCTTAAAAAACTTCTGAAAATCAGGAGCTGTTATCCCTTGAAAACAGCTCTGTATTTTCAGACGTTTTTAGTCTATCGTGTGAACATACTCTTACAGTTTTGTTAAAATCTTCAGTTTTTGTTATTGCTAGATAAATTTGGAAAGCAATGAGAAAAGTGGCGTTGGTGTGGCCTCCAATAAGACTTAGTTTAGGCCATATTTATTGAGAAAAATTGGCAAAAAGGATGCTAATTTTGGCGCAAACCCACACTTGCTTTTTGTAAGCATAGATTAATTTCCTGAATGTCTAGCAGTTCAAACTGCACCAAATTTATTATGGGGGGGTGTCGACTGTGTGACAAATTTGCTGCAAATCACTTCAACTATATAATTTACTTAGACTGACATAAGATGCACCAAGCCTAAGGCTGGGTTCACACGACCTATTTTCAGGCGTAAAGACGGCTTCAATACGTCGGCAAACATCTGCCCATTGCTTTCAATGGGTTTGCCGACGTACTGTGCCGACGACCTTTAATTTTACGCGTCGCTGTCAAAAGACGATGGGTAAAATTGACTGCCTCGGCAAAGAAGTGCAGGACACTTCTTGAGGGCGTAATTTGAGCCGTTTTTCATTGAATCCAATGAAGAACAGCTCCAAATTACGGCCGTAATTGACGCCTCGTAAAACGCGAGTACGAGCAATTACGTCTGAAATGCAGGAGCTGTTTTTCGCTGCGTTTTCGCAGCGTTTTTACGGCCGTTTTTGGAGCTGTTTTCAATAGAGTCTATAAAAAAATGCCTCCAAAAAACGGCCCAAGAAGTGTCCTGCACTTCTTTTGACCAGCCGTCATTTTACACGCCGTATTTTGACAGTGACGCGTAAAATGACAGCTCGTCTGCACAGAACCTCGTAAGACCCATTGCAAGCAATGGGCAGATGTTTGCCGACGTATTGGAGCCCACTTTTCAGGCGTAAATCGAGGCGTAAAACGCCTCCATTACGTCTAAAAAGAGGTCGTGTGCACATACCCTAAAACGCCTCCATTACGCCTGAAAACATGGCTCAAATACGTCGGCAAACATCTGCCCATTAATTTCAATGGGTTTGCCGATGTACTGTGCCGACGACCTGTAATTTTACGCGTCGCTGTCAAAAGACGGCGCGTAAAGTAACAGCCTCGTCAAAGAAGTGCAGGACATAATGGGACGTAATTGGAGCCGTTTTTCATTGAATCCAATGAAGAACAGCTCCAAATTACGTCCGTAATGGAAGCCCCGCAAACCGCGAGTACGAGCAATTATGTCTGAAATGCAGGAGCTGTTTTTCGCTGCGCTTTCGCAGCATTTTTACGGCCGTTTTTGGAGCTGTTTTCAATAGAGTCTATAAAAAAATGGCTCCAAAAACGGCCCAAGAAGCGTCCTGCACTTCTTTTGACCAGCTGTCATTTTACGCGCCGTATTTTGACAGTGACGCGTAAAATGACAGCTCGTCTGCACAGAACATCGTAAGACCCATTGCAAGCAATGAGCAGATGTTTGCCGACGTATTGGAGCCCACTTTTCAGGCGTAATTCGAGGCGTAAAACGCCTCCATTACGTCTGAAAAGAGGTCGTGTGCACATACCCTAAAACGCCTCCATTACGCCTGAAAACATGGCTCCAATACGTCGGCAAACATCTGCCCATTCATTTCAATGGGTTTGCCGATGTACTGTGCCTACGACCTGTAATTTTACGCGTCGCTGTCAAAAGACGGCGCGTAAAATAACAGCCTCGTCAAAGAAGTGCAGGACATAATGGGACGTAATTGGAGCCGTTTTTCATTGAATCCAATGAAGAACAGCTCCAAATTACGTCCGTAATGGACGCCCCGCAAACCGCGAGTACGAGCAATTAAGTCTGAAATTCAGGAGCTGTTTTTTCCTGAAAACAGCTCCGTATTTTCAGACGTAAATGCAGTTATCGTGTGCACATACCCTAATAGAGCCTGAGGGTATGTGGTTGAGGCAGAAAAATGCAAGGCTGATTTCAAGGGAAAACAGCCTCTGAATCCAGATTTTTTAGAGCCGATTTTCAAAGCGTTTTTGGTGTTTGCAAGCGTATTTTGAAGCGTATTTTGAAGTGTATTTTCAAAGCGTGCTTATTGCAGTGGAGAATAGAAAATCAGCTGCAAAAACACCTCAAGAAGTGACATGCCAAGCGTATTTGAATTCAGCGGTGTAAAAATAGGTTATGTGCACACGATAACGTCAATTACAGCCGTAATTTGGAGCTGTTCTTCATTAAAGTCAATGAAAAACGGCTCAAATTACGTCCCAAGAAGTGTCCTGCACTTCTTTGACAACGCTGTTATTTTACGCGCCGTCTTTTAACAGCGACGCGTAAAATGACAGGTCGTCGGCACAGTACGTCGGCAAACCCATTGAAATGAATGGGCAGATGTTTGCCGACGTATTTGAGCAGTGTTTTCAGGCGTAATTCGAGGCATAAAACGCCTCGTTTACGCCTGAAGATAGGTTGTGTGAACCCAGCCATAGACTGAGCTACACGGTACATTTCCTATTGAATTCAATGGGAGCTATTTCTTAGCGTATCTCAAGTGTATTTTAAAGGTGTTTTACGCTCCAAGATATACCTGAAATTTACCAGTGTGATCATACCCTAAGGCAGTGGTTCCCAACCGGGGTGCCGCGACACTCTGCTCATGCACTGCAAAAAAAACAATATTTTTTTTGCTACAAGCTCCGCCCCCGACGTTGTAGCAGACGTGACGCGTGCACGTGTTACGAGTACCGCTCACCGCTTCCCACTAGAAGTCTGACGGAGGGAGAGGAGCCATGCTGTGCAGGGTAAGTCTTTTTTTCTTTAGTTTGTTACCAATTGTATGAGAAATGGAGCCAGGGGAAAGCCAGTTGTAGTTCTCTCCTCTTATACCTCCTCCCTGTAATATCCTCTGATATCACATAACAGTATGGACAAGCTGGGAGTTGTAGTTCTCTCCTCTTATACCCCCTCCCTGTAATGTCCTCTTATATCCCTTAATAACAGCTTGGACATGTTGGGAGATGTTGTTCTTATACCTCCTCCTCCTCCTGTAAACTTTCTCTATCACATAACGTCCTGGACATGCTGGGAGTTGTAGTTCTCTCCTCTTCTACCTCCTCATCCTGTAAACTTTCTCTGATATCACATAGCATCCTGGACATGCTGGGAGTTGTAGTTCTCTCCTCTTATACCCCCTCCCTGTAATGTCCTCTTATATCCCTTAATAACAGCTTGGACATGCTAGGAGTTGTAGTTCTCTCCTCTTCTACTTCCTCCTGTAAACTTTCTCTGATATGACATAACATCCTGGACATGCTGGGAGTTGTAGTTCTCTCCTCTTATAACCCTCCCTGTAATGTCTTCTTATATCCCTTAATAACAGCCTGGACATGCTGGGAGTTGTTGTTCTTATACCTCCTTATTTATACCTTCCCCAGAGTAAGGACACTTTCTCTCTGTGACGGTCCCTTTACTAGAGGGGCAGATGGTCATTTTACTGGGGGGGGGGGGGGGGGTCTGAGGCTGATGGTGGCTTTCCTGGAAGGGCTGATGGTCATTTTACTGGGGGGGACTGAGGCTGATGGCCACTTTACTGGGGGGGGGGCTGAGGCTGATGGTCACTTTACTGGAGGGGGCTAATGGTCTCTTTACTGAGGGGTCATTATACTGTGGGTGGGGGGCTTGTGCTCATTGCTGTGATTGGGGGGCTGATGGTCATTTTACTGTGAGTGGGGGGGCTGATGGTCATTTTACTGTGAGTGGGGTGGCTGATGGTCATTTTACTGTGAGTGGGGGGCTGATTGTCATTACTGTGAGTGGGGGGCTGATGGTCATTACTGTGAGTGGGGGGCTGATGGTCATTTTACTGTGAGTGGGGGGCTGATTGTCATTACTGTGAGTGGGGGGCTGATGGTCATTACTGTGAGTGGGGGGCTGATGGTCATTTTACTGTGAGTGGGGGGCTGATGGTCATTTTACTGTGAGTGGGGGCTAATGGTCATTTTACTGTGAGTGGGGGGCTGATGGTCATTACTGTGAGTGAGGGGCTGATGGTCATTTTACTGTAAGTGGGGGCTGATGGTTATTACTGTGAATTGGGGGCTGATGGTCACTTTACTGGAGGGGGCTAATGGTCTCTTTACTGAGGGGTCATTATACTGTGGGTGGGGGGCTTGTGCTCATTACTGTGATTGGGGGGCTGATGGTCATTTTACTGTGAGTGGGGTGGCTGATGGTCATTTTACTGTGAGTGGGGGGCTGATTGTCATTACTGTGAGTGGGGGGCTGATGGTCATTACTGTGAGTGAGGGGCTGATGGTCATTTTACTGTGAGTGGGGGGCTGATGGTCATTTTACTGTGAGTGGGGGCTAATGGTCATTTTTGTAAAGGATCTGCCAGGCACAGCTTCGGGGTTAACTCCCATAATTAATCAGTCAGCACCTGAATCTACATCCCTGAGACTGACTCCAGCTTCCACCACTCAGGCTGGCAGGCTTAGGAGTGGGAGAGCCTATCGCAACCTGGCCAGACTCAGCTAGCTCCCGCCCTCGTTCTATTTAAGCCTGCCCTTCCTGTCCCTTGGTGCTTGTGATTCTTTTCGTGTGGTTTCCTGGCCCAGCTACAGCTCCTTCTATTTTGATCCTGCTCTATACAGACCCTGGCTTACTGACTACTCTTCTGCTCTTCGTTTGGTACCTCGCACACTCCTGGCTTGACTCGGCTCGTTCACCACTCTGGTTGCTCACGGTGTTGCCGTGGGCAACTGCCCCTTTCCCTTGCTTGTATTCCCTTGTGTGTTTGTCGTGCACCTACTGAGCGCAGGGACCGCCGCCCAGTTGTACCCTGTCGCCTAGGGCGGGTCGTTGCAAGTAGGCAGGGACAGAGTGGCGGGTAGACTAGGGCTCACTTGTCCGTTTCCCTACCCCCCGTCATTACAATTTTACTGTGAGTCGGGGGCTGATGGTCATTACTGTGAGTGAGGGGCTGATGGTCATTTTACTGTGAGTGGGGGGCTGATGGTCATTTTACTGTGAGTAGCGGACTGATGGTCATTTTACTGTGAGTGGCGGACTGATGGTCATTTTACTGTGAGTGGGGGGCTGATGGTTATTTTACTGTGAGTTGGGGGCTGATGGTCTTCGAGTGGTTTCCGCCTCTGACCTCCGGCGCTCGTTTGGTGCTTTTTTGTCTGCGGTTTTCTGCATTCGCTTCAACTACTTAAAAAAATGTGGCCAAAAAATACAGCAAAAAAAAAAAAGTCAAACAACGCTGTCAATTCAAAATCTGCCTCAAAATACCTAAAGGAATTTTGAGGCAGATTTTTAGTTTCTGCCTTACAAAAAAACGCTGTGTGAACATACCCTAAGTGTGTAGTGATTGTTTTTAGCCATTTTTTGACGTTTTGTAAACAATTTTTGGTAGGGGTGCCCTGAGAATTATTTTTTTTCCTGGGGTGCCTCGAGTCTGAAACCATTGGGAAACGCTGCCCTAAGGGCTTCTTCACACGAACACGTGTCAAATCGTGGTCGATTTGCATTAGTGCGGGGCCCATTTTTACGGATCCCTTATAGACTTGAGTCTATTGAGGGATCAATGAAAACGGGCAAAAGTAGGACATGTACTATTTTTCCCTGGGCCATTCACACAGTTCATTTAAAAAAAAATGGCCGTGTGAATAGCCCCATAGAAGTACATTCATTTTAATGCAGCTGTGTGACTGCCGTTAAACATCTCTGCCAGAAATTCGATTTTCTGTTCCCAGCTGTTGCCACTATTTTGACATTTATGGCATTTTAAACAGATTTGTCATCAGACACAATCATCAGTAAGGGTATGTTCACACGGCTTATTTTCGGCTGTTTTTCGGGCCTTAAACGCCTGAAAAATCGGTAGCAGAACGCCTCCAAACATCTGCCAATTGATCTCAATGGTAAAAACAGCGTTCTGTTCCGACGGCCGTGTAAAAAAACAGCCGCGAAAAAGAAGTGCAGGTTCTTGGGACGTATTTGAAGATGTTTTTCTTAGACTCCAAAAGATGTTTTCCCTTGAGTACAGCTCCGTATTTGCAGACGTTTTTGAGTTTGCGTGTGAACATACCCTTATAGCCTTCAAAATACTGATTGTAATTGGGACATGTTCTTACCAATCTGAAGAGTCCTATAAGACAATTCACAGATCATTTAAGGTCAGTTTCCTGCCAACATTTTTGTATCACATCGTTAAAACTCCCTTAGGCTCCATTCACACCTCTATGACAAAATCGACATATATTTACTACAGCACTGACTCTCAGATTTCTGATGTGCAGATTGATGTGCCACAGATCCGCATGAAGATTTGCCCCATTCAATAAAGCTAATCCAAGTGTGGCTAATCTTTTCTGTGAGGGTATGTGCACACACACTAATTACGGATGTAATTCGGGCGTTTTTGCCCTGAATTACGTCCGAAAAAAGCGCCTCGATAGCGCTGACAAACATCTGCCCATTGAAAGCAATGGGCTGACGTTTGTCTGTTCACACGAGGCGTATATTTACGCGCCGCTGTCAAATGACGGCGCGTAAATAGACGCCCGCGTCAAAGAAGTGACCTGTCACTTCTTGGGGCGTAATTGGAGCCGTTATTCATTGACTCCAATGAATAGCAGCGCCAATTACGTCCGTAACTGACGCGGCGTTCAAGCGCCTGCACATGCCGTAATTTCAGCCGTTACGGACGCTGTCGTGTGAACATACCCTGAGGATTCCGCAGGAATAAGTAGAATGCTTCTCATTCTCGTGGATTTTTTTTTCCAGGACATGAACAAAAATCTGCACATAGTTTTTTCAGTTGCATGTGAACCGAGTTTGGCCAGGATCACACACACAGATGCAGTTTTTGTTGCAATTTTTGGCTCCGTTTTATTTTTAGCCAAAACCCAAAGTGGACACAAAAGAAAGGAGATGCATCAGTCTTTTCTTTAACTTTTTTTCTGTACTAGGTCTCGTAATTAGTGGGGTTCACTGGCTAGTGTCACCCACTATTACTACCTCCTTTTATTAGGGTCAATAGGTTTATGCCTAGCTACACTACCTTTTCCCTTGTACTACGCTATTCTATTTGCCTTACTACTAAGTGTGTGTGCGCAGTGATTCACGACACAACTGTATAGTAAATAAAAACAAAATGTATTAACTAACAGTAATCACACTCCGCTATTAACCCCTTCCCGACATTTGACGTATCCATACGTCATAGCTGGGTAGGGGAAGTATGGAACGGGATCAAGGAGTGAACCCACTCCATACGATGCGGGAGTCGGCTGTATGTTACAGCCGTCACTACACAGTAACGAGCGGGATCACGCTCGAGCGTGATCCCGCTCGTTTAAACCGTTAAATGCCATGGTCAATACCGACCGTGGCATTTAAATCGTTAGAAAGAGGGGGCGACCCACTCTAGCAGCTCATTGCGCAATGCTTGCTATGGCTGCCTGGGGGCCTAATGGGGCTTAAAAGAAGCCTGTCAGAAAGACGATACACTGCAATAGATTGGTATTGCAGTATATCGTGCAAGCGATCCAACGATCGCTGGTTGAAAAAAAATTACAAATTTGTAAAATAAAGTTGTTTTGTTATGGAAAAAAATAAAAAAAATTAAAAGTTAAAAAAAAACCCTTTTCCCATTTTCCCCCTAGAGCACAGTAAAAAAAAAAAAAAAAATTGGTATCACCGCATCCGTAAAAGTCTGAACAATTACAATATATCATTATTTAACCCGCACGGTGTACGCTGTAAAAATGAAAAATGTAAAAGCCAGAATCGCTATTTTTTGGTCACCTCAACTCCCACAAAAAATTTAATAAAAAGTGATCAAAACGTCACATTAATCCCAAAATGGTATCATTAAAAACTACAGTTTATCCCGCAAAAAATAAGTTTATTCCTTGTAAAAGTAGTAAAATATAGAAAAAATGATATATATTTGGTATTGCCGTAATCGTATTGACCCGCAGCATAAAATTAATATGTTTTAATTGCACAGTGAATTCTGTAAAAACTAAGCGCCCAAAAAATTAAGGAATCAATGTTTTTTTCATTTGCATTTTCTACCCCACAAATATTTTTTTCCCTGTTTCCAAGTACATTAAATGGCGCTACGAAAAACTACAACTCGTCCCGCAAAATCAAGCCCTCATAGGACTATGTCGACGGAAAAATAAAAAGTTATGGCTTTTGGAAGGTGGGGAGGAAAAAAACGAAAATTAAAATCTGAAAGTTGTTTATGACGGGAAGGGGTTAAACACACAATAAACAATATATATTCACGGTATAGTATCAGTAAACTTCAATACACATAATAACTATTAATTTGTATTAAAAGCTATGTACACCTTTGAGGGTATTTTTTTCAAATAGGTTAGTCAGCGTTTAGTGTAACTTTTTATTAACAAAATTTATTTTACTTTTGGAGATACATCTGTTCTGTATTCTCTATACAGAGCAGCTGTATTGCTCCTTTTACACGGAATCTGTCAGTCCCACGGACCTGACGGGTCAGTCCCGCAGACCTGAAACGTAGGATCCGCCTGTAAATGATCACATCTAAGTTAATTAAGTGTACTGACACTACACATGGTACAATATAACATCAAAATATTACAATTCTATCCTAATACCCACCCACGTACATAAACACAAATATAACATACAATACACTCACACTTGCTTCTGTTTTCCATCCCCACTGTCTCTAACTGTCCCTGTTGCTAAAGGGTAAATGAATGGAAAGGGTTAACATGTTTAACTTTAGTGGTTGTAAGGTTGGGGTTAATAGAGCTAGGGGGAGGTTTGTCCAGGGGAAGTAAAGGGTTTAAATAAGGATTTACACGAGCGTGTGCGTTTTTGCGCACGCAAAAAATGTGGCGTTTTGCATGCGCAAAAGGCACTTAACAGCTCAGTGTGTCATCAGATAGGATGTGCGGCTGCGTGATTTTCGCGCACCCATTGACTTCAATGGGTGCGTGATGCGCGAAAAACGCAGAAATATAGGACCTGTCGTGAGTTTTACGCAGCGGACTCACGCTGCGCAAAAATCACTGACAGTCTGCACTGCCCCATAGACTTGCATAGGTCCATGCGACACGCGTGAAAAACACGCGGGTGGCACGGACGTATATCGCGCTTGTGTAAATCCCCCCTCACAGGAGAAATGTGTAGGCTTGGGAAGGTAAAGGGTTAAGAACCAGGGGAATATGCAGGGTTAAATACCAGCGAAAAATGCAGGGTTAAATACCAGGGGAATGTGCAGGAATGTAAAGGGTTAAATACCAGGGGGGGAAATAGGGTTTACCAGCTAGGGGAGGTAAGGGTTACACCAGCTTGTATAGGAGGAAAGGGTTAATATCAGAACCAGGGGGAAAATGGGGGTCACCAGAGGGGGAAAGGGTTAATGCTCATTGTCTAGGGGGAAAGGGTTAATGCGATACTTAATGCTGTTCGTTCTAGGGGATCGTTGTTGGCCGTGAGCGTCCGTGCAGGGGTCTGTTGGTGGTGGGAGCAGGGCAGCAAGATCCTCCGTTGGTGGTGGCAGCAGGAAAAAATAGTGCTGGCGCACCGGCGCTGGGCTATTTAAGCCCAGTGAGTGCTCTCGTTCCTGAGCTAGCAGGTGCAGGCACAATTAGTGCCACTTGCGCCTGGCTCACATGGGTTGGGGCGGTGATATGACGTCACCGGCTAACTCATGAGCGCGCTGGGACGGGTAATATAATTAATGGGAACGTCCTGAGATGCAAGAATGCATCACAGGACATGTCCCTAGTTTATGGCCCCAGATCCCACTGCAGAGTAGGATATAGGGGGATCAAAGCAGATCATCCTGTCTTCCTTTAGCAAACAAGGCAAGACCATGGCTAATTGTCTTGACTTGTTTTACCTGGAGCAATTTCCCATGGCCAGCGCTGTGTTTATACAGCGATGGCTCATGGGACATTGATAGATATATATACCTCATAGAGGTCGCTTTGTCGTGGCAGGTGGGCTCACACAATTTGATCAAAATGTGCGCTAAGAACCTCACTATTGTAAGTAGATTCAGCAGCAATGCATATTTATTTATTTATAGTGTTTAGGTGGCATAAGTGTTCGCAGAGTGCTGTCGCCATTTTTGTATATTGTATTGCCTTGCATTCTTAGGGTATGTTCACATGGCTTACTAAAAAACGTCTGAAAATACGGAGCTGTTTTCAAGGGAAAACAGCTCCTGATTTTCAGACGTTTTTTGAGCCACTCGCGATTTTCACAGCGTTTTTCGTGGCTGTTTTTGGAGCTTTTTTCAATAGTCAATGAAAAACGCCTCCAAAAACGTCCCAAGAAGAGTCCTGCACTTTGTTTGATGAGCCGTCATTTTACGCGCCATATTTTGACAGCGACGCGTAAAATAAAGGCTCGTGGGAACAGAACATCATAATTCCCATTGAAAGCAATGGGCAGATGTTTGTCGGCGTATTAGGGGCGTTTTTTCAGGTGTAATTCGAGGCGTAAAACGCCCGAATTACGCCTGAAAAGACTTCATGTGAACATACCCTCAGGCTTCCTTGCACCTGTATACATGTTTTGTTTCATTTTGCTGAAATGTGATGATCAAACTTTTTTGATTTTTATGTATTGCATGTTGGTGACTGCCTCCATTTTTGATCTTGCACTACTCCCATTCTGCCCTGGGTGATTTTAATTAGTTTGTTTGTTCCTAACATCCCCAGGTATGTGTAGGCTTAGTCCCAGTTCTGGGGCTATGAGCAGCGTAGGGACCCACCTCATAGAGGTCGCCTTGTCGTGGCAGGTTGGCTCGCGCAATTTGATCAAAATGTGCGCTAAGAACCTCACTATTGTAAGTAGATTCAGCATCAGCAGCAGTGCATATTTATTTATTTATAGTGTTTAGGTGGCATTAGTGTTCGCAGAGTGCTGTCACTATTTTTGTATATTTATTTCTATATATATATATATATATATATATATCCCTCTATATCTATAATAAAAGGGACACTTACCATATGGATCCACTTCTGGCTTTGACAAAAAAAAAAAAGACCCAAAAATTGCATTATAAAGTGCATCAAAGTCCATTCACATGCTTTGAATTACAATTGTCCTGGTATTTGACGTGGATTTTGGCAAGGAATCAATGCAGAAATCCGCAATAAATCCTGAATGTGTGGGATCATGTGTGGGATCATTGGTAGCGCAACCTGCGTCAGGGCCAAAGTCGCTGTGTAGCCCCAGCCTTAACCCCTAGGCGCACCACGACGCAACTGTACATCCTGGTGGCCAGTGTCTTAGCGCACCAGGACGTACAGTTACTGCACGGTTACTGGTGCACACTGACGGCGACATTGTGCACTGGGAACCAGGAGGCTAGCTGTCCCTGACTGTTGCCGATCAGCGCCTCATTTCCTCTGATTTCGGCAATTAACCCCTTAAATGCGGCGATCTATTGCAATCGCCGCATTTTAGGGGTTCCTAGCACATTGACAGACCTCACAATGAAATCGCATACAATTGTGGGGGTTGCTGATGCTTGTGATGGCATCTGGAGGCCAGAAAATGACCTCCGGGTCTGCCATGTATGGAAGCCTATGGGGACCAGCCTCAGCTGACTTACTGTCAGAGTGACTGTGACTTCACACTGACAGTTGGAATACGTTGAACTACCTAGGTAGTGTAATGTATTCTAGCAGCGATCAGTGCTGCAGGTAAAAAAAGAAAGTGTAAAAAGTAAAAAAAAAGTTAATAAAAATGTTTTACAAAAGTGTAAAAATCAGTTTGTTTTTTTCCTATAATAAGTCTTTTAAAATAGAAAAAAAATGAAACCGTTAAAAAACAGTACACATATTTGGTATCACCGCGTTCATAACGACCCAAACTATAATGTTATTTTTCCCCCATGGTGAACACCGAAAAAAAAATAAACAGAAAACAATGGCAGAATAACTATTTTTTGGTCACCACCCCTCTCAAAATATAGAATAAAAAGTGATCAAAAAGTCGCATGTACCCCAAAATAGTACCAATAAAAACTACAACCCGTCCCGCAAAAAAACAAGCCCTTACACAGCTTTTTGACAGAAAAATAAAAAATTTACGGCTCTTGATACAAAACAATTATTTTTTTAACAAATAGTTTTTTCTTTGTAAAAGTAGTAAAATATAAAAAAAACTAAATACATTTGGTATCACCGTAATCGTATTGACCCGCAGAATAACGTTAAGTTGTCGTTTTTACCGCACGGTGAAAGCGGTAGAAATTAAACCCAAAAAACAATGGAGGAATTGCAGTTTTTTCCAATTTCATCTCACAAAGAACTTTATTTTCAGTTTCCCAGTACATTATATGGTACTTTAAATGGTGTCAATAGAAACTACAACTCTTCCCGCAAAAAATAAGCCATCACACCGCTCTATTGATGGAAAAAGAAAAAAGTTATGGCATTTGGAGTGAAAAACTAAAATGGAAGAGCAAAAAAGGATCAGTCCTGCAAAGGTTAATTAATTTCTAATAAAAAAAACTATTCTTACCACATGTGGGGTATTGTCATACCCGGGAGAGATTGCGTCACCAATTTTGGGCGGCTTTTTCTCTTTTATCCCTTGTGAAAATGAAAAAATTAAACATTTTAGTAAACAAATATTTTGATATTCATTTTCACGGCCTAATTCCACTAAATTCTGCAAAAAACCTGTGGGGTCAAAACGCTCACTATACCCCTAGAAAAATTCCTGGAAGTGTGTAGTTTCCCAAATGGTGTCACTTTTGGGGTGTTTCCACTGTTTTGGTCCCTCCAGGGCGTTGCAAACACGACATGGCACTGAAAACCAATCCAGCAAAATCTGCGCTCCAAAATCCAAATGGTGCTCCTTCCCTTCTGAGCCCTGCAATGGAACCAAACATCAGTTTATTACCACATATGGGGTATTTCCGTAATCGGGAGAAGATGTTTTACAAATGTTGGGGTGCGTTTTCTTCTTTATTCCTTGTAAATATTACAAATTTCTATGTTTTTTCAGAAAGAAAGTAGATTTTCATTTTCACAGACTAAGGCCGGATTCACACGAGCATGTGCGTTTTGCGCGCGCAAAAAATGTGCCGTTTTGTGCGCGCAAAAGGTCCATAACAGCTCCGTGTGTCAGCAGCGTATGATGCGTGATTTTCGCGCAGCCGCCATCATTATGACACTCTGTTTGTAAACAGAAAAGCACGTGGTGCATTTCTGCTGTCATTCATAGTTTTTACTGCTGTTGCGCGAATCACGCGCGTCACACGGAAGTGCTTCCGTGTGCTGCGCGTGATTTTCACGCACCCATTGACTTCAATGGCTGCGTGATGCGCGAAAAACGCACAAATATAGGACATGTCGGGAGTTTTACGCAGCGGACTGTCTGAACGGCCCCTTTGACTAACATAGGTCCGTGCGATGCTCGTGAAAATCACGCGCGTTGCACGGACGTATTATACGTTCGTCTGAATAAGCCCTAGCTCCAATAAATATAGCAAAATACCTGTGGGTCAAAATGCTAACTATACCCCCTATCCGCACCATGACGTAACTGTCCGTCCTCGCGGGAGGTTACTTCCCGCACGAGGACGTACAGTTACTGAGTTTTTCCAGGTGCACACTGTCGGCGACAGTGTGCACTGGGAACCGGGAGGTCAGCTGTCGCCGACAGCTGACACTCCACTCTTGCCGACCAGCGGTCCTTTGCCGCTGGTTTCGGGGAATTAACCCGTTAAATTCGGCGATCAGGTGCAATCGCCGAATTTTGGTGGTTTCTAACATATCGGCAGACCCCGGTCTGAAATCGCGGGGTTTGCCGATCGTTACTATGGCAAAAGGAAGCCAAACAATGGCTTCCGGCTCTGCCATGGACGGAAGCCCATCAGGACCAACCTTCGGCTGGTCCTGATAGGCTTCCTGTCAGTGACAGGAAGTCACTGTGTCGTTCCCGATGGCACACTGTCAGCGACAGTGTGCATCGGGACCTTGGAGCTCAGCTGTCCCCGACAGCTGACACTCCAGTGTTGCCGATCAGCGGCTCATCGCCGCTGATTTCGGCAATTAACCCGTTACATGCGGGGCTCGATTGCGATCTCCGCATGTAGCGGGTTTGTAGCGCATCAGCAGCCCCCATGCAATTGTGGGGGCTTCTGATGCTTGTGATGGCACCCGGGGGCCAGACAACGGCCCCCGGGTCTGCCATGTATGTCAGCCCATGAGGATCAGCCTCTGCTGATCCTCGTAGACCAACAGTCAGAGTGACTGTGACGTCACACTGACAGTTGGAATACGTTACACTACCTAGGTAGTGTAATGTATTCTAGCAGCACATTTTTGCACATTTTCTCTAAATTTTGGTGTTTTTCACTAATAAATATTGAATTTATCGACAACATTTTTCCACTAACATAAAGTACAATATGTCACGAGAAAACAGAATCTCTATTACCAAGTAAAGTGACACGTCAGATTTGAAAAAATCGGCTGTGCCACAAGACCAAAACAGGCTGCGCCCTAAAGGGGATAATGCATCATCAGAACTGTACGTGACAGGTGTTAAGGGGTTTATGTGGAGCGGGCTCACGGGCTGAGCCCGCTCCATACTGAGTGCTTGTCGGCTTTATGTTATAGCCGGCAACTCGTTGCAATGGGCGGAATGAAAGATAACTTTGATTCCGCCCATTTAACCCCTTAGATGCCATGTTCAATAGCGACAGCAGCATCTAAGCGGTTATAAAGAGGGGGATGGCCCCCTCTGATGTGTCCTCGCCCCCTCTGCAATCGCAGTGTGCAGATAGTTATTATGGCAGGCTGGGGGCCTAATGAAGGCCCCCAGGTCTGTCATCTTTGTATTTCTATGAAGTCCTGCCTCCGGGCTTCATAGAAGGCTCTCAGTATATCGATATACTGCAATACATTAGTATTGCAGTACGTATATCATGCAAGCGATCCAACAATCGCTGGTTCAAGTCCCCTAGGGGGACTAAAAAGAAATTAAAAACTGTTAAAAAAATAAAAGCTTAACTTAACTGGTACCACCGCATCCGTAAAAGTCAGAAATACTACAATATAACATTTTTTAACCCGCCAGAATTTGTTGATTCTCAATTTTTTTTAATAAAAAGGTCGCAAGTACCAAAAAGTGATACCAATAAAAACTACAGCTCGCCCCGCATAAAATTAACCCTAATACCGCTCAATCGACAGAACAATAAAAAAGTTACAGCTCTCAGTATGTGGCAACAAAACACAAATTTATTTTTTTATAAAAAGTTTTTTCTTTGTAAAAGTAGTAAAACATAAAAAAACATATATAAATTTGGTATCACCGTGATTGTATCAACCCGTAGAATAAAGTTTTTACCGCACGATGAACGCCGTAACAATGAAACGGTTTGCCAGTGCATTATATGGTACATTAAATGGTGCCATGAAAAATTACAACTTGTCCCGTGAAAAACAAGCCCATACGGCTATGTCAACGGAAAAATAAAAAAGTTACGGCTTAATGAAGGCGGTGAGGAAAAAACGGAAATGAAAAACAGAAAAATTGGCTGCAGAGCGAAGGGGTTAATGCAGCTCAATAGGCGTCTGCCAACTGATGGCTGTCACACATTTACACCAATACTTGGCGGCTACGCTACTTTTTGGGGAATAATGGGGAAAACACGTGCAGTAGAACAGGTGTAAAACCTGCTGCTGTCCCTGGAAAGTTGTGGGACAGACCTCTGAATGTTCAGCCGCTTATTATAGTAACACCCTGAGTATTGGGTCACTATTGTATCACGTTATCGTTAGGTCACCCATGCGGTGTGAGAAGTCGCGACAGGTAGCAGTCGGGGAGCTCTTCACCTCTGCACATGCGCTTCCCCGGGTCTTCCCAGTGCGCGGGAGGGGGAGCTCCTGCAGACCACTGCTCTGTGGTGGTGATGCTGCTGCTGTCACTGCTGCACTATCCCCTCCGCCGCCGCTCTCTGTCATCGCCTGCACCTGCCGTGGAGAAGCGCTGTGAAAGGTAAGCCGCCTCCTGTGTGCCCGGGGCTGTAGCGTGGCATTGTATCGCATTGTGTACCAGCCACCCGCGGCATGTGATCTCCGAGGCTGAGGGAAGTTATTGATTGACATGTTTGTGTTGTCTGGCTCCGTGTGGTGTCGCCTGGTGTCCCAGGACCGGGGTCCAGGACACGTGTGGCGGGAATAGCTGTTCCTA